>NC_141098.1:4927653-5245153 GCF_041138505.1 Cibotium barometz | reverse complement strand
AATACAAGAGAAGCATAAGTATAGAAATGAAACACATTACATAAACATAATGTAAAAACATTTACTTATAGTTTGGTCTGTGGAGTGGGATTCCTTCAGGCAAACGTTGCAGATGCATTTCTAAGTGCATGTAGGCATGTTGTATATAAGGAGTTCCTTAATGCTCCTACTTGTGTCAGAGAGTTTGAAGTCTTGAACTCTGCCTTTGTAAGTGTCGATGAACTCATTCTTTGTTTTTTTTTTTGCTTCCTAGTTTGCAACATAATCCAACTACCAATAGAGATTGTGGTAGGAATCCACCTTTGATTATCTATATCAAAACAGTTGTATACTATAATAGCTCTAGTAGAGGAGCAGGGACGCTGAGGACGTCTGGTTTCCATGGAAGCAAATAGAAAATAAAATCAGATGCAACAAGATGGAAAAAGATGAGGTGGTAGAAGAGATAACCTCCAAAACGTGCAAAATTTTTAGAGGGAAATCCATTCATTAAATGACGTAGGAAGTTCGAAGAGAACATTTCAAATTTTTAGAGGAAAAAAGCACTTTTATTAAATAAGCTGAACGAGGAAAAAAGCACTTTTAGAGGAAAAAAGCACTTTTAGAGGAAAAAAGCACTTTTATTAAATAAACTGAACGAGGAAAATTTTTAGATTGAAAACCATTCATTAAATGAGATGAGATTTATTGAATTAACTGACAACACTATATTTTTCTTATATATTAAAGAAATGACATTATAAAGTGTGGTCAAATGCATTTTGTATTTCTTTAATAACAATATATTTATAAAAAGAATATATGAAAAACGTCTAATTATCAAAAGTTTCGTTACGGTGGCTCTCTTCCTATTGGTCGAAAGCCTTTCTCTCTCTTCCTATTGGTCGAAAGCCTGTCTCTCTCTAGAGGAAAAAGGTCCAAAGTTGAGTCTAAATTTGCCTAATGAAAACCCGATCTGAAAAGAGTAGATCTTATTGTTAAAATGGCAGATGGCACATCGTCAAGACCCATTGGGCTTTCAAAAAATGTGCGACTCAAACTCTTTACATTTTGCTACCATCATACATTTGTAGTAATGGACTTTTTGCACCAACTAGACTCATATGACATAATATTTGGGAGACCCTTCATGAGGGAATCCAAATTGGTGCACAATTGGGTATTAGACCATGTGTATGTTCACAGGGATTCGCAAATTCTAAAGATAGATCTGAGAACATGGAAAGCACACCACATGGAAGGGCAACTATTTGGTAATGGTTCGGTCACAACCGAGCGAACTACATCCGTACAAATATGCCAGCCCCCCACCGTGGAAATTTACAAAGAGGAAGAGGAAATGAAAATGTATGCATCACTTCCTCCTCCGGATTTCAGTGAGAATTGGACGCATGTGCTAGCCAATGATAGATGTGATGCAACCTCGAGGAACCCAGTATGTGGAATCTGGGACTGTTCCCACTACCTCTATCTCTGTATGGTCAATTGGCAATCCATTGATGAGGAATCGAAGGAGGAAGTTTCTAGCATAGAAGGGACTGTATCACAAGGCCGTACTAGCACCCACCAACGCCTTAGAAGATGGCAAAAGTAGAAAAAACATATCACTCGATGAAATTCCCTATGAAGAAAACCCATGGATGCCTAGTGGGTTGAGATATCTCAAAGCTACTGAGGTACATGAAGAGTTTTCTAAGGATTGGGGTGAGGAATTAAGATATCCCTTGAAGGGAAACAAAGGGAGTAAGTTATCCTTTGAGAACTGGAAACACCTAAGCTTACAAAATCTGGGTGTCGAAAATGAAACAAAGCTTTGGCAAAAGCTGAGCGAGAGGCTAGGAAAGTTATGGCTAAAACAAAAAGTGAGAATGAGGATAAAAAAGACAGACGTTCAGTACCAAACCGTTTCAAAACATACACAATTGACGAACGAAAGATGGTCCGATTGACGGAAAAAAGAGTTAAGGAAGATGGGTTGTCTTCATCATACGATGGCCCAACTGAAGTCAAGGAAATTGATATTGCAGAACCAGGGGGGGAAACCAAACTTGTTTATATCGCTAAGGACTTAACTATGGCGCTGAAGAAAATGAGCTTGTTGCTCTCCTTAAAGAGTTTAAGGATTGTTTCACGTGGAACTACAAAGAGATGAAGGGTAAACCACCTGAAGTGGTGCAACATACAATCCCAATCATGGACGGATCAAGACCAACCAAGCAAAAACCAAACTTGATGAATCCTAAATATGCGGCAATTGTAAAGGAGGAAATTGATAAACTCATTGCTACGGATTTTATCTACGAGATAGAAAATATGGATTGGTTGTCACCAATCGTAGTGCCAAAGAGGAATGGAAAACTTAGGGTATGTGTCAATCTCAAAAAGGTAAATGCAGCTACTAGGAGGGACCATTACCCATTACCTTATAGAGAAGACGTTTTGGAGAGGGTAGCTTGTGAAGAAGCTTATAGCTTCTTAGATAGATTTTTAGGCTACAATTAGGTGTCTATAGCACCCGAAGACCAGCATAAGACAGCCTTCAATATAATGTGGGGACATTTTCTTACAAATTCATGCCTTTCGGTCTCACCAATGTCCCAAAAACATTCCAATGATTAATCAAGGACTACTTGCAAAAGTGGTTGGACGTATTCATTGATGATCTATGTGCACACTCTCGATGGACATACCATTTGACTTGCTTGAGAAAAGTGTTTGAGTGATGTCGATTGTATCGTATATCCTTAAACCCTTTAAAAATGCCAATTTTGGGCAAACAACAAGGTGAAGTTAATCTTAGAATTGCCCCCACCCACTAATTACAAAGGTGTGCAAAGGTTTATGGGCCATGTTGGGCATTATTGCCGCTTCATAATATTTTATGCTGAAATTACTAGACCGTTATATAAGCTACTCGTTGTCTTTGAATCGTTGTCTTTGAATGGACTGAAGAATGCCAGGAAGCATATGATAGGTTGAAGCAAGCACTAGCCACAACGCGCCAATTCTAAGACCACCCAATTGGGACCTTATGTTTCATGTGCACATTGATGCATCTAACTTTGTTATTGGATGCGTATTGGCACATCCTGGTGAGTTCAAATTGGACTATCTAGTCTGCTTCGCTAGTCACCAATTGAATGATGTAAAGGTGAATTATACCACCACAGAATGAGAAGGGTTGGCCATGGTTTATGCAGTCAAGAAGTATCGACATTACCTATTGGCCAACAAATTTATATTCTTTGTGGACCATCAAGCTTTATTATACTTGGTGAACAAGCCTTGCACCCCACGGGAAGAATCACATGCAAGTTGTTATTACTATTGGAATTCGACTTCATGATTACGGTGAGAAAGGGAACATAGCATGTGTTGGCCAATCATATGTTGAGGATTCCAAATGGGGAGGTTATGATGATGACCTCCCCGATGCTTGTCAAACTAGACATGGTGCCTGATTGGAGCGAAGAAATATCAGATTGTCTAACTTATGGTTTCCCGCAAAGAATGACCCTTAAACAAACATAAAATGCAGCAACTTATTAAGTTGGTTGCACCTTGTCAACAATTAATTACTAGGAAACTATACAAGCTAGGTAAGGACAATGTCTTAAGGAGATGTATGCAGGAAGACGAGTTCGTCACAATATTGGATGAAGCACATTCAGAGGACACTTTGCTGGAGAGATTACAGCTCACAAGGTGCTTCAAGCAGGACTATGGTTGTTCGGGGATGCCATAGAGTTTGTGAAAAGGTGTGAAGAGTGTCAATCTTTGTTAAAACCCTAAGATCTTTCTAGATAATCAACATGCATAAACTCTACCACCCAACCACTCCTCCCGAGTCGTCCAAGGGTGCACACATGGAATATAATGGCGTACCACATACCTTAACCTTGGTGTCCCATACTACCAAGAGAGGTATGAGTCCAATACAACAACACTCATATCTATAGTGAAATGGCAAGAATGTAGATACAATCCTCTACACAAGAGAACATCCCTTGAGTGTGCCCCAGGCCCCTATTATATAGGAGGGCCCTCAAGTGACTCTTGACTGTCCATTTCCCATGTGTGACCCTTGGATGCATGACTCTAACCTTAACCCTTAAGGTTAGTCCTAACCCATGCTCCACTAGAGCTTGTTCCCATGATCCCATGCTCACAAGCCTAATGTGGGTTAGCCTCCTAGTATATGCACATATAATGTGCACATAACATACTTTCCTTCTCTCAAAACATTGCACTCTTGCAATGAAAAGAAGGAAATCTGCGCTGAACATTTTCAACCCACTCCCAAGTCGAATTCTCTATTTTCCTATCTTTCCACAGAATTTTAACCTCAGATTAGTCAACTATGCAGTTTCCTTTCCCTGAATTCAAGTACCTTTTCTGGTTTGTGTGGAACATAAGATAAATCTTTGACTTCAACAAGTTCTTGAGGAGTAACTGTGTTATCCTCACTTCCTAGCTTCTCTTTCAATCTATTGACATGAAAGACTGGATGAACTCTAACATGTGGAGGCAGTTTTAGCTCATTTGCAACCGTGCCAATTCGACATATAACTCGAAATGGACCACAATATCTACTAGGAGATAATTTCGAGCATTTTCTTGTTGATAAAGTCTGAGAGTCTTTAGGAACTTTTAAATAAACAAATGCTCCTGGTTCAAAAGACCGAGACGAGCATCCTCTATCAACATGAAATCGTGCTCTATCCTGAGCACTCCTGAGATAGAATCTCGAGCTTCGATCAGCATTTCCTGCATATCACACAAGAAATCCCTCGATGCATTAAGCTCAATGTCCTTAAGACTGACATCAATAGGTGCTCTGGGTTGATACCCATACATAAGCATGAATGGACTAAAACTTGTAGCCGTATGTTTAGAACGGTTATAGGGAAATTCCATCAGTGGTGGAAGATAGTTTTCCCAATTTGATGGTTTTCCAGAGACATATGCACGAAGCATATCCTCTACAACCTGATTCACCCGCTCTGTTTTCCCATCATACTGCGGATGATCAGAGGAACTCATACTTAAAATTGTTTCCAATTTCTTGAAAACTTCTTGCCAAAAATTAGCCACCATGAACTTAGAGTCCCGATTGCTCACAATATCAGAAGGTAGACCATATAGTCTAAACAATTGCTCGACAAATTGGTAAGCCAATTCCGAAGCTTTAACTGTTGTTTTTGTGGGTAAAAACCTAGCCATCTTTGTCAATCTATCCACCACGACTACCCAAATGGCATCGTGACCCCTGCTCTCATAATGAAATCCATGGAAATACTTTCCCACTTTCTAGATGAAATATCCAAAGGATGTAATAACCCAGTAGATTTAGGGCGTTCAGCCTTGTTTATTTGACATTGATGACATCGGACCACATAACTGAATAAAATCTTTCATTTTTGGCCAATAAAATGTCCTTCTAACTAAAGCCAAGGTATGTTGTATGCCAGGATGTCCTGCCGCCGTCGATGATGCGTCATGGCACTGAAATAGGATCCTTAAATTAATTTCCGGCACATCTGGCATGCAAACCTTATCATTTTGGAATAAAAGACCATTCCAAAGAAAAAATTGGTTGGCTTTTCCTTTCACCAGGTTTTGATCTACTTCAGAGTTGGACCCTAATTTTGCCAAATTCCAATATTTTCCATAGAAAATATCTGTGCTGCATTTTTCCTTGAGTGAATCATACAAGTTAGAAGTAATCTTAATTAAGCAAAGTTCATTAACTTCACCAATTCGACTCAATGCATCAACAATGCGATTTAAGCTACCCTTCCTGTATTTAATCATAAAATCGAAATCCTGCATCAACTTAGCCCATCTGGCTTTTCTACCTTTTAAGTCCGGTTGATCACAAATATACTGTAAAGATTGAAGATCTGTCAAGACCATAAACTGAGACTCGTAAAGATACTGTCTCCATGCGAGCATAAATGATTGCATATAACTCTTTCTCCTAAACTGGGTACCTAGTCTGTGCATCATTGAGTTTCTTACTCTCGAAGGCCACAAGCTTCCCATCCTGGAACAAAGCTGCACCTACCGCAAAATCACTAGCATCAGTCTAAACAATGTAAGGTCTACTAGGATTTGGCAAAGCTAACACAGGAGCATCTCGAACTTTATTTTTTAAAATTTTGAAAGCCTCCTGTAGCTTATCATTCCAACCAATTGGAGAATTGGACTTTTTATTTTTACCTTTAAGAAGATTGGTAAAAGGTACAATCAACTTCGAATAATCCTTAACACATTTTTGAAGAAATACCACAAAACCTAAGAAAGATCTTACGTGTTTGACCGTACACGGAACTGGCCATTCCAAAACCTTTTGGATCCGATCCAAATCTATACTCAAGCCATCCCAAGAGATCTTATGTCCCAAGTATAATAATTTCTTTTTAAAGAAATCACACTTAGATAATTTACAATACAATTTTTTCTTCCTGAGCCTTCCTAGAATCTCTTTAAGATGAATCTCATGCTCATCCAAAGTTTGGCTGTATATCAAAATATCATCTAAGAAAACTACCACCACATTTTTGTAATAGATCTCGAAATATATTATTCATCATCTGTTGGAAAGTTGCTGGTGCATTAGTGAGACCAAAGGGTAACACTAAAAATTCATAATGGCCATATCTTGTCCTAAAAGCAGTTTTAGGAACATCTTCCTTTGCTATATACAGATCTGATAATAATCAGTTCGCAAGTCAAGCTTTGTAAAATACTTATCTCCATGCAACCTATCAATAAGATCATCTGATCTAGGTAATGGGTATCTATTTTTTATTGTAACCTTGTTAAGATGTTTATTAAGATGTTTATAATCAATACACATCCTCTAGGTACCTTGGTCCTTTTTCTTAACCAGGAGAACTGGTGCACCCCAAGGAGACTTACTTGATCTAATTTGACCCATCCTCTAATATTCAGCTAGTTGTTTGGCTACCTCATCCTCCTCAGATTGGCTAAGCAAATATGGAGAAATACTAACAGGTTCTGCCCCTGGTACTAGCTCTATTTTATGGTCCACCTCTTGTTTAGGAGAGTCCATGATGCAATTCATCAGAAAATACATCCTAAAATTTGCTTTTAATGGAACTTAATACTTTACTTTCCCAAACATCTAAAGAAACAATGTTTGCATCAAAATGAATACACGAAGACACTGGATCCATAACCTGAAAAAGTTCATAGTTAAAAATATCTTCCATTAATTCCAACTCATTGAGATAAAAGTTTCCTTGGGTACAACAATGTTTCCTTTAAGAATTACAAGGCTTCCATTGTGATGGAAAGACATCAAATGTTTGACCCAATCAATAGAAAAAATTTTATTTTTGCGAACCATTCCATTCCCAAAATTATATCCACACGACCCAAACTCATGACATGGAAATCAAGCCTATCTGAGTATAATTGGATATCTAATGGTAGTTTTTACACCTTCTTGTCCCAAAATTGGACTTGTCCTCCAGCCATCCTGAACTTGTACATGTGATCATTCTACATGGTTTCCAGCTTCATCTTCTGTACCACAATATTGTCAATAAAATTGTGAGTACTACCAAGATCAAACAAAATATGAACCTGATGTCCTTTCACTGATCCATAACACGAAATAATTTTTTTGGACCATAAATGTCTTTACTAAAGTACAATCTAAACATTGGGTTCCTTCAAGATGCCAAACATTGACTTCAGAGAATTTACCTTGAAGTTTTGTAATGTGCACAAATCTCTTTGGAATAAACTTTTTCGGTGCTGCCTTTTGACCAGGCGCCGAAGTTGTTGTAGCTTCATTCAAAGGACAAAATTTCTTTGTATGCCCTTTCTCTTTGCACTTAAAGTATGTGAGTTTTTCCTTACTCACACAAACTTTGGTTTTTTGCTGGCATTGTCACCATTTTTTGGTTTTGGTGTGAGAACCAATTTCCTTTTTTGTCCACTGTTTGAATAAGTGAACGTGGGTTTCTTTTCACGTGACGCCGGTTTTGATGAATTGGCACCAACCATTGTCTTATGAAAAACCTGAGTAACATGAATAGCATCCTCAACCGTTTTAACTTTGCACTTTTTCACTTCATATTGATACTCACGAGATAAAACATTGATGAAAATACCACACAAAGTATGATCATCAAACTTGGCTTTAGCAGTCCACTGTCTAAACTTTTGCACATATCAAAAGACTGATTAGTCGTGCTATTTTTTACTAACTTGGCAATAACTTCGAATTTATCCTTTGGTTGGACAAATTCCTTCTTGAATGCAACTTCAAATCCTAGCCAAGTAGTGGGAATAGAATCTTCTTTTAGATCCTTTCACCAAGTCAAAGCTTTCCCCTTCATCAATAAACGCAGTGCCATTTGCAATTTTTGTGCATCAGTGAAAGGGTGAAAAGCAAAGTGTGTATTCCACTTGTTAAGCCAGGCATCCACACATTCTTGTGTCTTCTCCTCTTCTCCCCGCCATACACCTTTGGTGCAAAAGACGAAGCAACTGCTTTGGTAGCTGTAGATGAGGTGGCTAGAAGAGCTTTCTGTAGAGTTAAAATTTGCACCTTAAGTGATTCCATCTCATCATGGCACTTTGTTATCGTAGCCTCGAGACGTTGTGTCACCTCCAAAAATTCTCTCTTTGCTACCGCCTTCTCTTCTTCTTCATGGAACTTAAGATCTTCCCTTCTAGAGTTGGGATGATCACTCATGTCATCGACATTGTCATTGACCGAAAAGTCAATATGAGCCATGGTAAATGAGTTCTCTATGAATCTAGATTAAACTTTTCTTCACCTTTCTCTTGACCCCTCTTGACCAAAGTTCTAGCAAATTAATTCACTAGAAAAAACTGCACATAAGAAAAATGCTTCAATTAGCATTTGGTTGGCTAGATATTGGCTAAAAAATCATGAAAGCATCGTCTAAAATTAATCCAAATGAAGTAATAATACAAGGCATGCTTGCATTCATAATATGTGAATAACCCATATTTGTTTAGTGTGAGTACATAAAAAACTTACTATAACACCAAATATCCCTCGAAAATAAGAATTCTTGAGAAAAAAGAATTACCATGATTTTTTTCCTAATTTTCAAGGGCCTCAAAATATTCTAATTTTGAAAACCACCAAAACCCATCTTATGGCACTCCAAACCTATAATTTTCCAAAAACATTTTAGCAAATAATTTTGTCAAAATACCATTGATATTTAAAAAATATCAATTTCTAGGATTTCTATAAATAAGTTCTAGAATATTCCTAATTTCTCATGAGAATCCCATTGTCCAGAAAATTTTCAATTTCATCCGACAATTCTCAAATCTAATGAAAATTTAAAAATTTTAATGGATTTCTTAATTTTCTTGGTCAAAAATAGATTTTTAAAAGAATTTGAGTGGTCACGAGTGCCCGAATGGACATACCACATGCCAATCACTAATCCCAAATATTCCAAAAAATTAAAATAACCTTTTCTAATTTTCATTGATTTTTAAGAATTTTTAAAAAAAATTAATTTACCCCGAACGCATTTAGAATACGAACGGTCAAAAAATTTCAGAATTCCAATGGTTTTCTCGGAATACAGAAAGCCAACAGTTTCGGGAAAATGAAAAGATAAAAAAAAAGGGAATATGAAAGGTCAAAAGTTTGCGGAATCCGAAAGGTCAAAAGATTTTCCGAAATTCGGAGGGTCAAAAGATTTCCCGAGAATGCGGAAAGCCAAAAGGTTCAAGGAAAAAATAAAATTTTCAAAGAAATAATATTTTTTTTTCTAGATTTCTTCTCCCTTTTCCAAGCTTTTTTCCATTTGAAAATATCTTAAGAAAAAGAAGAAATCTATTTTAAATATATTAAATTTTTTTAAAGCTTTAAAAAAAGCTTAATTAAGCTTTACTAAGTAAATCTTGTAAATTTTTTTTATAGGGGGGGTCTTTTTTCCGTCTCGGCGGCTGCTGCGTAGCACCCCCCCGCCTACCTTGGCCAGCCTGTGCGCCGAAATGAGAGAGGGAGAGATGAATCTCTCCTCACTCTTCTCTCCTCTCCATCTTCTCCGATCCATTCTCCCTCCACCCTCTCCTTCTCTTCTCTTTTAGAGAGGTGGATGATTAAGGTTTAATTAATCTTTTATTAATCATAACTAAGTTTAATTATGATTAATATTTAATCAAATCATCCTATTAAAAGGCGTTCACACCACGCACGAGAGAGAAATAGAAGAAAAAATTCGGACTTTGGGAAAGAGAAGAACTTTATGCACACAGGAGAGAACCCAATGCATTCATTGACTGCCCCACACTGCTTTTCAATAAAAACTTGGCAGAAAATCGAAAACATACCCGCGCGAAAAACCCGCAAAATGCATTAAAAATACATTTTTAACCATAAAAATGCTCAAAAATTTCTAAAAAATTAGGAAAAAATTCCTAAAAAACTTCCGATTTCTTCAGATATCTGTCCCTCAACAAGTTTTGAGTGGCAGCTTGTGGAGAGCTTCAGTGGTACTTTCCAAGCCATTCACAAAAGAATTTGCAGAGCTCATGTATGGTGACTAGAATGTGGATTTTTTTAATAAGGGTAATCTTTTTGTATACTACGCATAGTAAGTTGTTCCCCCAAAAACAGGTGTGTATGGGCAAATTGAGGATTTGGCAGTGCCAAGCCTTTCTTCTCTTAATTGGGACATTCCAGATAAAGCAACGGTGTAGAGCTTCAAACATAAAATATCCTAGGATATCTAAAAGTCCATGACTCGAGGAAGGATCTCGAGGAGGATACGGTTATCATGGTCCGTGCCTCTACATGTATTTGTAGCTTACTTCAAAGACGTAGAGTTATAGAGGACAAAGGCATCATGGATAAGTACAAACTTTCGAGCAGATTATTTGGGCAACATTATAGGACTGTTTTGGAAATCTAGAGAGTATGACCATAAGGGTGACTACATAAGGTGCAATGCATGCCCTCAATCCTTGGCTTTGCCTTACAATATCTCTCAACAATCTCTTACTATGGGTTATGATTATAGGAGATACAAACTTAAGCTGGGTATCTAGGAACCTTTGGATTTTGATATAGATTGCATTGCATTTAGGTTTGAGTTGTAGGTTATTCCACTTGTTGAAAGAAAGGAGGTTAATGTTACCTCTCAGTGGACGTTAAAAGACATTAAGGAATCCTTGGAGTTTATTGACAACACCACCCCTAGTTATAAATTCAAGGTCAATGGTACTACAATTGGAAGAAGAGCTGAATGCTCTATATGTTGTATGAATTGTTTACCTCTAGCTATTGTAATTTTTGAACCATGAATGAATAGACAATTGACATTTTTCTTGACCGTTGCCATTTGTGAACAAACATTTAGTAGATAACTACATCTTTCATAAACAAATTGTGATTTATATACAATAAATGGTACAAATACATCTTGCGAGTTATAAAATGTCACTGCCTACGTGTGAAGTTACAAAATATTCTAATGCTCTTGATCTTCTCTTTGTTTATTTGGGCTCCCAAACTTTGTCTGCTCTTTCTCTTCACTTTGCTTATTTGGGCTCCCAGACTTTGCCTACTCTTGATCTTCACTTTGCTTATTTGGGCTCCCACACTTTGCTTGCTCTTGGGCTGCACTTGGTTTTTTTGGATTCCCAGACTTTACTTTCTCTTATCCTTGAGCAGGAACATCACCGAAGTTGAGGGGCTTCTAAGCAAAGGGCTTCTTTGCATGAGATTTCTTTTGTGAGGTCCTCTTTGGTTGAGATGTCTTCTTTGCAGAGGACTTCTTTGTAATGGTTTCCTTTGAGGCTTTTTGCATCTTCTCAAATTTTAAAGGAGAATGCACTGGAAAACCCTTGCCTTTGCCTTTATGTCTTTTTAGCTTCTTCTCCTTCCCTTTCCTTTGAGCCTGATCTCCTGTGGATGAGGGGAGTCCGCATCTACAAGTGTAATTGCTTTGTCCAACATTATCTCAATACATCTCTCTCTTATCCACCAAATATAAGATTCAGGGTATTTATTGCATTGCCAAAAAAAGTAGAGTTCTAAGATAAATAATGTACAAATACATTAAGAGTAATGCAAAGGATTCTCTAGTTTTCTTACATTGACTTGTTGTTTTAACAACTTAAAATATATTATCCTGCAGGCATTTGCAATCACCCTCCATCCACAACTCGTAACGTCAGATTGAATTGGAACCTGAAATAATAATGGTAATTAGAAGAAATCCATCTTGAAATAAAGAAACATCCAAACTAGATTCTCAATACCTCTTGCTGAAGATACTTGAATGGCTTCTCTGGATCTACAAGATCTTCATAATTCTTCTCTAAATATGCTAATATAATTTTGCAAGCACTGCAATAAAGAGCATAATGTTTGTAACAAAATTGTGATAGTTGATGAAAAGAGACAATATGGTAGTTGATGAAAAGAGATACTTACATTTTGCATTGACCATGGATACCAGCTAAGGAGTTCATGAAAGTAACTTCTCTATCGAAAACATCAATGAGTATAAGACTCCAATGGTGACTGCAAATAAAACAATAGTAAGAAAATATCTACTCACATGAGTTATGAATTTAAAACTATTAAAAAACACTACCTTAAAACTAATAAAAAACCTACCTTTCATTATATGGGATGAATATATAATAGTTTCTCAGGCTGTCATATGCCCTAAAAAAAACTTGAATATTTGATCCTGTCTTTGAAAAGATATCACTTGATATTAGAGGATCAACCACAAATATGTTGCTTGAAATCTCTGTGGGCATTCTAGAAATGTATGCCCTGTAATCAAAGAAAGTATTAAGTATGGCAAAAGGAGAGAAAAGGACAAAACTATGGCTAAAAGAATGATGCTTACCTCATGCAACAGAATATTACAGAGTCAGATATTTCATTATCTATCTTCTCTAGCATAACTTTGTCCTCAGGTGAAATGCTCAAGTAATATTCAATCTCAAGGTTAGAGGAGACATTGATAATCATTTGACCATATACCTTGCCCATTCTATCATAATTCATACCACCAAGTCTCTTAACTTCCTCTTTATAAAACTTATCCTCCATCTCGAAAAGCATCTCTCTTTGGTCAAGTGCTTTTCTTGTTTCATACTCATGTATAACATCTTCAATAGTAGGCCCTTCAGCTTTGCGGGACCTCTTGGGAGGAATTGTAAGGATATCAAAGGCCCTAGTATCTGTGGTTGGGAAGTGGCTTGAGAACTTTATCAAATCTATACCTAAGCCTGATCACCATTGAGAAATCCTTATTCATTAAAGTGACCCTGTTTGCATGTGCAGCAGCCCTATAGGCATCATTCATGAAATCTATAAGAAAGTCTTCATATACTTCTTGCAAGCACCACAATGCAGAAACTTGCCACTTTTTGTATGGGGTATTACTTTTAGTCAAGACACCAATCCTATCACATATTTGCTATACTACACGGATGAAGGCAGCCCATGGGATAAGATGATAAGTGTCAGTTTGGGCCTTCCTGATCTCTGAAAAACACCTTTTCATATAAAAAAATCTTGACTTTCTTTTCTTCTAGACTCGGTGTGCAGAAGCAACCTGTGCTATCTTTTTGGATCTTCAGTATATACTTTTCTTACAGTTTTCTTTGTCCTTGCCATAGATTGCACTGAGAAATATTTGAGAAACCCTGCAATAATAGTCAAAATATTTTCAAGATTAATAGAAGACCCTCAAACAAGAAGAAATAAGATAGTGTACATGGCCAGTGGTTTTAAAAAGGCACACAAAAGTACTCTCTCTCTGGCTATTGTAAAATGGTGACAAATATAAGTGAATGAAACAAACTAGTATAATAGCAAAACATTTGAATCAAGTAATCTTTAGGAATAGACATTATCAAGAAGGAAAAAGTAAACTTTTTGTTAAGCTCTCTACTCTATTAAGAAAGAGGAATTAGCCTATTGGTTGAGCAAGCATTAGACATCACTATGCAAAGCTCTATCAGAAACTATAATTCACCCTTAGGAAAGGCTATGAAATGTTGTCTTAACCCTACATTGTTGTCCACAACAGCGCAATAGGGGGCAAAACAAATTGATGCTTTTGATAACTTCACGTCGTAAACGGACCGCAACAAGAGTACCCTCCCTGGCTATTGTGAAATAATGACAAATATGAGTGAATGCAACAAACAACAATACTCTCCATAGCCATTTCGAAGTGTCATTGATGGTTTTTATAAAAGGTCCCCAAAAATTGCTTCAAGGCATTAGGGGGCATTTGAGCATAAAAAGGGCTCTGTAAGAATCCTTAAGTTTAAGGAATTAAGACTAATTTTGTTGTAGCATAAGAAGACACAGATCATAAAGAAGCGTACTTTCTTGCTAAAAGTAGGGGATCTCTCTAGGCTCCCCCTCTAGGCTCTAGTTTCCATCTCTAGGATTTTCGTATCTCTTTCTCTTTCCACATCATCAATCTCGTCCATTAGTGGGGCCCAAAAATAGGAAAAATCCATTTACTTTCAATTCTACCCTTTCAATCTTATTTACTGCACTTTAATGCCGTATTTGAAATTCCCACCAAATTCCACATCAACCTTAAAAACCGTTTTCATTCTCCCAACTTTCCATGCCTACAATACAATTCTCTCTCTTTCTCCCATTCCTGCAGTATCTGACCCATCTATTTGAGTCTCTCCCAAGCTCTCCTTTTCCATGTGAAGGTATTTTCTCTCTCTCTAGAGCTATCATCTTAGAGTTACTATTTCATCCATACATATTCATAGACCCCCAATTCTTATTGTAATGGCACTTAGAGAAGTAACAAACACCTCAGATAATCCATCACAAGTGAGGAAGGTAGGCTTGCATGTTTGCATATTGGAATGAATATGCACCTATCAAAAAAGAACATCTTAATGCACAAGACAAGCAAGAAAGAAGACAACAAGGTTGTAGTAACGCGGATATTTGGGTTGATGGATATTTATATCCTAATGATCCTTCTTCGAACTTCTCTCCACCTTTCATAGATCTACCATCATTTATTCAATTTTTTGGAGAAGGTGAGAATGGGCTGCTTGGGTACTGTAAATGCTTAAGCATGAGTGATGCATGGAGGATTCAATTCCTCCACTCACAAATACATAGCTTACAAAGCGTTTCAAATAGCCTACAAACAAGCTCTTCAAAACACGCAGAACAATATTTTGGAACTACAAAAACAAGGCAAAGAGAAAGAGGGCCACATAATAAAATTGCAGGATACAATCTCTCACTTGAAAAGCACCCACGTAGGAGCAAGAGAACGAAAGAGGACGATGAATAACATTCAAAGACTAGCAGTTTAGTGGTGCTCATCTCGCAAGCAAAGAATCCATGCAGCACGGTTTATTTTTGTAAGATTCCTCCTGAGCCTGAATAATGAACAAGCTTTTACTTCAATCCCCTGTAATCATTCCCTATTTTAGAATACAAGAAAATATTATTTTTCCCTGCTTTTGCCTAGAGAGAAGAAAAATTCTAGAGAGAGATAATTTAATATTGAGATATTTTTGGATATAAAAATTCTCCTATTATCTAAAATATATTTCCTTGAAACGAAAGTTCAAAATAAATTCTCCAATGTGCATTAGGAATCAATTAAAAATGATATAAGGGACCTTAGCCTAAGGGTCTAGATTTTCAGAAATGTTTGGATTATGGTCCAGTTAAGGTTCCGATAGGCCAATAGGATTAATCCAAGTGTTGGGAGAGATAAATCCAACGAATAAAAGAAAATACCCAAAAATTAGTAAATGCTCACATAAGATAAAGAGTTGACCGAGTACAAGGTTTATTAGTTAAAAATTAACAGATATTACTAAAAAAATGAGATGTTTTGGAGAAATGATGAATTTTTGAAACCTTGGTAAGGAGAGGGGGAACTTTGAGGTAGGCACCTCCTTCACATTTGTGGAAGGTTTTTAATTCAAAAACATTGTGATATTTTTATCTCTCCTCTCTCATGGATCAAAATGGATCAAAAGAGGAGCCAAACGGGTCTAAATCTTGTCCAAATTCAGTCGTCCGAATTCAGTCAAACTGAAGCTAGAAAATTCTAGAACCCAATTGGACTTAGTTAGTGGCCTCCCTCACCTATAAATACACCCTCATTCTTTTGTATTCTCATCTGTGAGAGCTATACCATGCGAGTATTATATTAAAATAATCATATTTTCTATTATCCCTTTAAAATTCTCTACTTTTGGGGAGCTTGGAGCTTCTCTCTCTCTTCAACACCTCTTGGAGCTCTCTTCTCCACTTGCTAAACTAGTTGATTGGTTGGGGGCTTCACTTCGAGAAAAAGAAGCAAGCCAAACCTTGAGGTAAGAAGGAATTTTATGGTTTTTGTTAATATTCTCAAATGACATCTCTTCTCAACCCCTCTCAAGCTTGAGAAGTTTTTAATTGGTTGTTTTAAATTCAAATCAAGCTTTCCCTAAGAATTTTAATGCATAATCAAGAAAAAGTTAATCTTTATTCTTATTTAGAATGCTTTCTTATGTATATATATCTCTCTCTCCAAAAAGAATAGTCATTCCTATGGCTAATTATTTAACAAAAGAATGCTTCTCATTGATAAATTCTTATTTCAAAACCAAACTCTAAGCTTGTTAAGCTAGAGGATAAGAAAATGGTATTTTTATGCTTTTATGTTAACAAAATAATGGTAAATTCTTTTAGATTATTTATAAGTAGTTCAAAAAACTACTTTAATTGATTCTAAATGAAAAAGAGATAATCCTATCATTTTGGAAAAAGAGGAATAATAGAAATAGCTTAATTCAGTAGAGTAATCATAATTAAGTTTATGATTATGGTTAAAATTATGATTTAAATTCATAGTTTAGATTTAAGTTTAAGAATAGATCTTCTATCATAATTGCATTACAATGTTTTATTCTTTTTAGAAAAATTAAAAAATTATCAGTAATAGTAGCAGCGAAGCTATGATAAAAGTTTTTGAAAATAATACATATCTTATTTTTATGCATAATGCTAAAAGAGGACTTCCTACCATATTCTAGGATTGGACATCCTATGCAAAAAGAATGATTTTCATCATATTCATGGGAAATAAATTTTTAGTATTTATGCATAAATAATTAATTAAAGAAAAGAGAAATTTTTGGTAAGTTTATTTTTATGCGAAAAGAGGAATTCCCATGATAATTGAGATCCAAGTAATTAAATGATAAAAGAGGAATTTTTGGTATATTAAAATAATTGATATTTTTATTTAATTTAAAGAGAAATTTTAGACAAATTTATTTTATGCATAAGAAAAAAGAAGAATTCCCATGACATTTGGAATTCAATCATTTAAATACAAAAAGAGAAATTTTTGGCATATTTGAAATAATGGATATTTTATTTAATTTTAAAAAAAGGAGAGAAATTTTAGATAAATTTATTTTATGATATATAAGAATTTCCATGACATTTGGAATTCAATCATTTAAATGAAAAAAGAGAAATTTTAAGCATATTAAAAAATGGATATTTGTATTTAATTAAAAGAAGAGTTTTTATGGTATTTTAAGTAGAGAAAGGTTTAAATTAAATTTTGGTGAGACAAAAGAGAAATTTTCACCATAATTCCACCTAGAGAATTAGGGTTGATAATTAAATTGGTAGAAAGAATATTCTTAGATATTTTATGTGGATAAATCACCAAATTGATATTTACCCAAAATTAGATTAATGGAAGAAGAGTATTTTTATAAAAAATCGATATTCTCATAATATAGAACCATTTCTTAATCTATTATGATTAGGAAGGAATGAAATTCATAAAGTTGGAATTTTCCTCGCACGGTTAGAAGTTCAATAGATTTTTATTTGAAGAAAATCCTTAGGAATCAAAGTTAGAAGTAAACCAAATAATTTTGATTTGACCACGAGTGTGAGAGGGGTGGCCAGTAAACTACTTGCCCATCTCTCGAATCTCAATCAAGCAAAAACCTTGTGACCAATTTCAATTCTTGACACAAAGAATAGACTACCGTTGAATTAGCATAGTTTTTCCTTAACCGAAATCACCAAGAATCTAGTTGTAAATTTAGTCAAATGATGGATAGATTACCTTGATGAGAGATCAATGATTCTCATTAAGAAAATCTCAATTACAAGAAAAGGGTTTTGTGGAACCAATCTCGAACCGAGAATTCTACTTACATAGAACGCTGTTTTCTTTTATGCCAGAATGCTGGAGAAAACATTTGGTATGTGTGTTTAACTAAGAAGAGACTCGTTTTGCAAGAGCTGGTGGGGAGTCATCGAGGGATGTCGCTCGCGGAAAAGCCTGCCGAAAAAGCCTGCCGAGGTCTTGACCAGCCTCGGTATGGTTAAAATGGTGTACTTTTGGTATGATGGGTGAGGACCGATGAAGCGGTCCCTGAGTGAAGTGCTAGGACACCTAAGTGGGATCCTAGGGGGTTTTCACCAGGTGATGCACGGGCTCACGATTTCTAGGACACCCATGCATACGTCGAGGAGGGAAGACACGGATGAACTGAGAAGAATGACTTTTGTGAACTGAATTTTGATATTGGATCTCGTTGGTTGACCAGCTGGTCTTCAACGGAGAGTCCGGATGACATATTTTATAAAACAATGGACTCAATATTTTGGAGGATTATGATTAGTAATACTATGATTTCATTGAAAGATTGTTTTAAAGACAACCGAATCTATTATAATGGCAATTTCATATTGGGTGTGTTAGTGGTATGCCTACCTTTAATTTTGCTTGAAACGCCGGCTAGGGGACCTGGGAACTCTTTTCCTCTGTACTCAAGCAAAACATAACCAAATTTTTATAAAGGAATCCCACCAATACAGTGGTTGGGCGGTTGGCTAACCCAAGGGCCTTAGGCTGGATCAGGGGATTCCTGCGACACAAATAGTTACGATTAAGTTACGTTAGTTAGATTAAGTCCTAAGAAGACCCTTGTTCTATGGGAGGGAATCAGCGGGCTCTGCCTTGTTAAAGGAGGAAAAAAGCAGTGATTCTATGGACCAAGTACAATTCTCTTCTTTGATCTGACCATGTGACTTTTGGGTTTGGTCAGATCAGTTTGGATAGTTAAGACTTTGACTTGTTAGATCAATTCTCTCGATAGGTGATTTCCCTAGTGGAATCGCCCGTGC
Source organism: Cibotium barometz (assembly GCF_041138505.1). Taxonomy (NCBI): domain Eukaryota; kingdom Viridiplantae; phylum Streptophyta; class Polypodiopsida; order Cyatheales; family Cibotiaceae; genus Cibotium; species Cibotium barometz. The sequence goes on along the minus strand of NC_141098.1, from coordinate 5,225,943 downwards.
CTTCCACGTAAGGAAAGTTTTTTCGGGCTCAGCTTGAGAGGAACCTCCGGGCTAGTCTCTTGTCCGGATATCCGTGGGCGAGGCCCGAGTGTGGATCCTTGCCCCGTGTGAGAGGCTGACGCCGCCTCCGCCCGCCAGCGCCCTCGGAGGGGGCATCGCGGAGGGGGCAGGGGTCTCACAGTTTTCTTTTCATCTTTTATTGATGTTTCTTTCTTTTTTATATAATATTGGTAATGTAAGTAATCATCGTTTCTTTCTTATAGGAACTTTCTTAAAGAAGTATGTGGGGATAATGGTCCTCAAGACATTGGAGATATTTTACATAGTTGTGTCAGGAAATGTGATATTCTTTCCATAGTTCGAGACCCGCGCTACAAGAAGGTGCATCAAATACTTGCAGATGAAATACTTCAATACACAACTAATATTTTAGGCATTGAAGAGGTTCAGAATGCTTGCGGCGATGAAGTGGGTATCTGCACGAAAGGATATCAGGCTCTCTATCAATTGCTAAAAGATACACTTCAAAAGCAAGGCATCACATGAAATATTTTTCCTATTCCAAGAAGACTAAGATTAGCAAAGAGAACATGCAATGAAGATGTGCAACAACAGATAGGACAATACTACTGCATCATTGATGAGTTGACCATTGGGGCGGCATGGGGGAAAAAGCGAGGCACCAATATTAGTAATATTATGTATCCTTACAATGAGTTCAATAATATATTTGTTGATCTAAAGTGTCTTCAAAAGCCATGATCTTATTCTATGGACTGCCTAAAAATTGTATGTATCTTTTTCATAATCTTTGACGTAGTTGAATAATCCATGAAGTGGCAAAATGTAACATGCAAGGTGAAACAATTAGTTTTGTGTTGAAATGGATGAGTGTCAAATTGTTAAAGGGAAGAGATTAGAGCGGCGGATGAGTATCACACTCATGAGTGAGACTATGGCAATATGCAAAAAGTTTAGAGTCATCTTCTTTGCGCGAAGACACATTCAAGGGAAGTGAAAGTCTAGACATTCAAACCAGTAGGGAGAGGAGGACTTGCAAGTTAAACTATCCATCATTTAGTGTCCAATCTGAGAGAGATAATATGAGAGAGATATGGTGGCTTGGGGCATTTAAAGTACCAAAAGAGACACATGAGGTTTTCGCTTGGATATTTGATAGGATACCCTTGATTTCCAATGTCATTAAAGCATAGATTCAGGGAGAAAAACTAGAAGTAGTGGGCAAGGGCACTTATACAGTAGATTGGCATTTGGCGGGGGGAGACCTAAAGACAATAAAGTGTTTGCTTGGGTGTCCACAAGGTGCTAACACCCTAAATCCTTGTCCCTAGTGCATGACAGTGGTGAGGGATAAAAAACAGAAGGCGGGCAGGAAGCGAATGCTTGAGAATCAAGACTATGAGAATGAGGCAATGGACGATGATGCTATCAATTGGTTGGTGGTGTCTTGTCTGCAAACATGCTAGTTGAGCCAAACAAGCATTTGAAAGATCCAGATTGGAATCCTATAATTCCATTTAAGCTCAAAAGTGTCCACTTCTGTACTTTACATGCATTCATGCGTGTTTTTGACTGTCTGCTCAAGTGTCACATTGACTATGCATTCACCATGCACGGCAAATAACGACAAGAAGAGGCTCTTCAAAAAGTGGAACAGCTACTAAACTCAATTGGCTATCATGGTGGTAATGTGTGGATTATTATTAACAGAAAGATATTTGGTACAAATCATGAGGTTGCATAGCAGGTGTCCATGAGTGGATATAAAGTAACATGTTTTTTGGAGAGGCTAGAAGAGGAAAAGGACTTATCAAAGCCTTGGGACTTGTGGAAGGATTTGTGTAAATGTACAACATTTGACTGAACCAACCCAAACCTTGTAGTTCTACGTGAGAAGGTTTGGTCAGACTTCAACAAGATGGTAAAATTATTGACCAAAAATAGAACGACTGCAGCAGAGCAACAAAAATTTAAAGAAGAGCTTTTTTCTTGAACTATGCTATGCATTATGCATATATGACTTCCAGGGTGAAATAGGTTGAGCGTACTCATTTTGAGGAGGCTATTGGCAAACACGTTTGGGATAGTGCCATGGATGAGGAGATGGATGCATTGTCTAGTAGAGACATGGGAGTTGGTTGCCTTACCAAAAGGCAAGAATGCAATTGGTTGCAAATGGGTGTACAAAGTGAAGTGTAAGTCAGATGGATCTGTGGAGAGACATAAGGCAAGGCTAGTTGCAAAGGGTTATGCACAAACTCATGGCTTTGACTATGATAATACATTTAGTCCAGTGGCCAAGATGGCCACCGTGAGATCCGTGATTTCTATGGCTGCACTCAAAGGTTTGGAGTTGCACCAAATGGATGTGAAGAATTCTTTCTTGAATGGTGAATTGCAAGAGGAAGTATTCATGGAGCAGCCATAGGGATATGTACATCCAGAATTTCCCACATATGCATGCAGATTAAAGAAAGCCTTGTATGGGCTTAGCAGGCACCTCGAGCTTGGAGTGATAAGATAAGCAGGTACCTTATTAGCATTGGATTTCATGTGGAAAATTCAGATTCTTCATTGTATGTGAAGAAGACAAAGAGAGGCATTGTGGTGATAGTCATCTATGTGGATGACTTGATAGTCACAAGTGATCATGGGCATGATGTTGCAGATGTGAAAGCATCATTGAACAGCCACTTTGACATGAAGGATTTGGGAGAGCTGAGATTCTTTCTTGGCATTGAGGTGATTAGGACATCACATGGCATATGGTGTGCAAAGGCAATATGCCTTGGACATGCTTGCAAAGTATGGGATGATAGGATGCAAGCCTATGTCTATACCATTGGAGCAAAATGTGAAGCTCAGGGCTGATTTGGGTGATGAGTTGGAAGATGTCACCATGTACAGGAAAATGGTTGGTAGTCTTATTTACTTGACTATCACGAGGCCTGACTTATGTTATGCAGTAGGACTATTGAGTCAGTTTATGCAGAGTCCCAGGAAGCCTCATTTGGATGTCGTCAGGAGGATCATGAGGTATGTCAAGTCTATTTTCCATTATGGCTTATTCTATGAGCATGGGGGAGATGTGCATGTGTATGGATACACGGATGTAGATTGGGTAGGTAGTTCTTATGATAGGAGATCGATCAGTGGTGGGTATGCTTTTAGCATTGGTAGTGCTGCAGTGAGTTGGAGCAGCAAGAAGAAACCCATAGTTTGCAGATCAATTATAATCTGTCCAAAAGGCCTTATCCTAGAGGTCCAGATTTTTTGAAAATTTTAAATTAAGGTTTTGAGGGGCCAATCAGATTCATCCAAATGTGTGGAGGAGATTAACAGAAGAAATAGTGTTATTTACATTCTAGGCATAGAAAAATGCATAGTAGAAATACTTTTATTATAAAAGTGTTATTTCCATTAAAATTAAATTCTATGCATAGAAAGATGCATATTGATTATTATTTTTAATTATAAAAGAGTTATTTTCATTAGATTTAAATTCTATGCATAGAAAGATGCATATTGATTATTATTTTTATTATAAAAGAGTGATTTTCATTAGATTTAAATTCTATGCATAGAAAGATGCATATTGATTATTATTTTTTATTATAAAAGAGTGATTTTCATTAGATTTAAATTCTATACATAGGAAGATGTATATTGGATAATTTTTTTTATTATAAAAGTATTACTTTCATCAATATTGATTTTTATGCATAAATAGATGCATAAAAGATTTTTTTATTATAAAAGTGATACTTTCATCAATATTGATTTTTATGCATAAATAGATGCATAAAAGAAAAATTTTTAATTATAAAAGTGTTACTTTCATCAATATTGATTTTTATGCATAAAAGATGTTTTTTTAATCATAAAAGTGTTACTTTCATCAATATTGATTTTTATGCATAAAATGATGCATAAAAGAATTTTTTTAATTATAAAAGTGTTACTTTCATCAATATTGATTTTTATGCATAAAAGATGTTTTTTTAATCATAAAAGTGTTACTTTCATCAATATTGATTTTTATGCATAAAATGATGCATAAAAGAATTTTTTTAATTATAAAAGTGTTACTTTCATCAATATTGATTTTTATCCATAAAATGATGCATAAAAGATTTTTTGTAAATTGTTATTATAAAAGTGTTACTTTTATCAATATTGATTTTTATGCATAAAATGATGCATAAAAGATTTTTTTAATTGCAAAAGTGTTGCTTTCACCAATATTGATTTTTATGCATAAAATGATGCATAAAAGAATTTTTTTATTATAAAAGTGCTACTTTCATCAAAATTGATTTTCTTTAATGCATAAAAGGATTTTTCTTTTATATAAAAGTGTTATTTCCATAGAAGTTGGATTTTATGTATAAATAGATGCATACATAATTTTTATAATAAGAGTTCTCTTTAATCCTATGTTCAAATCCCATGAATATTGGAAAATGAATAAGTAAATAATGAGTGAAGGAAAATTATACCGTTTCATATTCTCTAGGATGGTAATGAGAAAATTCAAAAAAACTATCGAAGTTAAAATTTTAGATAAATGATTAATTTATTCCTCATAGGAATTCGTGACTAGTTTTGAATTCAGTTAAGCAAAATACTCAATGAATGAAATTTAGTAAAGTAGTAATTGAAATATTACCCTTCGAGAAAGATAGTTCAGGGAGAACCTTTCCAGACTCAAACCCTGAATCAGACTATGACCAAGACGTAACTCCTTCGTCAGTTTCAAGAAAAGACAATGTGACCAGTTCAGTAATCTACACTCAAATCACCCACCGAATCTGAAACTAAGTTGAGACCTTTGATTTTGATCTGAGGATGAAGAATTCAGAATTCGAGGAATTCTGCTTGGGAATCCAGACCTGTGATCTAGAAGTCTTGGGATACGGAATTAAGATATACTCATTGTATTCAAAAGTAAATCAAAACTGAAAACTTGTATAGAAACCCTGTTTTCTTAAAGGACTGTATTACGCTAGAATGCTGGAGGGAGCATTTGGTATATGTGTTTTCTAAGGAAAGTTCGGTTGCAACAGCTGGTGGGGAGTGTTCAAATGACGGCTCACACGGCAAAAACCTGCCCAGGTGTCTTGACCAGCCTGGGTATGGTGAAAATGGTGTGCTTCCGGTGGTACGATGGGCGAGGGTCGACGAAGCGGTCCCTGAGTGAAGTGCCAGGACACCTAAGGAGGATCCTGGAGGGTTCTGACTGGCGATGCACGGACTCGCGGTGCTTAGGACACCCATGTGTATGTTGTGGAAGATATATATATGTATGATGACGAGAAAATTATTGTAATCTGTTAATTACTGGATCTCGTTGGCTGACCTGCTGGTCTCAACGGAGAGTCTAGAGTGATACTGTTTTGTGAGAAACAAGGATTGAATGGAAATTTTGAGTTATGACATCTGTAACCATTGTTTGTCAATGGATTATTTTATAAATTAAAGTTTAAAGAGGAGTGTGTGCATATCTGTATTCTAAAGCAAAAGTTAAGAAAGGCATTCAATTATGGGTGGGTGAGTACTTGTCTAGTTCTACCAATTCCATTGGTTGGGCGGTAGCTAACCCATGGGCCGGATGGGGTAGGCTAGAATCAGTAGAGTTTTAATAATAAAATTGATCAATAGGAATACGCTTAGAACTCGAATAGTTAAATAATAACTTGAAGACTTCTCAAATGAATAGATCAACGGCTGTGCCTAATTCAATTAGGAAAAAAGCGTTGATTCCTTTAAGTTAAGTCTGTAATAGTTTCCCTTCTATCTGGTTTATTCAGATGAAGGTTAGTTCAGTATCTTGACCTCATTAGAAAAATTTGTTAAGTAATTCTAAATGGTAGAATCGTCCCTGTTTTTCGGGCATGGAAAATTTTCCTGGTTTTAGTTTTTGGAATGACCACCAGCTTACTCTATAACCCGGACATTCGAGGGCGAGGTCCCGAGCGGGAAACCCTGCCCCACGCAAGAGGGAGCTGCTTCTGCTGCTAGCAATCGGGCATCCGCCGGTGCGCGGAGGGGGCAGTGGGATCCCACAAGTGATGTGGCTGAAAAAGCTACTTGATGATTTGGGTATGCATTATGGTGATAGTGTTGTCATTCATTGTGACAACATGAGTAGCATACAGTTGGCAAAAGTAACCCTGTCTATCATGCGAGGACCAAACGCAGAGAGGTCCATTATCATTTCATCAGGGAGAGAAGGTATTGGATGGACAGGTTGGCTTGTCTTATGTGAAGACAAATGAGCAAGTGGCTGACATTTTCACAAAGCCACTTGGGAGAGAGAAATATGAGTACTTCCATGACATGCTTGGAGTGCATGAGATGGACATGATGAGCTTGAGGGGGAGTGTTGAGATATCAAGCTTAACTCTACCAGATTGATATCATTAGCAGAGTGTGGACACTAGGACATTAGTGTGTGGACAATAATGGTCGACCCCAAATGGCCGGAGTGTGTGGACATTTAGTCTAGGTTTACTTTAGTGTGAACACACATCATTATGTGTGTGTAGCTTGTGTGGAGAATAATGAAGCAAAGCTATGGTGCTTCTCTGTCTTGTGTTGATAATTAGAATATAGATCTAGTGTGTGTCTCCTATGTATTGCCCTCTTCTATTTCTTATCAACCATTTTCCCAGCCTACAATGTAAAGCCTATAATGAATTGACCATTCATGTGTTATAAGAATTCGCATCCATGGGATAGCTTTCTACAATCCAAGAAAATATATTAAAATACACATTGCACTTTTGATTGGTAAATCATAAAAGATTTTACAAAAATGATTTGAAAAGGAAGATTGGAAGGTATTTTTCTAGAGAAGTTCATTAACTCATCGATATACCCTCAGCCTCTCCCAGTCGGTATCTACCAAGGCCATCAGCTCCATTCGCTTATGAATCTTCCTATTATTCACCTTGAATTGTGCCTTGCTAATATCCTCACCTCCTATGATTTGAAGGTGCTCCCTAAAATTTAGGAGGCTCCAATGTCTACTTGCACTTACAACTTCCACCACACCACTTGGGGCAACTGAACACATATGTCAACAGGTAAAACAACTTGTTCATCTGCGTGCATTGGAACCCAATAACTGTTCTTTTTTATCCACCGCTCATAATAAAAGCGTATGTATAACGTGGAATGGGCTTTGAGATACTGAAATGAAACACTAGAGTCTACTATATTACACTTGAATGTCTCATTTTTATGCACCCCCTCTACAATACTCCAGTGCTCTCTAAGCAAGGCAACCATGTCATCCCCTAGTACTTTCTTGCACACAAACATGGTTGATGTTTGTGAGAAGGTAAATTAATTGAACATTTTAGCAAAAAGATGTATTGGGCATACCCAACTAAGACCCACAAATCAAGAGGGCTTTGCAGACTTTAAAGACCCTTGTATATCACAAAGTATCTTTGATTTCATGACCATTAGAGTCTAAGCATCTGGGATTGGCCATTTAATAGAAGAGAGGGGGGGAGATGTTATCATCTGTAACTTACCAAAACCACCACCATGCCGCTTTGGAAGCACATAGGAGTGCCAATAAAAGAAAACTTTTTCTTTAAGAAGTTGTGCACTGTTTCTACAAGAAAACATTGCTTCACCCGTCGATATCTCCATGTAATGCTTGAAATGTTCCAGTAAGATTGCATAATGGCTGCTTCTCTACCAAGTTTGAGGGGAAAATGTCTACAAACAAGAAATAAGATGACTTAGAAAGAAAGAAACTTCTAGCAGTCTCATGAAATCATATGCTCCTTTCAAACTCATGATACTTACAGTTGCATGGAAACTTAATTGGTTGGGGCGAAGATGGATATCTCATGTTGTGTAAACATGTTGTACCATGGCCACTAGTTCTCCATTGTACGCCTTTTTGAAACCCTGTAAACGGCCTTTCCAATGAAGCTCCATTACATCTCGTTGCTGTCGAACTCGATAGGGACCAATTGCAGTATGATGTAGATAAACCCAAGAACCCTTGCGAAATGCCTCTCCCACCCAAGCACCATCATCGTCCTTCCTATTGTGCAGCGATATCTCCTCAATCTCATCTTTTGGTCTTCTTGGTGCGGCCATATTAACCTGAAGCTAAAGGTGAAGCTTGTTGTGTGAAAGATTAGGATTGGGTGAATGTTCTAGAAAGAGATCTGTAGATTGGGGTTTTGGAGGAGCCTTGGAGAATGAAGAGATGAAAGAAGGGAGGAGATTAACGAGACTATAGTTTGGATGTTCAAGAAGCTAAGCAGACTTGAAAATGAGATGTTGGTCTATAATCAAGTTTGAGATGAGTTTTTTGGGGGAAAAAGTGACTGTTTTAGAATAATGAGCCACGAAAATTGTGGGACCACACCTACCTACTCTAACCCCCTACGTTTTGTAGGAGACAAATGTAATTATAAGCCCGACGCCTCCCTACTACCTAGTCTCTCTCTCTCTCCCTATATACAATCCCTATATACAAAGGAGACCAAATGTGCACACTCCTCTATTCTTATTGGTCCATTACTAATTACTTTCACTAGTAAAAGACCTAAAATATGTTCAAATGCCCCCTAATGGAACTGGATGTGTCACCCATATAAGGATCTCCACAATGGTGCGAAAGGGTGCAAAATGGCTTTGTGCTTTGGATACAGTCGCGCCGCCACGGAAGGTTAAAAGCACAGATCGGAGAGACGATGGCCACATACAAAATTGGGTAGTATTGTAATTTCTATACAAACTCATGGAAGGGCCCACACAACATTGTCGACTCACCCCTACCTTGTTGACCACAACGGTGCGATAGGGGCAAAATCGCATGCCATTTTATCGATCCCTTCACACCGTTACAAAAGCAAGAAGAATGCACTGGATCACTTGAAGGCACGTGGAAACTACCCCTGGGAATGTCGTGGTCGCATGCAAGGACGGAGGTCTATGGAAGTCAAAAATGGATAATGTGGTCCCACATCTCTATATATACCTTACGGACCATTGGACACATGGCACAATTCCATTCATCGTTGTCTCCAACAGCTAGTGACACGTGGCCCGTTCTCACTGGATCATTCATCAACGGTACCTTCGACATGGCATTTCATGATTCGTTGTCGTAAATGTTTTTGCTCATTTTATTGTTCCAATGTATCCGCAACGGTGAGACCTCTCGGTTTTTAGCAATTGAACCTCTCTGCTATCGCACTGTTCCGAAATGGCTTCTTCTCCATCAGCAACTCATGCCTCATTGAGGTCACCATCCCCGGTGGGTGGTTCAAAGCCTTCACCAAAAACACCTATTGGTTTGCAGTCTTCAAGGGTATCTCCATCCATATCCAATGTTTCAAAAAAGAGAGGTCTTTCCATATCTCCTACAGCAGTTACAAAGTCATCTAAGAAAGTGAAGAAAACAAGCAAACCCTCTCCAACAAAGCCTACTAGGCCCTCTAGTCTTTCTCTTAGTGCACTAGATACCCAATCAAAGTTAAGTGTATCTGAAGCACATGGAATGCTTACAAAGTCACCAAAGGTAGGTCCTATGGCATCAAAGAAGTTTAAGTCATCACGCAAGGCTCTTGGACTTTCTAAGATAGTAGTGGTGTCTCCTACAGAGTGAATGTTGGATTTTCTTATTGAAAGTGGAATTTAGGCCTCTTTCTTCTCAGTTTTTCTAAGAATAGTTTCAATCCAGAAGTTGATGTCTCAATGATTATTAATCATGCCATGCCATTTATCAAGGAGGACTTTGATGAATTTGAGGAAACTACAGGGCCTTCTATCTTGATTTTGATAACAAGGAGTATGTCCATGTCCCTGTGGGGACCTCCTCTGTCCAGAGACAAACATTTACAAAGAGGTGTAGTATGTATAAAATTCAAAGGTTTTTATTAGAAAATGCAAAATGCTCCTCTCATCCAAAAGGTTGCAGGAGAATGGTCAAAGCTACTGCCTTTATAGTTTTTTCCATTGTCAAATATCCTCCTAGAGGTGAAGAGGAGGAACTTGAGGAGATTGAAGGCTCTTCAAACGTTTGCTTTCTCAGAGATTTAGAGGCAAATGATATAGAGGAGGAACTTAGACCTGAGGAGGAGGAGAGGCTTGCCAAGGATAATGAAATCACATAATTAAAGGCACATACGATTGTTCAGTCACCCAAGGAAAGTGGAGAACCATTGCATAAATATATTGTTACTTCATTGCCAAGTTTTCCTATCAAGGATAAGGAGTATTTACTCCTTTCTGATATTCAAAAGTTATTTAACTTGAGGCAGGCATATTGTCTTGCCATCATTGCAGAGGGTTGTGAAGCTGCTGAAGGGCTCATTGATATTGAGAATGAGCATAATGATGAATTTGCTGCTTTAGATGTGTCTACTTCAGATTACAAGTTCATTGACTCAACTCATGCTTTATCACTATATGTATTAAGAAAGCACAGGAGTTAGAACCATTGATCTCCAAGGATGAATTTAATCAGCTTCAAGCTTCACTTGGTATTGCCGATGTTGGAAGGGAACATAGTGATTATGTCCAACTTACATTAGGAACTCAATGGAGTCTTCTTGGGCCCTTTAATTTGGACGTTTAGTGAAATGCTTAAAATGCTAATCCATCTTTGACCAAGCCTAGAAGCCTAGTCCTAAAAGCATATATTTGATTTTTCACAAAAAAAAAAAAAAAAAAAAGGAGATATTCCTAGATCTGGCCACCTAGGTGACTTTAAAGCTTTGTAATGGGCTGTCAGTCAGTAATCATAGCCTGCAGCAACCTTTTCGAACTCCAAACATTCCAAAAATCGTCACTTTCTTCCCCCCTTTTTTGTGTGTACACCAGATCTCTTTCTCTCTCTAAATCTTCTCTCTAAAATGCCCTGCACTCCTTCTCCATGGAAAAAAGCGTCTTTCTCTACTCCAAAAGCCATAGCTAACAGATCTGTACTCCTAAATGAGCCTTCTCTCTCCAAACCCACAGTAGTAGCCATGGCTTGCAGGGAAGAAGCTTACCATGAGCATTCTCTCTACAGTACTTGGTCCTCTCTCCATAGCTAGCAGGTCTGTACTCCTAAATGAGCCTTCTCTCTCCAAACCCACAGTAGTAGCCATGGCTTGCAAGGAAGAAGCTTACCAGGAGCATTCTTTCTACAATACTTTGTTCTCCCTCCAAACCCACAGTTGTAGCACAGAAGAACCTTTTCATGAAGTATTCTCTCTCTGTATTGCTTAGCAGCCATAGCTTGCACTAAAGAAGCTTCCCATGATGCATTATCTCCTTTGCATTTTCGTCTCACCATTGCCAACCCTCTCTATGTTTCTTTGGCTCCCTTTCTGGCTTCTTTCTCTATCCACAATGCAGCTCTAGAGAAGCAACCCTCATCTCCATTCTTCCCATTATTTTTTGATACCATATCCTGCTCCTTCCACTCCTATTCAACCCAAGCTTACAAGCCTACTTTCTTGTAGATGGCACTACAAGACATCACCAATAAGCCTTCTAAGATCCGCCTTCAGGTTGATTTGGAGACAGAATACGCAACCCTACGCAGTAGGCATGTTGCACCCAATATTTCATACGATCAGCTTCGAATGCAAGGAGCAAAGGCCATTGATCTTTGGATTGATGGAAATCTTTATCCACCAGATCCAATATCTGGTGCCCCTCCACCATTCAAAAGCATTACAAGTTTTCTTATGTTTGTTGGTGATGGTTTCAATGGGCTTCTTGGCTATTGTAGGAGATTACACATGTTGTGGCTAGATGAGGCAGCTGAAAAGAGGCAAACACAATTTGTCTTCGACCAGCTTCAAGCGGCATCGACTAAGCAGATCAATGGTTTGATGCAGAGGAATAAAGAGCTCTCAGAGGAGCTGGAGGTGCAGAAGAATAATCTAGCGGATCGTGTGCGCACAATAAATCAATTTACCGATAATTATGTTCGTCTTCAACACTCCACTCGTAATCTTCGGCGTCGTGTTCACCATTTCACTCATCTTCCCATGGGATATCACGCAAGGCAAAGAAAACGTAAAGCTGTTGGGTTGCTTTCAAAGACAGCAGGCGCATGCAAGAGGCGTAAACAAACAACCAGGTAAAAATTTTTGTAGGAATTATAGCAGCTTTGAGAAGCAATTAATGAATAAAGCATCTCTCATGGTTGACCATTGTGATTGTAGGGCTTGTGCAACAGCTATACTAGGATGTAACAACGCTGAGGACAATGTTAATGCCTCCCTTCTTCAGCATGTCCTTCAGGAGAAGGATATTATGGAAATGATAACAGGTTCTGGTAATGATAAGCTGCGGGAGACCCTTCGTCAACATTTCTTGAAGGAAATCAAAGAAATTGTCACCCCCAAAGAGATGCTTGATATATGTGACTCAGCAGGTATTAGCCAGAAAGGTTACAGAGCAATGTACAGGTCAATCACTTTAGGGTTGCGAGCAAAGGGAGTTACGCAATCCTTGCTTCCAACACTTTATAGCTTACAGATGGCAAAGAAGTGTGCTAATGGTGATATTGCATCCATGTTCGAGGGTGGGTACAAGTGGGTGGAGGATATTATGCCAATGCCAACAATCAAACCCTTTCAATACAATGCATATAACAATGTCTACATCGACATGGAAGTGCTACAAAAAGCAATGATTCAGTACTATGGCCTCACACTTGAAGAGACAGGTGGAAATGCTGTGTTTGTCTTGAAGCTGGATGAATGTCAAGTGGTTAAAGGTCAAAGACTGGAGCGTGTTAGTTTAACCTTGATGAGCCGAGCACTTAGAGGAAGGCCTTTAGAGACCCAAGAGTTGGATGCAACTGAAGACAGCAACAATAGGGGTCAAGGGCATAAGCAAGACTACTACGGCATTCAATCAGAGAAGAACATCTGGTGGCAAGCAGCATGGGTCCTCCCAAAAGAGAACCATGATACCTTGAGGTGGTATTTTGAACGGTCTGGCATTCAACATGTCGTCTCTTGTCAGGTCAATGGTCAGAAGCTTGATGTTCCCGGAATAGGCTGCTTTAACGTTGAATGGCACTTGGGTGGCGATCTAAAAACCTTAAAGTGTATGTTGGGTTGTAAAACAGGTGCGAATACTATATTCTCATGTGTTTACTGTTGTCATTCCAAGACAGCAGTAGACTCAAGAGTAAAAGGGAAACAACCTAGCAAAGGCAAAAGTCAAAAACAGGTGGGTGCAAAAAAAGCAATCGTTTTTGATGCTGAACAGAGGAAAGGATCAAAGGTATGGCATAATGGCATATTAAGTTGTGACCAGAGCAAGCCACCTAGTCGTGACCAGGAGGACAATGCTTGGAACCCAATCTTGGAAATTCCACTATGTCAAGTGCATGTGTGCACATTACATGCAAGACTGAGGATTTTGGATAAGCTATTGATGCTCCACATAAACTATGTCTGGAACATGGAGCCCGAAGATCGACGAGAAGAGTCAATACGTGCACTAGAGGGTGTACTTTCCTCTATGGGATTACATGCTGGAGCAGTGGTCTTGACAAAGGACAGAAAATCAAACCCTACACAAGACAACCCTAATAAAATTTGCATGGGTGGATCAAAGGCAAGACACTTGCTATCAAACCACTTGGGTTCTCATAGCCACACTGACTTTGAAATTTGGAAGAAGATATGTGATGTCACAACATATCGAGGAAATGATGCCAGGCTTGGCCTAAAACGTGCACATGTATGGGAGGTGTGTAATAAAATGGTCGATCTTCTAGAGCGACCTCACCTGGATGACCATGGTATTGAGGCACTTAAACAAGCCACTTGTAGATTCACAGAAGAAATGGTCGAGGAATGGGGAGAAACACACATTACTCACTACATGGTAATGTTGTATTTATTGTGTCCTTGTAGTATGTTCTTCATACTGTTTGTTGACTTTTTGTAATTTTCTATGCAGCATATATTGTATGCACATGGGCCATACTTTCTCGATAGATATGGCTCTTTAGCACTTTGGAGCAATCAAGGCATGGAGAAATCACATTACCAAGCAAAGGCCGTGTATTTTAAGGGCACTCGCCATGGTGGTGGCAAAGTCAAGAGTAATGCACTCCATGAAATGTTCAACTGGTTCTATCGCGTTCTGGTTGGCAAAAAAAGGCAGAAAAGTCGCGGTAATTTGTCTCTTAGGCGTCAAATAATGAAAACTGTTAATGCAAGAAGAACTGAAGGATACAACAGATCAAATGCTAGGGAGAGACTACGGCAGTGGGTAGCAAGCAAGCGTCGGTGTGGTTCCTCATGGGCTTAAACTCTCTGATTATAATCTTTTTGTGTTTTTAAATTTTCTAAAAGTTTTAAAAAATTATATTTATAGACATATTTAAGTCATTTTTCATTTATAGAAACCACATTTCAATTTCTTCTTTGTGCTCTACTCTCTCTTGCCCTCCCACTATCTCTTGCACTCGTAAATACCTAGGCCATGCCAGAAGAACAGGAGCAAGACTTGCGGTTTTTCGATCAACTCGGCCCACTACCTGCTACAGCAAAAAGGACAAGTCTACCCATCGTAACAGAGCAAGAGGCAAAGGAGATGAGAGAAGAAGAGCGCAGGAAGGAGGCTGAAGAAGCACAACGCAGGAAGGAAGCTGAAGAAGCAGGGCCTAGTAGAGAAGCAGAAGAAGAACGGCGTCGAAAAGAAGCCGAGGAAGGTCAAGGGCAGCCACCGGAGATTGTTATTGAGGCCGACACCCTAGAACAGCTAGAGGTTATCTTACAGAACAGGGAGGTCGAGCTCTTGTCCTACGGCATCACGAAAGATACCATTGACAAAGAGTTTGCTCTTGTGAGGGCAGCTTGGGAGACAGAAATGCAAAAGAGACAGCAGCCCAAAGAGGACGCAAGGAGGGCAAGCCAAGCACAGCCACAGGCAGCCACAACATCCAGGCGGCCAGTCAAGAAGTGTGGTAAAAGAATGGAGGGCAAGTTTCGGGACCAACAAGAAGAGGAAGAGCGTGCACAAAAGAAAAAGAAGTTCAGGTCTGAACGACCACCGTGGGAGAATCAAAGACCACCACCGCCTCCACCAGTTACAAAGAAGAAGAGAAAATGGAGGCCAGGGACAGTCGCGCTACGAGAGATTAGGAAATATCAGAAAAGTACAGATCTTCTCATCCCCAAGGCACCATTCTCTCGACTGGTGAGAGAAACAATGGAAAAATATTCTGACAGGGTTGACCGCATACAGAGCACAGCTCTTGAAGCTCTTCAAGAAGCTGCTGAAGATATTGTAGTTTCTGTTTTTGAAGACTCAGTGCTGGCTATGGTACATGCCAAGAGAGTTACTTTGAAGCCTGTAGATATGTCCCTAGCCCTACGTCTACGTTTAGAGCGTAGCCTTCTACCTCAATAGGCTAACCCATTTTGTAATTCTCCCTACAAAATTTTGTAATGTTCCCAGATTCCTTTGTAGCTTTTTCACACATTAATGAAAACTTTGTGAGTTGTGTTACATTCTTTGTTGAGTCCATTTTTTTGTATGCTCAGTGCCAATGAACATTTCATTTAATAATTGTAAAAGCACTATACACATAGGACAAAACACACACAAACACACACACACACAAATATATATATATACACACACAAACATATATACACACATATATATACATATACAAATATATATACATATGCACATATATATATATATATATATGTACACACACACACACACATATATGAATATTTATATATACAAAAAATGTAGATCCTATAAAGTCAACTAGAGAAACTTATAGAGTGCCTTATGAGCCTCAAGGCAAAAAAAACAAAAAAAAATAAAAAAAATGCCATGTGCGCTACGGCGCGTTAATCTCTAGTTTGACCAGGTCAAAATGGAGATTTACGCGCCGTAGCGCACATGGCATTTTTTTTATTTTTTTTTGATATATATGGTCTGGTGACCATTATAAATGCACCTAGAGACCCTTATAGAGTGCCTTTTGAGCCTCAAGGTCAAAAAAATAAAAAAAATAAAAAAAATTTACCATGTGCGCTACGGCGCGTTAATCGGCACTTTGACCAGGTCAAAATGCCGATTTACGCGCCGTAGCGCACATGGTATTTTTTTTATTTTTTTTTGATATCAGACGGTCTGGTGAGGCTCATAAGACACTTTAGGTGCCCTAACAGCCCTAAAATCTTATATATTTATATAAAATATTATATATATGTATATATATCTGATAATAGCCTTAAAATCTTATACACACACACATATACACACACACATATATACACACACATATATATATATGTATATATGTACATATATGTATACATATATGTGAGTGTGTTTACATCTATAAATACAATATTTTTTCACACCGCTCTAACCCAATCTCGATTACTTTTTTTAATCACGATCACAATTAAAAAAAATCCTAAATTTTTTTTCCTATGAACACATGAACAAAATCTTAAAATTGCGAGGCTTGAAATGGTATATCACAAGTACGCCAGGAAAAATCACAACTTACAATGCACAACAAAAAATTTTTATTAAACTTGGAAGAGAAGTTTGCATTACATCTTTTTAATAAGCTCTTGGAAGAGCTCAGGAGAGAGAGTTCTAGAGGCTGGTTTCTGGCCTAAGCTTTGGAATACATCACTCGGCTCATTGATTCCTTGAGCCTGAGAAAGGGCACAATGGCCTAAAACTGAGCCGGGATGGTTGCCCGTGAAGCAATACAAGGCAGCTTCCCTAGCTACCAAAATACATTTATTTATGTTCGAGGCTAGGGGGTTCTCTGACAAGACAGCACTAAGTGCTTTACATTTTAGGAGCTCGGCATAGGCGATCTCTGCATATTCTAAATGAAAAACCCGCACTATGTCGGCCCTCAGGGCAGGTATGTAGTGCCAAAGGGATGCATCTCGACCCTCTGACTTTGGCCGCGTTCCTCCTACGCGCATAGCAAACTTGTCCACTTCAAAAGCAGTCTGTCAACATGTCAATATAGAAGTTAGGAAGCGTGAAATGATACAAAAAATAATTTGCTTTACAACTAAGAAGTAAGGACATACCTCAGTTGCCTCGTCACTTGCAACTAGTTGCTCATTCGTCAGGTTTATGCTTCCTTGGTCTTGAGCATTGCCAGCAACCAAGGGCATGTGTGGTTCAAAGGCAGCTACGCTCTCATAGAATTGCACTTCATTCTTTATTTCGACGAGCGCTTTGGCCACTACAACTTCCAAGGTACTGCTACCAATATCATATGCAAGCGCTTTTGTGAGGTTGTCATCTTCAAAAGAAATTTTTACTTTTCCTTTGTCTTGACCCCCAGCATTCACGGCAATAATAGAAAGTGCCTCATCCTCACGTAACCCGAGTGTCTTGGCAATGTCATCCAAAAACAAAAACTCTTTCCCATCAATAATGATTGGATGCAAAGACATGATAACAAGGTCTGGGACCTCCTCGAGTACTTCATCGCCCTCTAGAACTAGGTCCGGAACCTCCTCGGGGACATTATCTTGTAGAGCCACCAATGCCATTGAGGCCTCCCATTGTTCTGTAACATTCTCTTCCTCAGCATGGGCCTCTTGGACCTGCTCCATTAGCTTTACTTTGCCCTTTTCTTTTTCCTTGCCACTTTCTTTCGCCACACCCTCTTGTAACAGAAGGACCAAAACTATGTCCCAGCTTAGGAAAGAAGTGCCGATGTTGCCCATCTGTAGTTCCAGGAGTAAGTCTTCCTCCTCATTTCTGTAGTCCTTTTCTGTGAGGGATTTTAAAAACCTGGATAGGCGAAATCTAAAATTCTTCTCTTCCCTGAATATGTACCTGATGAGGTCAACTGGAACCCATAAGCCCTCATCACCCTCAAACATGATGGAGTACGTGCTGACGTGTTCATCCATATACTGAATGACATCTGTAAAAGCATCCGCGTGTAGATGCATTGTTGCACGTACATCAATTGCCCCCTCAAACATAGGGACGATCTCATCAACCCTATGAAGTAACTCAAGCTTTCCTAGCTGTGCAATAAGTGCATCAAGTAGAGGTGCCATGCTATGAGTGATTGGAGGAAATAGAGAGTGTGCGATACAGAAAGGTGTGCGAAATTGAGAGCAAGTGTTAGGAGAGAACGATAATTGTCAATTGATGTAAATGAGTAAAGTATCGTTTATATATGGGCGACCTTGTTATAAAATTTTTAAAAACTTTTAAAATTTGTAAGTACCAAAAAATTTTAAAAAATGGTATGCGAAAGCAAGAACGTATCCTTCCATCGCAAGGTCATTTCCAATTTACTAGTGGCTCACGCCACAGATGCTTCTGTGACCAACCTTACACTATCACAAAAAAATAAAACTGCACAAGACAATTGAAAAACCTTAATAAGACAGTGAGGCAAAAAAATTGAAATTGTATTTACTTCAATTCAAGATTACATATCCAGTGGTTATCTGATAGCTACACAGCCAGGGAAAGTAATTTCTCTACAAAGAAAAGATCGTTCCTGCCTTTTGCGCACTACTCTACCATTGATTATCAAAGCAAAATCACCACTGAGTGAGAATCGAAGAACTAAGTAGTCACGTAAGTTGGCAAGGGACCAATCATCATTCACAGTAACATCTTCTACATCCCCACCTTGCATGGATATATGTAGCACACCCTGTTCTGTAGAGGTTGTGTCGGAGTCTAACGCCTCCCATTCTCCATTTGTAAGCTTCCATCGCCTGTAAGGAAACGCAATGGACAACTGTTGCTTAGCAATATGATAGCGCATCACAACCTTCTCAACAATTACTCCGCATCTGATGGTGTCTCCATTGTGTTGAACAACTTTTTTATCCCATGCAGGTGATAAGAAACAAGTCAGAGCTCTCTCCCCCTTTGCAATCCATAAAGTTGGGGTACGATGTGTGTCACTTGTACGGAACAGGTACACAAAGAGGTGTAGAGGTATGAAGCAGGTTATGGTTGCTTTGTGAGATCCATATGTGCACTTCATAGCATTTTGCACCTTGCTTTCGATCTGCAAACAAGCCATGGCCACTGAAGCATTGTCTGGAATTGGCCATTCAATAGATGTGAGAGTTGGCGTAGGTTTTGGAACTAATTTTCCAGTACCATTTGCTGTCGTGGGAACCACATATGTATCCTCATAGAAGAAGATGTTTCGTGCAAGAAGTTGTGCAGCTGGACACCCTCCAAAGATTAAACTACCAAGCTCCACATGGTATGCTTCAAAGGTTCCTGAAATTGCCTCCATAGGCTCCCATTCACTATAGTTTGAGGGAAAAATATCTACGCACAGGAACCCAAGAACAATCAACGCAGTGCTCAGTATACCATTATTAGCACACAATTGATTTAAAAACAAGAATATAAAGTGGTGAAATAACTTACAATTTGCAGAAAATCGTTGACGTTGGTCATGGTCTGCTAGTTTCAGCTCTGTCGCCTTGTAAACATGTTGGACCTTAGCTAGCTTTTTTCCATCACGATTTTGTTTGAGCTCCAATATCCGCCCTTTCCAATGGTGACTTTGTATATCAACGTATCGCTTTGACACCTTGTGGCTTCCTCTTGTACTAGGCTGCATCGTAATCCAGTTCCACTTCTCGTACTGTTTGATGTTCCAGTGCCCATCCTCATCTTGACCACTGCTACAAGAGAGAGATTGAATACTGATCGGAGGCCTTCGAGCTCTAGAAGAAGACATCAGATGTATATATTAGAGAGATTATAAACCTTGATGGCAAAGAAAAATAGAATGGTGAGAAAAAAACTTAGACTAGGGAGATGTAAAAAAGAGAAGGAGTTGTAGAGCAAGTTCCAAGGGCTTGGCTGTGCTATTACTGCACTTTGAAAGAGGATATTGGAGGGGATGAGAGGAGACAATGAGTAAGATTATGAGAGCCAAAGCATTTGCAACTCAAGCTTCCATAGCTTGGCTCCACTGTTACACTCTGTAAAAGGAGGTTGGACAAGGTAGAAGGATGTAAGTGAGGATCAAACTTCCCTAGCTTCTGAGAGGAGGTTGCAGATCAAGCTTCCATAGCTAAGCTCTGCTGTTACACTCTGTAAAAGGAGGTTGGACAAGGAAGATGGATGAAGTAAGGAAATGTAAGTGAGGATCAAACTTCTATAGCCTCTGAGAGGAGGTTGCAGATCAAGCTTCCATAGCTAAGCTCTGCTGTTACACTCTGTAAAAGGAGGTTGGACAAGGAAGAAGGATGAAGGAAGGAAATGTAAGTGAGGATCAAGCTTCCATAGATTCTAAGAGGAGGTTGCAGATCAGAGGATCAAGCTTCCATAGCTTCTAAGAGGAGGTTGCAGATCAAGCTTCCATAGCTATAGATCTGGGTTTCTGAGTGAAGAGAGAGGTAGATCAAGATGTAGATAGCTAAAAGAAGTAGTCTAGAGAGTGAACAACGCCTTGCTATGAGAAAGGGGGAAGAGAGAGCGTTTTGGAGGGAACGTGGGAGAGAGGGATAGTGGAAAGTGAAGGGGAATGTGCATTGAATGCATGGGAACTCGTTTTTGGGCCTCTATCACTTTGGAGATCCTTAGTTAATGATGGCTGCAGGCTGCTGGCAGGCTGCAGCTATCTTTTTCTATATAAAATAGGGGAAAAATGCATATACGTTTTGAATTTTTGAGTTTTAGTTGATTTTGAAAATTTAAAAAGAGCCTATTTAGCCTATTATTCTAAGTTTGACCACTACCTTCTAGGCTCTTACAAACCATTGGTGTCAGTCCACATGTAATCTCCCTATTTGTCTATTTCTTAATCACCTCCATTAGGCAATGGCAAATTAAAGGGCCCAAAAAGACTCCATTGAGTTCCTAATGAAGACATCAAAGAAACCTCAATCTCACTCTGGACATCAGATTATACTTGAACAAGATGAAAATCAAAAGGTAAGTGAATATGAATTTGAATCCATACATTATATTATTTTAACTTACAATAATTTCACAGTGTCCCTCTTGTTTACAGTTAGAGCTAGGGAGAGGTAAAGGCTCAAGGCAAGCAGGCTCTAGCAAGAAAGATACTGCACTTGGACACTATTTGTCCAAAATGGATGAGAATATTTTCCATGTGTTGCATAGCCAGTTCTCCGAGGATGTAGACTGGCTTAAAGCTCTCTGCAGACTGTATGCTTCTTAACTACACAAACCAACGCTAACAAAATCATGTTTCTTGAGAAGACAGCCGCTACTAGAATTTTTGGTTATGGCCCTGGGTTTTCCGCCTCTAGAGGAGGATATTTTTTTGACATACTCTATACTCTAGCTGCAAATAAAACTGATGTAAACACACTAGTAGGTGGCTACAATAGAAGGAAATTTCTATGCTCCTCCAGGGGAGCACTGACAAAGGATGATGATGTGAAAACTTTGGAATAGACTTTTTGTACATACTTTGGATTACAAAAGATAACTTTTTGTACAAAGTTATGAATACAACAGTTCTCTTTTTTGACAGTGTTATGTGTTCGAAATGTCGTTTTTCTGCATTCTTTGTAGTTGTCTTCTGAAAAACCAGTTGAATAACTCTGCAAGAGCATTGCTTCTTGTAGCCCCTCCACCATGTCTTGTGCTCCAAAAGAATGATGTGCGTGCCTGGTAATGTGACTTTTCCATCCCTTGGTTACTGTGTGTGTTGCTAGGGATCCATGCTCCTCAACAAAATATGGCCCATGTACATGGAGGATGTGCTGCATAAAAATAAATAAATAAATAAGCATGTCAATTCCACTGAGTGTATCATCATGAAGACAAAGGAGTCTTACCAAATAGTATTTGATATCTTTTTCTCCCCATGGTCCTTTGATTATTTGCATGAGATTTGTAATAGAAATTTTGTACTCCTACGCATACGTAGCTGATGTCTTTTGTTTTCTAAGAACATTTAAAAAGATGTCAAGATGCTTCCAAACCTCCATTCTAAGATTTGCTGGCAACGGTGTACTGGCAACATTTTTTGTGATCTCACACAATTCTTTCCAACAATCCCACGTAACATTCACTTGTTTTTTACTATGGTTTCCAGAAAATCCTGTGGCTTTTGCACCTCCCATGGAGACATCTACCAAGACATCTCGTGTTTTCCCTGAAACTGTTAGACCTTTCCTTAAATGAACCTGACCCCCATGAAAGCCCATTTTTGATAACAATGCTTCACATTTATCAATACATTGATATGCCAATAATGTTGGTTTAATAGAATATGCATAACCAAGATGCAATCTGAGAAGCTTGTCAATTATTCTTATCTCTGCATGCAAAGTGCATATGTGAACATTCTTAAGAGATAGGAAGAATGGAATCCCAAATGTATTCTTTATTCTTGAACTTACTCAGATCTATAGAGTCTCTCATTGGGACTCTCCTTGCTGGTCGCAAACTGCTCCACTCTTTTGATTCCATACCTTCCATACAATAAATGCAAGGATACTTTGCATTAGCCCCGTTGCATATTCCAAGAATACATTTGATAGTCTTTAAGTCAGCACCCAAATGCCATTCCACTTTGAAATTGCCAACTCCATCAACTATGAGCATATCTCCAGTACTTTGGGATTGAATGATATTAGGGATACCTGTGTGGGAGAACAACCATTTGAGGGTTTGATGATTTTTAGTTGGTATCTGAGCTGCACCAACCCACCAAAGCTTCATCTCCGACTGGATTTTATGTTCTAGTTCCTCTCCTCTACCATTGCTGTACTCAATTGCCCTGTTCATAATAGATATGCTCACTCTTTCCATTTTTTATCCTTTTTGGATATATGTCTCATCCAGCTTCAATACGAACTTTAGCAAACCACCACATTCTTCTACAGTAATTTTATACATATGCACCATTGCAATTTGTACTTTTCTAAGATCCACCCATATATTGTTGAATGCATTATAGACAAATGTACTCTTTTTCTTCTGCTTCTCATAAGGCATTTACTCTCCAAAAATACTCGAATTTTTTTGATTCATAGCAGTCCTAGCAATAGAAACTAAAAGGGATCTTGGCAAACCAAAGCTCTTATTCTCTTGCATCTAAGATTTTGGAACCATAATCCAAAAAGAGCTTGGTAACCTTTGCAACTAATACCCACAGTGTCACAAGTCTCTACTCTTTCATCTGGTTTCACAATGGTCCTTAAGTCTCTTACCAACTCTTTAAGAGTAAGATCTCTCAAGTTTGTATTCTTTGGAGATTGAAGAATTCTGACCAGGTTTGCCTTGTTCATGGTTTCCATGAGAAGCTTGATTCTCTTCTCATTTTGATGGATATTAATACCTGAAATGTGAGAGACACATTTCTTTGCAAGGTTGAGTCTCCTCTTTTTGGTCCCACTACTTTCATACAACTCACGTATATTCTTTAAAGTTCTCTTCCTCTCTCTGTATCCTCCTAGGGTTTCTTTCAAGTTTACTACTTTCTCTTTCAAGGAGTGGTTTATAGCTTCTAGCTCTCTAATCTTATCATAAAGCTCTAAAATAGTTTTTGAGATGTTAATAAAGTTTCTTTCAATTGATGCATTTAGACTGAGCACATAAAAGATGTAGAATATAACTTCATACAGTAACCAAGCAGACCATCAAAACCATCTCCAACAAATCTAATGAAGTCATGAACATTTACAAATGGGGGAGGTCTAGCAGCTGAAGGATCATTGGGATAAATACTTCCATCCACCCACAAATCAATGTGTTTTCTCCCCTCTAGTCGTAGTCTGTTTGCCTCATCTTTGTCCAACAATGCTCGGTGATGAATTATTCTCCAAGATGAGTAGACCTGATCTATGTTAATAGCAAGTTTGTATCTGCGTTCTCTTGCATTGAGTAAAGAGTTAGCGATAGACATTAGAGTACAATCCACTATGGGTATAACAAAAAAGAATAGGAGAGAGAGAGAGAGAGAGAGAGAGAGAGAGAGAGAGAGAGAGAGAGAGAGAGAGAGAGAGAGAGAGAGAGAGAGAGAGCACTCAAATGATGAGAGGAAAAATGGACGTGTTTTGGTGGAAATATTTGTACAATAGACGTTTCAAAAGTTAAAATAACACTTAGAATAATGACTAAAAAGTATGTTTGATAGGATTTAAGGAATGTGAGCATTTATTGTGGTCCGTCTCTTAAATGCCCCAAAGTACCTCTAAATGGCCAAATTTGGAGGTCTCAATCTACTAAAACCTTAGCTAATTAGTGTTTTAATCAAAACCTTAAAGTCCCTTTTTTTTTCATTTTTGGCCCTAATGTGTTTTGCTATTCCGCCAACAAAGGGACATGATGCCACTTACCCCTGTTATTGTAAGACAGCCTTTTGAGAAATGGGGAATTGATTTTGTTGGACCTATTAGTCCAGCTGCGCATCTATCATCACAAGCCTAATATGTAATCGTGGCCATAGACTATTTCACAAAATGGGCAGAAGCTAGAGCCTATAAGCAAGCTGATGCACGAAC
Organism: Cibotium barometz; assembly: GCF_041138505.1. NCBI lineage: Eukaryota > Viridiplantae > Streptophyta > Polypodiopsida > Cyatheales > Cibotiaceae > Cibotium > Cibotium barometz. Next base: position 5,201,431 of record NC_141098.1, on the reverse strand, counting down.
AACAGCTAAGTTCTTATATGAAGAAATCATTTCGAGATTCGACTGCCCCATTAGAGTTAGTCGGTGATCGTGGTTCACACTTCATTAATGAGGTGATTGATCACTTACTTGCTGGATTCCTTGTAGTCCACAGAAAGTCATCCCCTTATTATCCATAGGCTAATGGTCAAGCAGAGAGTACAAACAAGATTTTGTGTACTATCTTAACAAAAAAATAGAAGCAAGTTGAATGGATTAGGAACATAAGCTAACGGTAGCTTTATGGGTATATCAAATATCGTATAAGGTAGCGACCGAATATACTCTCTTCCATCTAGCTTATGGTGTTGAAGCGGTAATGACTATGGAGTACCTAGTTCCAAGCGTGAGAATTGCGAGGATGTTTGACTGAGAATGCATTAACTGAAAGGCTAATATATTTAGAGAAACTTGATGAAGCCATACTAATTGCATCACATGGACTTATGGGAAAAATTATGAAGAAAACATTGGTTTAATAATAACTTAAAAACAAAAGGAATTAGAAACGGGGGACCTTGTCATCATGTATGGTGTAGGAAGCACCCAAAAAAAGAAACTCAAGTACAGAGGGTTAGGACCTTTCCAAGTGTCCAGGATCACACCTCAAGGGTTGGTTAGATTTGAAACAATTGAGGGCATACAAATGGAGTGTTACGTCAATGGAAACAAGCTTTAAAAATATTTTAGACCACTGACCCAAGAGATGCTCTTTCAAGAACATCTTTTAAAACAATTGAAGGAGCTCACAAAAGAAAAAATCAAGCAAGCTCAAGAAGAAGCTAAGGCATGAGAGGCCAAGGCGGCCAAACAGATACTCCAGAAGAGGATGTTGAATGTGAACATGGCTTCACTAACTCTCCTTGACAAGGATGAACTAGACATCGAGCTAGCACGGCTCAGGGTGAGAGTCTCACACTAAATTTCATGCAATGAGCATTGCATTGATAGATACGGGATCAAGTCATAACCTGATCTCATATGAGACATGGGTAGCTCTAAACAAACCACACCTTGAGGCCAACAATGCACAAGTACAAAGTGTGCACTTGAAGACTATGAAAGCTCAGGGATTTCTAAGTGTTAATGTTTCTGTAAAAAATAAGCCCTTGATTGGAAAAGTGTTTATTATGCCTGCAGGAATAACGTCATTTTTGTGCCCTTATAGATTCTGATAAACAAAGGGAAGCAAGCCATGATTGAGGATAGGGAAACACCAAGCACGGTAACAGCAACTCATGTACCAGAGAAGATATCAACCCCATAATCCATACGTAAAAAACAGCCAAAGTCAGAAGGCACTCAGCAGTGGGTGCCTAAGGGTCAACTTGGAAACCAACTATACAAAGGTGAGAAGGGTGTAAATAAGGAATCAAGGAAAAAATTTCAAAGATCAGACAAGGGACATAAATGGTCTTCAAATGTAAGCTGGCAGTATTCCAAACAAAACAGCACTCCACAATTCCTTTGGAACCCATTGCTTTTGTCGTCTTCATCGTGTGCACAACCCTCAAGCTTGCATCCCAACGATTTTGATTCTCGTCTGAGTACCTGCCTGGGAAATCAACGTATCTGGGTTGAGGTGGGAGCTTGTACCTTGCCTTTGCGTTTTCTTTTCGTGTTTTCAGTTCTTTGCTTCTTGAGCAAAAATTTCATTATCAAAAGTGGTTGATTGCTCCCCGTGACTTCAATTACATATATTCTCATCTTAAAAACCCCGCAATCTATTGGTAAATCACATCATGCATCTCACAGTACTATACATTCACAAAAATTGGTTATTGCATACAAATCTTTTGTACCATAACCTACCACTTCATAAACTACACTAACCTATTCACTCTTCAAATAGGGTATAAAACCTGCACTTTCACGGTTTTAGCCATTTCACGGAAACATCTTTCACGGAACTAAAGCCTGCACTTTCATGGTTTTAGCCATTTCATGGAACTAAAACTTGCACTTTCACGGTTTTAGCCATTTCACAGAAACATCTTTCATGGAACTAAAACCTGCACTTTCACGGTTTTAGCCCTTTTATGGTTTTAGCCATTTCACGGAAATATCTTTCACAGAACTAGAACCTACACTTTCATGGTTTTAGCCATTTTACAGAAACATCTTTCACTCACAGAACTAAAACTTACACTTTCATGGTTTTAGTCATTTCACGGAAACACCATTTCACGGAAACATGTTTCACGGAACTAAAACTTGCACTTTCACAGTGTTTACCCACCTCACGGATTTTGTACCTGTCATCTCACATTACTATCATGATGTGCACCGTCTCAATTTAAATTTCATACCTCCTTATTTGCTCACACCAGCAACACACCTCATCAAATATAACAATGAGAAACTTTTAAAAAGAAGAAGAAGAAGAAGAGGAAACAACAAGGCATGGCACATGCCCTCACCAGTCATCAGTAGACTGACCTTCTTCTCAATGTTATAGATGTCGACCTCAGCTGACTCTGATCCGAAAACTGAAAGAGACTCTAGCAGTGACACAAGCCAGTGCAACGGGATCACTAGTTAGCAGAAGGAAAAGACCCACACGGGGCCCGAAATTGAGCTATCTAGGTCATATTCACAGGCATTCCAAGGTGCAATCATAAGCAAAGAAGTCCACACTGTGTATGGAAAGATAGCTCTACAATACCATAGTCCTGATGAGTGCTTGCAAATTATGGAGGATGCTAAAGTCAAGAAAAAACTAGAGAGAGTGGGCCTAGGGAAGATGGCACAATGTCTCCCCCGAACCATTAATACTATAGAGCTGTGTGCAGAGTATCTCAAGACATATGAAAAGGCCACTAAGAGGGGAAAGATAACTAAAGAATCAGATTGCACCACAGAGCAGGTTTTAATCACAGAAGAATTGATACGGGAGGCTCTACAATTACCACCACCACTTAAGATAAACACTCTCATAATTACGAAAAGATGCCCCCTAGATGCCATGCTGAATAAAAGTTCTTACAATTCCAATGGGGCTAAGTATGACAACATCAGGGATGAAGTGAAAGAAAAGTCTTGCTGCAGAGCAATGTCGCTCATAATGCAAGTAAAGCTAGTAGATAGGTACAACAAGGTGCCCCTTAACAGGATAGCCAAAGTACATGAAGAAAAAGAAGATGATTGGGTTTATTACATCCATAAAGAAATGGAGAATTATCTAAAGGCACACCAGTCAAAGATATGCAATCCTTATTTGATGACACATGTGATGAATCACATAGCTAAGTGGCCTCTTCTAGATTCGGAACCAGAAGAAAGGATGCAACTGGCAGTTAGTAGACAAGGATTTACGAGCTGTAGCCCTATTCCAACTTTGCTTGATTCCTGAATGGGGCAAAGAAGTGGCTCACTTTTTAGCCAATGGATTACTGGTTGATCCACTCCTCAACAAGGACCACACTCATCGCTTAACCAAAAAAGCGACCCCTTACCAGCTTATTGTGGGCCAACTTTACAAGCAGCGTAAAGACATAATTCTTCCTACTCTGTTTTGTTTAGAAAGATGAGTATGTCTTCCTCCTTGAAAAGGCTCACTCTGCCTCTGCTGGGGGACACTTTGTAGAGCACATATTACTACTCCGCAAGGTTCTCATAGCTATAGGCTATGGTGGCCCGCTCTAATGGATGACACTACTGAGTATATCAAACGATGTGATGAATGCGAGCATGCAACAATTCCTCGTTTCAAGGATCTTATGCCCTTGACACCCATCGTGTCTTTACAACCATTCAAAAAATGGGGCATACATTTCATTGGACGTATAAGTCCGATAGCCAAATACACTCAAGTCCGATATATAATTGTTGCCACGGATTATTACACCAAGTGGGTAGAAGCTCACGCAACCTGCATGGATGATGCTCGATCAATGGCTAAATTTCTCTATGAGTTAGTGACTACATTCTTTGGTTGCCCTCTTGAGCTTGTCAATGACAACGGGACACATTTCATTAATGAGGTAATTAAATTCCTCCTACAAGAGCTCCTTGTCACCCACAAAAAGTCCTCCCCATATTACCCGCAAAAAGCGAATGACCAAGCTGACAGCACAAACAAAACCTTGTGTGCCATTCTTACCAAACCGTGGAGGTCAGCCACAATGATTGGGAACAAAAGTTGTCGGCTGCAGTTTAGGCTTATCGAGCTTCATACAAGGCAACAACTAACGCTACCCCTTTCAGTTTGACCTACGGTACTGAAGCGGTCATGCCCATGGAGTTCTTAATCCCTAGTCTACATGTCCCACTGCATGAAAAACTCACCAAAAACGCTCTGAGATGTCGCTTATTCGAGCTTGAAAAGCTCGACAAAACACGCCTCTTTGTGATTCTAGAGAAGTTAAGGCACAAACAACGGTTTGACGACCAACTCAAGCATAAGCAAATGAATGAGGGAGACAAAACGGTCAAGCTTAGAGGCTTATGACCTTTCCTAGTCTCTAAGATAACACTTGATGGTGTTGAGATGGCTGGTTACATCAATAGTAGCAAACTTAAACGCTACTACACAGACCTCTCACAGAGGCCACCTTAAAAGCCATCCATGATAAAAAACACAAAGAAGGAAGGACCATGAGGATATGAAAAAACAATGGGCAAGAAGAGGCCCAAGCAAGGCAAGGCAATCTTAGGAAAAAGTATATCATGATCAACATGGCCCAAGTGGTAGACTTAGAAGAAGAAGATTGGAAGGTGAAGCCATCTCGGTTGTGGTTAGGAATGATCACTCCAACAAGGTTTGTCCAAAAATTAGCTCTTGTCGATACATGGGCTAGTTACAATTTGATGTCATATAAAACTTGGCGTTCCCTTGGGGAACCCACACTAAAAGAAACCCCTGCACTATCACGACAGCTACCTTGTAGCATGTTCATTGCATAGGTACAGTCACATTCTAATTCCAAATTGGAAATAATCCCTTGGAAGCAAAGTTTTATGTGATTCCCGTAGGAACAATGTGTGAAGAGATCCTCTTGGGAAGGGGGTGGATGGGGCACAACCGATGCAGCATCGACTGGGATGCACAGACGACGACCCTACAATTCGATTTTGTTCAAGTCACTGTTCTAATGAGACAGACAAAAAACCAGTTTTCACTTCTCCCCTATAGCAAGCACTCCCCATTCCACCACCCACAATCATCCCGTCACCTAACCCTTATCATTTCGTCCCCCCAAAAAAGAGGCTGCTCATCATTTCAACCACGGTTCCAAAAGCTAGTAAGAAGGCCGCAGAGGAAGAGGAAGAGAAGAGGAAACATGATTTTTTCAACAGGAGCCTTTTTGAGACATCGCCTCCAGAACGCTTCAGCGAGATGCCAACCTATGCAAAGGTCGGCCCTTCCTCCCCCAGTGCTACTCAAAACACTCTCAATACTCTCCGTTGGGCATGCTTGGGCAGTTTCAACTCTAGCCAGGCCTGTGCCAAGAGTATCCATGAGGCCCATGGCAATGTTCCAAATTTTACCCTTGGCTTCTTGCATATGGCACATGAGCTCATCACCTAGATGACCGATTGCATTTACAGATAGCAAGAGGTGGCACATATGTCCTTGCATGAGATGCTATTAGCCAAGGCCCAGGAGCACACTCTCTGAGGACTCATACCAGACGAACCTTTTGTTTATGGAGTTGCAGAAGAAGTTTGATCAACAAAGAGAGCACTTGGACACTACCATTGCATGCATCACCGAGCTCCAAGAGCACGTCACCCAAGCACATGTAGCAGAGCATGTCACTCAAGCACATGCAGCAGCCAAGAGAGCAGATCATGAGCTCACTGTCATCGAAGGACTACATCAGGATGCACAAACTCGAGAGAATAGGCTACGGAGGATAATCTTGCCCACACACAGGAAGACTTTGCAAAGCATCGGACACTCATTGAGTCTACCATTCGCACACTGCAAGAGGAGCTCGGCGATGTTGAGGCCCGAGAAGCCCAGCCTCCATTCACTGTTTCAGCTCCCTCCTCTAGCACATTAGACCGAAAGCTGGATGCCTTAATGGACACAACCACCGAGGTCCCTATTTTGGCTTTTCCCCTGCAAACCCCATACCAGTTGGTTGACCTACAGTTCCGCAGCATCCGACTCAACCCTTGCAACATAACCTCTACGTTGACGACCCTTGCAACATAACCTCTACGTTGACGACCTGCTCACTTGCCGACAACATGCCAACGGCCTCACCGAACTCCCTATCAACACTCTTACCCTTATCCCCCACTTCTTCTTCCAAGGTCTCCTTTCATTCTAGCACCCACGTGATTTTTTTGAGCTCCCCATGCACCCTCCTTAAGACCTCCTGACAGGTTGGAGCCTCCTCCTCCGCTATGGCTTTCCCTCCGACTCCACCCAACCAGCCGACTTACTCGATTTAGCTATCCCCGATGGTGTGTGCCTTACTCATACCCTTATGAGATCTCCCAAAGGGAGCTGGAGTACTTTCACACCATTGGATGGCATGTGGTCAATGATGCATACCTTTCTCTTCTGCATGATCCTCTACCACCATACAGTACCACAAGTGGATTGCTCATTTTGGACCACAAATGCTTCCTGCATATAGAATTTATGGCAGCCACTAGCATTTGCCAGTTTGATGCTACTCATGTAGATTTTCCATGGGAGTACAATGAAGCTGAGGCTATTCATTTTTTCTATGCTAATGGTCCTCAAGCTGCTGTTTTGCTGAAGATGCCTTGCCCCGAACAACAACGACGATGGCAATGATGGGAAGGGAAGCTTGCCACCTCCACCCCCCCAAGAGCTTCTTCACCTCCACCTCCACCTCCCCCACCTAGTTCATCATCCGCACCTCCTCATCACCAACTCCCACCCCCACCACCCCCTTAGGCACATCGACCCTCCCTCTTTTTCAAGCACACTCTTCCTCACCTCCCCTTCATTTTCCCACTCCACCCCCCTCACCCCCTTTATTATCCCTTCACTTAGGAATGCACAATGCATTCTGGGATGCTGCCTCCACATCCGCCAAACCCCCACCACTGCTCAACGTCGGCCTTGCCTAACGACCCTCATCATCATGAGCCCCTCCACCCACGTTGTCGGCTTAACAACCCTCAACAAAAACCACTTGAAGAAGGTGAGATCCCATCGACACCCCCATCTGAGCGCGAGGATGTCGACCTTCTGCTCAGCCCCCTAGACTGGCGCAATCCCCTGTGACCGCATGGAGTTTGAGCAGGCACTAGCCATCCTGCTCAGTCTCTCGAGGGTTTCACACTCTCTATATTGTGTGCGTTTAAATAATTTTTATGGCTCTTCACCATGGTTGTGCTCTTCATTTGTTGTATAGTGATGCAGCTCAAGAAAAAACAAAATGTCTGGCATCACCCAATTCACTCACACAAGGAGGAGAAAATATCGCATAAAGCACACCATACCAATGCTTTGATAGGAAGTGAAAAGTTTCTTTGCTTATTATCAATTGAATGCATTAGATAGTGCCGTTTCTCAACAATACATTCTTGAGATGCAAGACTGTGATATTTTTGTGTTCAAAAGGAAATGACTTGACAGATAGATGAGGAAATATGAGGATAGAGCCCCAAGGAATGCAGATTATATTTTCACCAAGCATCAAAATGTGAAACTGGAACATAAATCTATCTCACAACACTATGAGTTTCCTTTAACATCTCCTTGCTTGGAAAAAGTGTTCAATCTTGTATCCTTCCAAGGATTACACTACAATAATGCTACTACATCCCAATGTGCAATTATTATTACATTATCCACATTTCATTGCCATTACATCAAATTATGCAATACATGGTAAAAACAAAACCTACAAACCATCAATGGTTTTTTTCTAGCCATCCAAACTAAATAACTTCTTATTTCAAAAAGCAAATTGATGTAAGAGACATGTCAATATACTTTCATTTTTAACAACCCCCAGGCATGGACATTGAAAAAGCCAAATCTAAGGTAATGGTACATTAATATTAAAGTATAATAAAAAATCATGCACTTTCTAGAGATGGTGGAGAGATGTATTCAAAAAAGGCGTCCTTGAAATTAAAGCCAATGGCTATTAGAAAAATCATATATTGAGTGGTATGGACCAATTGTATGATCACACTAGGAATAAGTGTAACACAAATGGGTTAGGGTTTAAAACCTTGTAGTCTGTTTGGGTTTGAAATCATCAGATAAATATATGGGTAACTTTTGAGAGATGAAAGGATGGTCATGATATAATAGCCGTTGTATAATATAATATATATTTCAGAAAAAAACTTAGTCTACAATCAAAAGGTTCCATTGTTTTAATACAATATTCTTGCAAGCAATCATATCATCTCCTGCGAGAGGCCCAGTCGTGGAGTTAACGCTGTTCGGACGAGCACCGCAAAAAGACCTTTGAGCTCACCAGAGGGGCGAAGAACAGCCACATTGCCGCGGTTGCATACATGAAGCCTAGCGTCAGGAAAACCTTCATAGCTCTTGGAAGATTGGCGAAGAGGTGGGGGGGGGGCGGGGGGGGGGGGCGGACCGCCGTAGCATTATCTCCGTCGATACGGCCAATCCTTGCAATACGAAGGCCGTTACCTCCCATGAGGGGCAGCGTGCCTGCGTGAGATTGAAGTAACGAGCTCGTGGATTAGCCTGAACGCTAAGAAGGTCACACAGACGGCAACAACTCGCACCCAGGGCTTGAGACCGGAAAAACTTCTGGGGTGGTGAAGGTCCGGAGATTTTTTGCTGCCAGTTAGGAGCTCAACGACGGGGTTGTAGACGGATTGGCGGAGGAGAGCATTGGCGGGCCAGATTCAAACGGTTGCCCCAGAAGTCGGTGAGGGAGGGGGAGAGCCACGGTTTGCTGAAGGCGGGGAGGGGATCCACGTGGACGAGGGCGTGGATGAGGGCCGCGGAGAGGCGGTAGGGCAGGTCGCTCGGCAAGAAGACGTGAAGACATAATAAGGGGTGGGAGAAGGGCGGGGGGATGTCCTGGTAGAGATTGACGAACAAGAAAAGGACGGAGGTGTGGTAGAAGAGGGTGGGCAGTCCCAAGACTTCTTACGGGGAGGTCCTGGGGACATCTAAGTCCCCAGCTTAGCTTCTCTACCCATCTCGTAGTAGGGGTTACATAGGGGTTTCTCTTGCTTGATGTGGATTCGTGCAGGTGGGCACAAGGGTCATCATATCCACAACAGTGCAAAGTTGGTGCCTCAAAGAAGCTTCATCGTTCTGGATCCGGGACATGGACCGTTCATTCTGGCAGCTTCATCTCCTTCGCATGGTTACCTAACAATTGTGTGCAGGGTGTTCTCTCCATTGCGGACCGAGCAGATTACTCGTGGGGCCTGTCTTGACAACTATTCGCTGCTATAATACTGCCACACAGTACACAGAGAGGTCCAGCCTCCGAGCCGGCCTGCCTTGACAACTATTCGCTGCTATAATACTGCCACACAGTACACAGAGAGGTCCAGCCTCCGAGCCGTCCTGCCGCGGGCTACTATCTCTGAGGAGTCAGGACTCAAGACCAGTGAGAGTGTCAGTCTGTAAGTATGACTCGTGAGACAGTGGAAGTCGAGAGACTCGATAGTAGTAGATAGTAGATTCTCTCTCTCTCTCTCTCTCTCTCTCTCTCTCTCCCCCCCCTCATGTGCATCTCAGCGTTGATGGAAAGAATGTTAAAGCAACGCCGGACCGGACAGCCCGTGATATTGCGGCTGCTAGTGTACACTAATCGCGAATGTGATAGCTTGCCAATTAAATTGCAAAATTACGTACGCTAACTTTTATCTATTATTTCTCGTCACTGCTCCGTTGGGCACGTAGTTGAGCTGGTCTCATTATAGGGGCGCAGTTCTGTGGAAATCGAGGGAGAGGCTACAGCCATGCTGGTGTTGCCATGGCTGCAGCATACACGAGAGCGAGAGCGAGAGGGAGAAGGAGAGAGACGCGCTCGTAGTTGTGAATCGTTGTTCATTGTATCGACTGATGTTGCTTACATTTATATACGAGTAGAAGCACCCATTCATTTGCATCACTTCGTGATGGGCGTTCACACTCGTATAGTGGACACGATTCCAACACTCCCCCTTAATGCGAATGTCCGCATGAGGGTGAATGAGGAAATGTGATGTGTATAGTGATGTATGCATTATGAATTCATGTGTAATGCTATATATCTTTACATCATGAGTCGATGATGATATAACTGCTTTGGTAATCGCCTGAATGTTTAGGCATGTTCGTGATGTGAGTGAATTATTAAATATAAAATTAATTTTTGATTGATTATAAAAAAATATATAATTATTTTTTTGTTTTTTTTCTTTATTTATTTTTTGATTGTTATTAGTATATATATTGTGATTATGCTAATGGGAAAACACAAATAGCCTTAGAAAGTAGGCAGGTTTGTGTTCACGAATACCCCTAATATTTATGTAGGTTCGTGTATTTTAAAAATTATAATTATTGTAAGTAAAAGTGTGTGATAAAGGGTTTAAAATATTGAATGTTGGGTTTTTTTTATATATAACTATTGGCTGTTGCGATGAGATATATATTATAATTTTTATCAACGATATTTATATAGATAAATTTTGCTTATGGAAGTATTAATAATATTTACTATATTTATATATTATATATACGTAGTATATATAAATATTTAAGATATATTATTATTATTATCAATGTTAAAGGGAGCATTTTCTTACGCTAAAGGGTCGCACCTGTGATGTGCAGAGTCGTGGCGACGAGGTCGAGGGTCGTTGCAAAGTGGACGAGGCAAAAACATGGAAACCCGAGTGGGCTGCACAACGAGCGGTTGCAGAGGCGGCTTTTCGAAAAAAAAAAACTCAGACCAGATATCAAGCGAGGGAAGGTGACCTCCGTTCTTCTAGTCGTTCTAGTAGGGCCTCGAGGGGTGAAGGAGGGATCAATGGCGAAGGTGTTGGACGAAGTGCTGGCAGAGTTGGTGGAGGCGGAGGATCGTCTTGTTGTGGTAGGTGAGAAGAAGCGTGTGAAAGAACCCACACAGGCTCTCCAGGAAAGGAGGCGATGATACCATGTGGAAATCGAGGGAGAGGCTACAGCCATGCTGGTGTTGCCATGGCTGCAGCATACACGAGAGCGAGAGCGAGAGGGAGAAGGAGAGAGACGCGCTCGTAGTTGTGAATCGTTGTTCATTGTATCGATTGATGTTGCTTACATTTATATACGAGTAGAAGCACCCATTCATTTGCATCACTTCGTGATGGGCGTTCACACTCGTATAGTGGACACGAGCATTGATTCCAACAAGTTCGATGCTTGTGAACTACAACTTGTGTGAGCGTACCTGTAAACTACACGGCGGAGTAGCTTGTGTGAGCCTATAGAATACATTGTGTGAGCATGCATGTCAACTAGGCCGTGGGGGTAGATTCTGTGAGCCTATGAAGTAATCCACCTTCCAACACTCAAAGGGTTACCCTTAGTTTTAATTTGAAGGGTAATTTTACCATTCAAGTAAGTAAGAAGGGTAAAACTTTTGCTTATTACCCTTCTTATGAAATTGACTTTATTTTTTGTGTTTTCTTTAATAGCGTTTAGTTTTATTTGCTACTTAATTGATGTATTAAAACATAACAATTATATTATTCACAACAACTTGAGTTACATTACTTAAAAAAAATAGAAATATACAAAATTGTTTCAAAAATTATATTCCAAAAATATAGGAGTCATATTCAATGTTCATTCTCACTTAACCTTTGAGGTCTCCTTTCCTTCATTGACATCCACATTTCAAATATGCCATCCCATCCTCAAGCTTCTCCTCAATAGAAAGTGATATAAACATAAGTCTATCCAAGGTTTTCAAGCAAATAGAAGACTATTGATTCTATTTTGCTTTGAGAAACCTGTCTCGCACATGACAGAGCTAGCAGGTAATACAAGAATGATTCGTCAAAGCTTGAATAGCTTTGGAAATATATGTCTCCACTCTAGTTCATTGCCACACGGTGTCCATGTGTCAAAGAGACCATTAGTTGGATATTCCTCCAATAAGGTTGCCACAAAGCATGGTAATTCATTCTCACATTCATCCTTGTCCACAAGTGGGGATGACCCATTTGCAAATCTGTCACAAATCCAACCCAAAAATTGTTTAGAGAATTTTCCTCGATCTACGTTTTCATTGGGACAGTTTTCAAGTGAGAAGAGAATTCTTGCATTCAACAAATGGCAATTAGCAAACCTTACATTGAATCCCAACAATAAATCTTGAATTAAATCTTTTGCTAAAAGAATACATTCTTCAATATCTCCTAGTGTTGTACTATTACGAATACTTACACACTTCACGACATGCTCAATCATTTCATCCTCCTTATTTTCACACTTCAAAACACCACCACAAGTTTTTTTTCACCCCCTCCAAAATAATCTCCCAAATATGTATCCTTAAGTGTATCCATCACAGCGTTCACATCTCTCCCAATGGTTGTTATGTCGACATGCTCATCTTGAAATTTCAAGTCCAAAATGTCAATTTGTTTTGATACATGTGCTAGAAAGTGGATAAGAAATTGAACTTAAAAATTCACTTCTTGAGCATACAAGGTTACATTCTTTTGTTTCCAATGTGAAACAAGAGCGGGCATTACCTTTACTAATATAGTTATCCTTTCCTCTGGATAACCACATCGAACACGATGAATTCATAACACTTGGTAATGTTTTAATTGAAATGCATCACAATAAGCTACTCTCATCTTAGAGTAGACTCTCCTAGCCATTCCCTTATCTTATTAAATATACAAACTTTATGAAAGTTCTCACAAGCATCCTTAATAGCAAAGGTTTTCATGATGGTTAATACAATGCACACTAATAATACGTGGAATAAGTCCTAATTTTGCAACAACAAGCCTCTCATTTAAACCAACCATAACACTTGTCCCATCTAAGGCAAACCCAACCATTTATTGCTGATTCAAGTGCATGACATCTATTAGTTTTTTCATTCCCATAAGCCTAGATTGTTGAAATATGCAAGTGAATGGGTGTGTACGGGAACACGCCCTTAGCTAGAGATTGTAAAAGGGAGTCAGTAATTGAGTGGGTAGCAGTGAAAAGGTGAGAAGATCTCTATCACTTTAGATTTCAATTTGAAGTTGGTTTGATGTCCCAACCATCTAGTACAAAACCAACTATCATTGGCATTATGCAACTTTTGGTGTATTCATGCTGTTGTGATCATCATCATTTTAAACCACCTCTGAGGCACCGATGATGTAGGCCATGTGGTAGATGTATGTGTGAGCACTTTAGTCAAAGTTACGGGCACTTTTAGTAGCCTTGGACAAATAGAGAGAGAGTGTGTTAAGGATTATGAGTTAGGGACTTGAGGCACTGGTTGCGGGCTACCAAGTAAGAGGGAAACTTGGTATAGGGTCCAGGTGTGCTAGAATTATTCACTTGAGAGGAGGTGTTGAAATATGCAAGTGAATGGGTGTATGCGGGAACAAGCCCTTAGCTAGAGATTGTAAAAGGGAGTCAGTAATTGAGTGGGTAGCAGTGAGAAGGTGAGAAGAATCTGCTGGATGAGAGAATCAAGGGTAGCATGGCTGAATATAGGGGTGTGGAAAGATTCTAGGAAAAGGTTCCCCCAGATGTAGGGGAGGTGGCACAAATCAAGGAGAAATCAGTGGGAGTGGGTGCTTGGCACCTTGTAGATGTAAAAGCTATGAATTGAGGCATTGGCCTAATGAAAATTTGTTGGTTTTTGAGTATCCATGCCTACATTATACTATTAGATTAATTCATGCCTACATTATACTATTAGATTAATTATGCACTAATCTTGCTTTAATCACTTTCTAATTACTTGCTAATTATATTGATTCTTGCATTTGATCCACCATAGCTCATCACATTGCTGCAAGTTCAACATGGTATCAGAGCCTGCTTAGCATTCAGCTATTGTTTTAAGCCTAATCACCCTCTTAATTACTAATTAGGTACTAACAGTCTTATAAGCCATTTTTCCACCTTCTCCAGTACTACCTACACTTGGTGGAGCCTAGATCTCTCCCTCCACATAGCTCCATTGCCTCTACAAGATTCACACACCCACTTTTCAACACCCTAGCACCTAGGCGTGGCATCTCAGAATCGCAAATCCCCGACGGACGCAGTCAAGAGACGTCAATTTGTAGTTGCCTTTGTCGGGAGCAAAACGTAGATCCACATTTCCACAAATGGAATTAGTCTAATACCTCTCAGACCCAAGGGTTTTTAAGGGTGCTCTACATGCCTCTGATCTCAGATTTTTGAAATTCATTAAGGAGAGTTCGCATCAAGCTCTGGATCAAATCTGCAAGTGAATTTGGTAAAACAAAGATTAAACATTCAATATTTGGTTAAATCTTATGTTTTTGGGCTTGATCCTCTACTAGACTAACTACTATTGATGCCCTTGAAAGGATTTGAGCTCATTTGAACTCTAAGGCACCAGATCTGGCCTCCTCGTACACTCTATTTTTTGCACATTAATCTTACTAATTAGTGATTAATTAGTACTAATCAGTGATTTCTGGTGCAATTGATGGTTCAAACTTACCATTGCGTATCTGATATAGATCTCTATCACTTTAGATTTCAATTTGAAGTTGGTTTGATGTCCTAACCATCTAATACAAAACCAACTATCATTGGCATTATGCAACTTTTGGTGTATTGATGCTGTTGTGATCATCATCATTTTGAACCACCTTTGAGGCACCGATGATGTAGGCCATGTGGGATGTATGTGTGAGCACTTTAGTCAAAGTTACGGGTACTTTTAGTAGCCTTGGACAAATAGAGAGAGAGAGAGTGTTAAAGATTATGAGTTAGGGACTTGAGGCACTGGTTGCAGGCTACCAAGTAAGAGGGAAACTTGGTATAGGGTCCAGGTGTGCTAGAATTATTCACTTGAGAGGAGGTGTTGAAATATGCAAGTAAATGGGTGTATGCGGGAATAAGCCCTTAGCTAGAGATTGTAAAAGGGAGTCAATAATTGAGTGGGTAGCAGTGAGAATGTGAGAAGAATCTGCTGGATGAGAGAATCAAGGGTAGCATGGCTGAATATAGGGGTGTGGAAAGATTCTAGGAAAAGGTTCCCCCAGATGTAGGGGAGGTGGCACAAATCAAGGAGAAATCAGTGGGAGTGGGTGTTTGGCACCTTGTAGATGTAAAAGCTATGAATTGAGGCATTGGCCTAATGAAAATTTGTTGGTTTTTGAGTATCCATGCCTACATTATACTATTAGATTAATTGTGTACTAATCTTGCTTTAATCACTTTCTAATTACTTGCTAATTATATTGATTCTTGCATTTGATCCACCATAGCTCATCACATTGCTGCAAGTTCAACATGGTATCAGAGCCTGCTTAGCATTCAGCTATTGTTTTAAGCCTAATCATCCTCTTAATTACTAATTAGGTGCTAACAGCCTTATAAGCCATTTTTTCCACCTTCTGCAGTACTACCTACACTTGGTGGAGCCTAGATCTCTCCCTCCACATAGCTCCATTGCCTACAAGATTCATACACCCACTTTTCAACACCCTAGCACCACCTAGGCATGGCATCTCAGAATCGCAAATCCCCGACGGACGCAGTCAAGAGACGTCAATTTGCAGTTGCCTTTGTCGGGAGCAAAACGTAGATCCACATTTCCACAAATGGAATTAGTCTAATACCTCTCAGACCCAAGGTTTTTAAGGGTGCTCTACATGCCTCTGATCTCAGATTTTTGAAATTCATTAAGGAGAGTTCGCATCAAGGTATGGATCAAATCTGCAAAGTGAATTTGGTAAAACAAAGATTAAACATTCAATATTTGGTTAAATCTTATGTTTTTGGGCTTGATCCTCTACTAGACTAACTACTATTGATGCCCTTGAAAGGATTTGAGCTCATTTGAACTCTAAGGCACCAGATCTGGCCTCCTCGTACACTCTATTTTTTGCACATAAAATAGGAGATTAATCTTACTAATTAGTGATTAATTAGTACTAATTAGTGATTTCTGGTGCAATTGATGGTTCACACTTACCATTGCGTATCTGATATAGATCTCTATCACTTTAGATTTCAATTTGAAGTTGGTTTGATGTCCCAACCATCTAGTACAAAACCAACTATCATTGGCATTATGCAACTTTTGGTGTATTGATGCTGTTGTCATCATCATCATTTTGAACCACCTCTGAGGCACCGATGATGTAGGCCATGTGGTAGATGTATGTGTGAGCACTTTAGTCAAAGTTACGGGTACTTTTAGTAGCCTTGGACAAATAGAGAGAGAGAGTGTTAAGGATTATGAGTTAGGGACTTGAGGCACTGGTTGCGGGCTACCAAGTAAGAGGGAAACTTGGTATAGGGTCCAGGTGTGCTAGAATTATTCACTTGAGAGGAGGTGTTAAAAAATGCAAGTGAATGGGTGTATGCGGGAACAAGCCCTTAGCTAGAGATTGTAAAAGAAGGGAGTTAGTAATTGAGTGGGTAGCAGTGAAAAGGTGAGAAGAATCTAGTGGATGAGAGAATCAAGGGTAGCATGACTAAATATAGGGGTGTGGAAAGATTCTAAGAAAAGGTTCCCCCAGATGTAGGGGAGGTGGCACAAATCAAGGAGAAATCAGTGGAAGTGGGTGCTTCGCACCTTGTAGATGTAAAAGCTATAAATTGAGGCATTGGCCTAATGAGAATTTGCTGGTTTTTGAGTATCCATGTGCCTACATTATACTATTAGATTAATTGTGCACTAATCTTGCTTTAATCACTTTTTAATTACTTGCTAATTATATTGATTCTTGCATTTGATCCACCATAGCTCATCACATTGTTGCAAGTTCAACATGGTATCAGAGCATTCAGCTATTGTTTTAAGCCTAATCACCCTCTTAATTAGATGCTAATAGCCTTATAAGCCATTTTTTCCACCTTCTGCAGTACTACCTACACTTGGTGGAGCCTAGATCTCTCCCTCCACAGCTCCATTGCCTACAAGATTCACACACCCACTTTCCAACACCCTAGCATCTAGGCGTGGCATCTCAGAATCGCAAATCCCCGACGGACGCAGTCAAGAGACGTCAATTTGCAGTTGTCTTTGTCTGGAGCAAAACGTAGATCCACATTTCCACAAATGGAATTAGTCTAATACCTCTCAGACCCAAGGGTTTTTAAGGGTGCTCTACACGCCTCTGATCTCAGATTTTTGAAATTCATTAAGGAGAGTTCGCATCAAGCTCTGGATCAAATCTGCAAGTGAATTTGGTAGAACAAAGATTAAACATTCAATATTTGGTTAAATCTTATGTTTTTGGGCTTGATCCTCTACTAGACCAACTACTATTGATGCCCTTGAAAGGATTTGAGCTCATTTGAACTCTAAGGCACCAGATCTGGCCTCCCCGTACACTCTATTTTTTGCACATAAAATAGGAGATTAATCTTACTAATTAGTGATTAATTAGTACTAATCACACTGATTTTTGGTGCAATTGATGGTTCAAACTTACCATTGTGTATCTGATATAGATCTCTATCACTTTAGATTTAAATTTGAAGTTGATTTGATGTCCCAACCTATCATTGGCATTATGCAACTTTTGGTGTATTCATGCTGTTGTAATCATCATCATTTTAAACCACCTCTGAGGCACCGATGATGTAGGCCATGTGGTAGATGTATGTGTGAGCATTTTAGTCAAAGTTATGGGCACTTTTAGTAGCCTTGGACAAATAGAGAGAGAGAGAGAGAGTGTTAAGGATTATGAGTTAGGGACTTGAGGCACTGGTTGCGGGCTACCAAGTAAGAGGGAAACTTGGTATAGCATCCAGGTGTGCTAGAATTATTTAGTTGAGAGGAGGTGTTGAAATATGCAAGTGAATGGGTGTATGCGGGAACAAACCCTTAGCTAGAGATTGTAAAAGGGAGTCAGTAATTGAGTGGGTAGCAGTGAAAAGGTGAGAAGAATCTACTGGATGAGAGAATCTTGGGTAGCATGATTGAATATAGGGGTGTGGAAAGATTCTAGGAAAAGGTATCCCAGATGTAGGGGAGGTGGCACAAATCAAGGAGAAATCAGTGTGGGAGTGGATGCTTGGCACTTTGTGGATGTAAAAGCTATAAATTGAGGCATTGGCCTAATGAAAATTTACTGGTTTTTGAGTATCTATGCCTACATTATACTATTAGAGTAATTGTGCACTAATCGTACTTTAATCACTTTCTAATTACTTGCTAATCGTACTTTAATCACTTTCCAATTACTTGCTAATCATGTTGATTCTTGCATTTGATCCACCATAGCTCATCACATTGCTGCAAGTTCAACATAGATTATGCCATCATGTATGCGATCAACTGAATAGACAGTGCCCTTCGTCACCAATACATTCTTGAGATGCAAGAATGTGATATTTCTGTGTTCAAAAGGAAATGACTTAACAGATAGATGAGGAAATATGAGGATAGAGCCCTAACGAATGCAGACTATATTTTCACCAAGCATCAAAATGTGGAACCGGAACATACATCTATGATTCTCACACCACTATTAGTTGCCTTTGACATCTCCGTGCTTGGACAAAGTGTTCAATCTTGTATCCTTCCAAGGATTACACTACAACAATGCTATTACATCCCAATGTGCAATTATTATTACATTATCCACATTTCATTGCCATTACATCAAATTACGCAATACATGGTAAGAATAAAACCTACAAACCAGCAATGGTTTTTTTCTAACCATCCAAACCAAATAACTTTTTATTTCAAAAAGCAAATTGATGTAAGAGACACGTCAATATACTTTAATTTTTAACAACCCCGAGCATAAACATTGAAAAAGCCAAATCTAAGGTAATGATACATTAATATTAAAGTATAATAAAAAATCATGCATTTTCTAGAACTAGTGGAGATGTATTCAGAAGAGGCATCATTAAAATTCAAGCCACTGGCTATTAGAAAAAATCAGATATTGAGTTGTATGGACCAATCGTATGATCACATTGGGAATAAGTGTAGCACAAATGGGTTAGGGTCTAAAACCTTGTAGTCTGTCTCGGTTTGAAATCATGGATATATGGGTAACCTGTTGAAAGATGAAAGGACGGTCATGATATAATAGCTCTTATATAATATAATATGTATTTTAAAAAAAACCTTGTAGTCTACAATCAAAAGCTCCATTGTTTTAATCCAATATTCTTGCAACCAATCATAATCATCTCCTGAACAGCGCGCGAGAGGCCCAGTCCTGGAGTTGAAGCTGTTCGGACAAGCACCGCAAAAAGACCTTTGAGTTCACCAGAGGGGGGAAGAACAGCCACATTGCGGTTGCATACAGGAAGCCCAGCGTCAGGAAAACCTTCATAGCTCTTGGAAGATTAGCAAAGAGGTGGTGGGGGCCGGACCGCCGTAGGATTATCTCCGCCGATACGGCCAATCCCTGCAATACGAAGAAGGCCGTTACCTCCCATGAGGGGCAGCGTGCCTGCGTGAGATTGAAGTAAATGAGCTCGTGGATTAGCCCGGACGCTAAGAACGTCACACAGACGGCAACAACTCGCACCCAGAGCTTGAGACCGGAAGCACTTCTGGGGTGGTGAAGCTCCGGAGATTTTTTGCTGCCGGTTAGGAGCTCAACGACGGGGTTGTAGACGGATTGGCGGAGGAGAGCATTGGCGGCCAGATTCCAACGGTTGCCCCAGAAGTCGGTGAGGGAGAGGGAGAGCCAGGGTTTGTTGAAGGCGGGGAGGGAGTCTACGTGGACGAGGGCGTGGATGAGCGCCGCGGAGAGGCGGTAGGGCAGGTCGATCGACAGGAAGACTTGAAGGCAGAATAAGGGGTAGCAGAAGGGCTGGGGGATGTGCTCGTAGAGGCTGACGAAGAATAAGAGGGCGGAGGTGCGGGAGAAGAGGGTGGGCAAATGCATGGAGACGTCCGAGATGGTGGCGCCGGGGGTGGTGGCGGCTTTGCTAGTGTCTGTGGAAACGGCTCGGGTACCCTTGATGCGGGCGGGCAGTAGAACAGCGAGAAGGAATCTAGGGAAGCCGGAGAGCTTGCTCCACTGACTTTCTTGCTGCAGGCTGTCGTTGAAGCAGAGTAGCAGAAGCTTGCACGGACAATCCCAGCACAGTGTGAAAGCCAGTGCGCCCTTCCCATTGGGTGACGACAACAAGGCGTGAAGCAGAGGAAACGCCGGCAGGAAGGGAACCATGGCCAGCAAACGTACCAAGCCCTTTGGCAGGCGCAGAACTACGAAGAAACAGAAGGGCATAGCCAGCGAACACATGAACGCGGCCGCCCAGCACCAGAGGAGTGGCGATGACAGAGACGCGATGTACTCCGTCGCCATTATCGCTACGTGAATGTGGGGTGGGTTGATCACTGTGACTCCGGCAAACCAATGCTCGGCGACGCAGGACGGGACGATGTTCAGCTTAAATGGAAACAACAGGAAATCGACCACTGCCGAGTCATAAATGCCCAGCGCGGCGTAGCAGTAAATGCTTTCTCTCTCTCTGTCTCGACCCTCACGACTCACGAGCCACACAGTACACAGAGAGACAGCCTCCGAGCCCTCTCGCCGCGGGCTACTATCTCTCAAGACTGTGACTGGTGAGACAGGGAAAGTCGAGAGACTCGACAGTACTAGATAGTAGATTCTCTCTCTGAGACTCTCTCTCTCCCCCCTCACGTGCATCTCAGCCGTGAACTATGTTAAAGCCTCACGTGCATCTCAGCGTTATCTGTTATTCGTCGTCACTGCTCCCCTCCCGCTGGTCTCATTATAGGGTGCGGGTTCGATGCCTGTGAACTATGTGGCAAGCTAATTTGTGTGAGCATGCCATGCCTGTGAACTAGGCGGCGGGGTGGCTTGTGTGAGCCACATTGTGTGGTTGTCAACTGTGCTTGTGTGAGTCTATGGAGTAATCCACCTTCCAACACTTGGTGGAGGTAGGTGGGGGTAGATACATTGTGTGAGCATGCTTGTCAACTATGCTTGTGTGAGTCATATGGAGTAATCCACCTTCGAACACTTGGTGGGGGTAGCTGGGGTAGCTTCTGTGAGCCTATGGAGTAATCCACATTCCAACACTCAAAGGGTTACCCCTAGTTTTAATTTGAAGGATAAAACTAATTTTACCCTTCAAGTAAGAAGGGTAAAATTTTGGCCTACCTTTCTTACGAAATTGACTTTATTTTTCATCTTTTCTTTAATAGCCTTTAGTTTTATTTGCTACTTAACACTAGTTCTGTAATTGGACACTAAAGTGTCCTGAGGACACTAAAGTGTCCTGAAAGTTAGCATTTTTCTTGAATTTTTGTGGGCAATCTATTAAGAGTTTTGAAATGCTTAAGATCCACAGATGTTCCTCAAGACCCAAAAAAAATTTGAGATTTTTTAAATTGCACTTTTCTTAGCTTTTGCAAGGCAATATTTTAATTTTCTTAGACGCATGCTGATAAAACGCATGATTTTTGCTGTTTTCAAAATAGTAGTAATTTGTACATAACTTTTAGAAGGGACATAGTTTGATCATGAAACTTGGCTTGATGGAAAGCCCATGATGTAAACTAAATCTTGGAATCATCAAACGATAATTATTGGATAAATTTTTGACTCGCTAATATTGAAATGATGTTTTTTATACAGGTGGAGCATGAATTTTTCTCCTTCCATATGCAAGCTAATAATGTAAAACTTGAGGTGCACCCATGTTATATAGGGTAAATACTACTTTGTTTTGAATTTTCCAAAACTTTAGAGCCACTTTTTGGGCCTCTTCTCATACATGGCCTTTTGCGCAACCTGTTTTTAATACGTAAAATGTCTAATTATGAGCCTAATTTTGATTTTCATCAAAGGGGAAAGCTGTGTAAGTGCATTATTTGTTGTAACTATAGGTGTAGACTACTTGTGCAAGCATAGTTATGATTAGTTTTTGAAAAAAGATGATCAAATTTTATATTTTTGTTTTTTACAGTTTTTTTAGAACTAGGCGATAAGAACATACTTAAGTGGAGGCTAAGTAAGTGTCATACACATCAAATTATGGCTTATTTATCTCATCTCAAGCATGAAAACCAATAATCAACATTATCATTGATAGGGCTACAATTTTTTTTAGTGGCATGATTGAGTTTTGATAATACGCGTTACTTTTGCTGATTTTATACAACTTTTTTGGAAAAAATTCTAGGAAAGGAAAATGATTTTTTTGGTGAACTTCTACCTCCTTGGACTGATGTATGCTATCAAAATATCTTGGGAAAAATGCTATTGATATCATTGGATTTTTTTTTGAGAGAATGATGCTTGCATATTTGGAAAAATCCTGAAAAATCCTGAAAAATGTTCATTTTCAAGACATATGCTACTTTGTTGCTTATGTACTTCCAAATAAAAAGGCATTTTATATGTTTAGCATTTTTTACATAAGCATAGGGTTATGTTCTACATGCCCAATGAAGCATTTTGGTTTTTAAAGCCTACATTAGGAGTTTGATTTTTTTTCGCAACCCCCAAAAAAGGACACTCAAGTGTCTTGTTTTGGTGCCAAACTAGTGTTAATTGATGTATTAAAACATAACAGTTATATTTTTCACAGCTTGAATAACATTACTTTTTTTAAAAATTAGAAATACACAAAATTGTTTCAAAAATTATATTCCAAAAATATAGGAGTCATATTCAATGTTCATTCTCACTTAACCTTTGAGGTATCCTTTCCTTTATTGACATCCACATTTCAAATATGCCATCCCATCCTCAAGCTTCTCCTCAATAGAAAGTGATATAAACATAAGTCTATCCAAGGTTTTCAAGCAAATAGAAGATCTATCATGACTCTTGATTCTATTTTGCTTTGAGAAACCTCTCTCACACATGACAGAGCTAGCAGGTAATACAAGAATGATTCGCCAAAGCTTGAATAGCTTTGGAAATATATGTCTCCACTCTAGTTCATTGCCACACTGTGTCCATGTGTCAAAGAGACCCTTAGTTGGATATGCCTCCAATAAAGTTACAACAAAGCATGGTAATTCATTCTCACATTCATCCTTGTCGACAAGTGGGGATGAGCCATTTGCAAATCTATCACAAATCCAATCTAAAAATTGTCTTAAAATTTTCCCTTGATGTACTTTTTCGTTGGGATAGTTTTTAGGTGAGAAGAGCTTTCTGCATTCAACAAATGGCAATTAGCAAACCTTAAATCGAGTCCCAACGATAAATCTTGAATAAAATCTTTTGCTAAAAGAATACATCCTTCAATATCTCCTAGTCTTGTACTATTATGAATACTTTCACACTTCAGGACATGCTTAATCATTACACCCTCCTTATTTTCACACTTCAAAACATCACCATGAGTTTTTTTCAAGAATTCCTTAAGGTGTTTTGCACTACCTCCAAAATAATCTTTTAACTATGTATCCTTGAGTGTACCCATCACAACATTAAAATCTCTCCCAATGGTTGTTATGTCGACATGCTCATCTTGAAATTTCAAGTTCAAAATGTCAAATTTTTTCAATACATCTACTAGAAAGCGGATAAGAAATTGAACTTCAAAATTCACTTTTTGAGCATACAAGGTCACATTCTTCTGTTTCCAATGTGAAACAAGAGAGGGCATTATCTTTACTAATCTAGTTATCCTTTGCTATGGATAACCACATCGAACATCATGAATTTGTAACACTTGGTAATGCTTCAATTGAAATGCATAAAATACTTCAAGAAGCTTTTCTCGTGTTAGAGTAGACTCCCCTAACCATTCCCTTATATTATTAAATATACAACCTCTATGCAAGTTCTCATAAGCATCCTTAACAGCAAAAGTTTTCATGATGATGGTTAATGCAATGCACACTAACAAGATGTGGAATAAGTCATAAATTTGCAACAACAAGGCTCTTATTTAAACCAACCATAACACTTGTCCCATCTAACGCAAACCCAACCATTTTTTTACTAATTCAAGTGCAGGTCATCTATTAGTTCTTTGATTCCCATAAGCCTAGATTGTGCCATCACGTATGTGAAGAAGGTGGATATATTTGGTTTTGCATTCACCATAGCTGCCTTGAGATAGATACGTTATATACATAATTAGATGTTTCTCATAACGACGTGATCGGTACTCTCATCTACCATTATGGAGAAAATAGGGCTTGCACAAATTTCCTTTTTAAGGGCTTCCCAATAAACAAGATAGCACGCCTGAAGATATTATTTTTCAGCCTTGTAAGATGAGTACTCATTAGACAATGGCATATTTTGTGTGTGCATATACATGTGAAAGTCATCACAGAATTCTTCAAAAGATTCTAGAGACATGTATTGTTTATCCACAAACCACAATATGTGTATCACACTCACTTTACGACTTTTCTTGCTACACTTGTCCCCAAATAGAGTGTTTACTTATAATTTTGAACACACTGCATTTTTTACGTTCATTGCCCTCATCTCATTCAATAAGAGGATAAGCCCAAGGAAATGTCATTCTCCAAGTAGGAAGAAAATTTCTCATCGTTGTCTCTTCATTTTTTAGGATTTTTTATTTCATTTTCATTTTCAACTAAATACTCATCTTCAATAGAAATACAATTAGGGTAAAAGGAAGCTTCCCTTGCATTTGATGTTGCTCCATCTCTCCATGTATCTCTAAAAGTAGCATGTGAGTTGCCTCTTATCATCCTCCTCGGCCTTTCCATTTTCCTATCAAATAAAAACATTAGAGTTCACTCTTTACCCATAATAATCGACATGTCATGATGAATTTTTTTTCAATCAAACATACATAAATATAAAAAAGTTGCATACTTGATAGATATAAAGTGTGTTGTAGATTTTTGTTAAATCTTTTTGCCTTGTCCTAAAATATGCTTCAAGGCTCAAAGTAAATAGTAAATCTTCAACCTGCATCCATAATTTACAATTAAAAAGCAAAAAATATATACTTTACAAAGTTGAAAGCATTCAAAATAAATACACAACTCTGAGTGCTTGAGAGCGATCGGATCTTCCTACGTGTCACGCATGCGAATAGTTAGTGGTGATTTTAATCAGCTCGTGTGGGTGCATGCCCATCGTACATTGAAGGGTGGTCAGCATATTGGGTCTTGCATGGTGGTGTCTTCTAGCGGCGGGTGGCTCGTTTGTGAGGATGAGGGGATGATTGGATGGGGAGACTAGGATCTAGAGGCTGAGCAAGAGATGAAGCGCAAAGGTGAGGAGATTGAGGTGGAGTGTGTCAAAAGGAAGCGTGTTTTTGACTGGCTAAACGAATGACTCTGTAACCATGGGAAAAGTAAGGTATGCCTAAAGCTGAGCCAAGATTTCATCAAAAGGCAAGTATGTTTCTTTTCTGTCCGCACAAGCCTCCGTCAAAGGGAGAATGAGGCAGGTGGCTTCAGGAAACTATCTTGCATGACTGTGAAGATTTTCTATCTAGGTAAGGGCTTTTTCAATGTGTTGTTTATCAAAGGGTAGTCTGTGTCTGAGTTGTTTGCCAAGGGACCCTTGTTTTTTGGTCAAAGATTGATACATGTTTTTCCCTTTGACCCTTTCTTTGATGTCAATAAAAGCCTTCAGAGAATGCGTGCCCGGTTTGGGTTGAAGTGATTGGATTGCCTCCTTGGCTTAGACCAGTGCTACGCGACATAGCTTAGTCCCTTGGCCTAGTGTTGTTAGTTCTTGGTGATGAGGTACGAGGAAAGTAGGGTAACAGTGTATGCATCACATGGAACCCCTCTAGTGAGACTGCAAAATCTGTGGAGTTGCATACTTGATAGATATAAAGTGTGTTGTAGATTTTTGTTAAATCTTTTTGCCTTGTCCTAAAATATGCTTCAAGGCTCAAAGTAAATAGTAAATCTTCAACCTGCATCCATAATTTACAATTAAAAAGCAAAAAATATATACTTTACAAAGTTGAAAGCATTCAAAATAAATACACAACTCTGAGTGCTTGAGAGCGATCGGATCTTCCTACGTGTCACGCATGCGAATAGTTAGTGGTGATTTTAATCAGCTCGTGTGGGTGCATGCCCATCGTACATTGAAGGGTGGTCAGCATATTGGGTCTTGCATGGTGGTGTCTTCTAGCGGCGGGTGGCTCGTTTGCGAGGATGAGGGGATGATTGGATGGGGAGACTAGGATCTAGAGGCTGAGCAAGAGATGAAGCGCAAAGGTGAGGAGGTTGAGGTGGAGTGTGTCAAAAGGAAGCGTGTTTTTGACTGGCTAAACGAATGACTCTGTAACCATGGGAAAAGTAAGGTATGCCTTAAGCTGAGCCAAGATTTCATCAAAAGGCAAGTATGTTTCTTTTCTGTCCGCGCAAGCCTCCGTCAAAGGGAGAATGAGGCAGGTGGCTTCAGGAAACTATCTTGCATGACTGTGAAGATTTTCTATCTAGGTAAGGGCTTTTTCAATGTGTTGTTTATCAAAGGGTAGTCTGTGTCTGAGTTGTTTGCCAAGGGACCCTTGTTTTTGGTCAAAGGTTGATACATGTTTTTCCCTTTGACCCTTTCTTTGATGTCAATAAAAGCCTTCAGAGAATGCGTGCCCGGTTTGGGTTGAAGTGATTGGATTGCCTCCTTGGCTTAGACCAGTGCTACGCGACATAGCTTAGTCCCTTGGCCTAGTGTTGTTAGTTCTTGGTGATGAGGTACGAGGAAAGTAGGGTAACAGTGTATGCATCACATGGAACCCCTCTAGTGAGACTGCAAAATCTGTGGAGGTAGACTTGGGCCAACTAGGTAAATTAGACTTAGGCCTTAAGTTCAGTGCATTTCCTGGAGCGTGATTTAGGTGTGGGGCTTTTGGGAATATTGCCAAATACTCTCCGGTCATAGAATCCACAAGGGAGGAGCCTAAAGTGGTGAATAGAGGGGGGAAGTGACAACGAGAGTGGTCCGTTGTTGGAGACTCAAAAGGGAAGGAAGTGGTGTTAGAAAACCGGGGAGAATTAGAAAGAAGGGGGCTGGGATAAAGTTAAAACCAAAACCAATGTTAGGTAGAGTAAGGTTGAAGCTAGGAAGGCCCAGAGTAGTCGAGGTTATGAGATTAGGAGGAATGGGAGGGGGGAAAATCTAGATTCTATCATCTTTTCTAACCCTTATAGCCCACTGCTTGAGAGAGAGATAACTCTTTGTTGTTTGGTAGAATAGTTTTCTAATAGGGCTTTGAGTGAAACTAGAAAGGAGATTAATCTTGTTCAGAGTAGTGAGAGGGAAGGTGAGGAAGTGGAAATGGTTCTGGAAACTGCATTAACATGATTAACAATAAAGAGTTCAAAGGATGCACGTGGAATGTGAAAGGGATCAAAGACAAGAAGAAAAATACTAGATTTTGGAATTTAGTGAAGTCTTGGGACTTGTTTGTTTTGGCTGAACACAACCTTTTTGGGAGAATCTCTAGGTTAAATAGTTTTAGGGAGTGGGAAGTTTTTTATGGTGGTATTAGTTCAGGTTATAGGCAGGGTTATGACTATAGATAAGAGGGATCTTAACCCTAGTATCATCGCTAATCATCCAGAGGGAAGAATATTGATTATAGAGATTATAGTAGACGGTGAAACAATATGGGTTATTAATGTGTATGGGGCTCATAATCATAAGGTTAGGAGTAGTATGTGGGATTGGATTGCAAGGGTAAATGTTCAAGTGCCTTGCATTGTATTAGGGGATTTTAATATGGTAGAAAGAGTTGTTGATAGATGTGGTGGTAACACTATTCTCTTAGGGAAGGAAAAAGGGAAGTGGGAACATCTTAGAAGGGGCTTGGGGCTTAAGGATAGTTGGTGTCTTGGGGACTGGAGAGAAAAACCGGGGCATACCTATTTTAGCCTCCAATATTTATCCTCCTCATTGATAGAGTTTTGTTTAGTGAGCAGGCCCAATGGGTATCTCACACTTTCAGGGTCGTAGTGGATTGTAGCTCTACCTTATCTGGCCATCTCCCTCTGAAGTGGGATTGGTCTCATTTTGATAGGATAATATGGACTTATCTCATTTTTCAACAAGGAAATTGAGAGTGAATAATTTACTTTTGAAAGACCCTCTTTTTGTGGAATATACTGACGTAGCCATTCATAAATTAAAAAGGAGAAAGGGACCTGAGGGTTCATGAGATGCAAGGAATCATTAAAGTTGTGGGTAAATTGAGGGTTGAGGAAAGGAGAGGTGAGAAAAAAAATGGTATGCATTGCTTGAGGATTTGCTACTGAAGAGACAGACTTATATTATTGATCCCAAAAAAAATACACAACCTAAATATTTTTGGTAGTCGAATCTTAAAAGTAAGCTTTAAAGTTCAAGGTGAGCAATGTCAAACCAGCAGAAGTAGTACGAACTTCAAAGGTGAACGAGATGAAGCAAACTACTGCTCACACGAAGGAAAGTAATGATGGCAAGCCCGACAGCTAGGGGTTCGATAAGAAGGTTTCTCAGCTTTGCAAGAACGAGTCGAGTCTCAACGAAGCCTGAAGGCTTATTATCTGAAGAAAGGGTGAGCGACTTAGCCACCACCATAAAGAAGACTAGTCTCACAACTCACTGGATAGTGGAGGCTAGTCGTTGGACTCCCGTTGGACTGTGGATGCTCTTGGAGGCTAGACTCTATAGGAATCAGAATGTTTTTTGTGTGTTGAGAGAGAGATCGTGTGGTGGGGCCGCCGAAGGAAAGGCGGCCTTGTTAGGGGAGAGCTCGCTGGTGGATAGTGGTGGAGGGAGGAGGCTAGCCGCCGCTTCTAGACTATAGATAAGCCTGGGTGGAGGGTCCTCAGGGCTAAGTGCCATGGGGTCTTAAAAACCCTTGTTAGGTGACATCAATGGATGGCATTGATCAAAATCGTGACACCTCTTTTGGATTGTCAGATAAAGTAAACTAGGGCCAGTATAATAGGGGTGAAAAACATAGAATATAATGGCTTGAAACCACATGGTTTTGTTGCTTGAAGGTATCGTATAGTGGTAAGATGTTTTCAATGGTGACCCGAAGTCTCAAGTTCAAATCCTCTTTTGCATATAACATTTTGCTCCAAAATTTTCTAAGTCCCAAACCCAAATTCACCCTCATTCCATGATATAAACTAGGAAGTAAACTATGATTTGCTAAGTAAACTAGGAAGTAAACTATGCCCGCTTAGTAAACTAGAAAGTAAACTAGGAAGGAAACTAGGATTGCTTAGTAAACTAGGAAGTAAACTATGCTCGTTTAGTAAACTAGGAAGTAAACTATGATCACTTAGTAACCTAGTTTACTGGCCCTAGTTATTGCGATTTTTGATCAATGCCATCCATTGCTATCACCTAACAAGGGTCTTTAAGACCCCGTGACACTTAGTCCTCAGGGTGGAGGGTGAACTCTATAGGATGTTTTTTGCATTGGCGCCGGTTCCTAGACGTGCTAGACTTTCGACCCTATAGCACTTACTTGCTAAGAGTGAAATTTGAGATGACAAGACCACTTCCAAGTTCCCATAGTCCATCGCCCAATATTATTTATTACAAAAAAAAAATTTTGAACCTTAGTTTATTAATGGTAATAAGTATTAATGTAAAAGATTTGATTTGATTGAGAATTTGAGACTTGAGTGGTCCCCATTCAAGCTTTAAAGCTTATTTTGGCAACTGGGTACTAGATAGTCTCACTTTCAACTTTATATTATTACATATAAAAACCAAAAGTAAACTCGGAACGATGATTGGCCACCATTTTTTGATATCTCTAGGTTACTTTTTTTTCTATAGTTTACTTTTTTTCCCTAGTTTACCTTGAGGTTGGGCCTAAAAACAATTCTAAGTCCTACGACTCAAAAACCAAAATGTTTACTTAGGGTAAGTGAAGCTTGGAATTGAGCTTGAGACTTATAGTTTAAAGAGCTAATCTCTAATCAATACACTATAACCACCACGTTGTCAATCCTCTTTTTTTATTTTAACACATCCTAGTTTAAATCCCTAGCCCCTAATTTATTTGTCTAGTTTACCCTCTCCTCTGGTTATGTCCCTAGTTTTCCTTTGTTTTCCTATCCTCCCTAGTTTACTTCTTGGGTTCAATCTCTCCCTAGTTTACTTCTTGGGTTTAATCTCTCCTTAGTTTACTATTGTCCCCTAGTTTACTTTCCATAGTTTGCCATGGTCCCCTAGTTTACTTTCCATAGTTTGCCATGGTCCCCTAGTTTACTTTCCATAGTTTACCATTGTCCCCTAGTTTACTTCCACATAAGGCCCTAGTTTACTTGATATGCTAAAAAATAATAGTGGTGACTATCATCCCTAAAATACTTTATGTTTTGGTTGATTTGACACGGTAAAAATGATGGTAAGCCCACCGTTGTCCCTTGTTTACTTTTTTTCCTTAGTTTACTTTTCGATCCGATGTTGCACCAAAAATGATAGCGGATCACATGTGATTTCATAGCCATTGATCCCATCTTATAGGGGTTTTAAAGACCACGTGCCATATAGTGTTGAGGGGACTTACTACAAGCTCTGTCAAGTCTTGTGAATTTTTTTGCAACATAACCTTCACTTTCAAACTTTACAAAAAAGGGTAGAGTAAGAATTCTAGGAAGAAAACAAAGCTCCGTGAAATTATTATAACAAAGACTCCACTTTCAATCTTTGCAAAAAAGGGTAGAGTTGGAATTCCATGAAGAAAACAAAGTCTCCATGTGAAATTTCATGTGGTTGTAATTTTTAATTCATGTTGATAATGCAATTAAATAGTTACATGCTTCGTTAAATGAAGCCCTTGTGGGAACTTTCCCTTGCACTATAATAGAATGAGGGTTTAGCAGAGAAAATAGTAGCGCTTTTATAACTAGAAGGGTACAGAGTTGTCGGGCCCATTTCACTTCTAAAAATGTTGCTCTTTTTGCTGCAACAGGTTCGCTGTTCAGCAATGAAAATAGAAGCATTTTTTTGCTCTTGTTTGCGGCGCAATGTAATATCGTTGTTGGGTAGCGATATAGTGTTATGCAGCAGCGAAATATCGCTACTATTTTTTCTACTGAGCAACGAATGTATTGCATAGTAAAAAATGTTGGGGCAAACTGAGGAGTCTGCACAAGACTTCCTAGTCTACCCCAACTCTTCTTTTTTTAATGTAGATAGAGTAAAAGTAACACAAATTCATATCCTACTCATCGCCATGGACGTGTAATTTAAAACTTGACAAGTACCAAAAAAAAAGACAATTGTAATTCATGGTTTTATGAATGCAAAAATTCAATTACAATACATGGCGGAATTAAATAAGTGTATGATTATAAAAAACTCACAGAAAAGATAAAGCGTAATGAAAATCTATGGAGCTAGGGGCTACATTGAGGAGGCCTACATCTCATGCATTGTGATTATTATTGTTCCTTGTAGCTCCACCCCCTTCGCTTCTCACATTTTCATTGCTTCTTGCTTGGGCATTTGCACCATCGTTTCTAGTCACATGATCCTAAAACACAATAAAACTAACACAAGTTAAAATTAGTTTTGCAAAAACAAAGAGATTTAGGGTTTAGGAATGTACTTACTTGCCATGCTTGACAAGTATGTCCTCCAGTGATAACAATATATCCTTCGTCTTTCACCCTTTCAAATAGAGCTTCCAAACCCCATTGTAATGCAAAATCATATTCATCTTACATAGGGGACGGTCCACTCCTTCAAGCTATAGACATACAAACAAATGAGCATTACAGAAAGTTGTTATTTAAGATAACATTCTTTAATTAAAAGATAAGATATAATTTGAGGCTAATATATACTTACAAATATTGTTGGGATATCGACTCCTCCTTCACGTGTAACATCGCGCCGCAAGTTATTTGCCATCTATCCAAGAAAAAAACATAAATAATTAAAACTCTTATACATATGGCCTTATGCATATGGCTAATGCATAAGGCTACCGGCATGCCTAGGTTGCTACCGACATGCATAGGAAGCTATCGCCATGCATTGGAAGCTACTAGCATGCATTGCAAGCTACCGGCATGCCTAGATTGCTACCAGTATGCATAGGAAGCCACCGACATGCCTAGGTAGCTACCGACATGCCTTGGAAGCTATTGGCATGCCTAAGTTGCTATCGGTATGAATTAGAAGCTACGGGCATGCATTGGAACCTACCGGCATGCATTGGAAGCTACCGGCATAAAGCTTATAGATATGGTATTATGCATATGGCTTATGCATAAGTCTCATGCATGAGGCTAAGGCATATGGCCATCAATTAAGAGAAGCATAGCTCTCTAAAGACTATCCATAGAGCATGGAAAAAATAGCAAACCCTAAACTTACAAACCCTCTAACATATAAAAGCATAAGAGAGAAGAAATATACAAGAAAGAGATCTCTTACCTTATGAGGCTTGTATATGTTGAAAACCTACAAAATCAAACCAAAATAAGAAAGAAAAATATTAATAACAAACCCTAATCTTAAAAGCCCTAAAACTTACAAACCCTATAAACATGTAAAAGTATAAAAGAAGAAACATACAAGAAAGAGATCTCTTGTGAGGCTTGTATGTGTTGTAAACCTACAAAATTAAACCAAGTCAAGAAAAAAAATTATGAAGAAAATTTAAGATCTCTTACCATATGAAGCTTTAATGGAGAGCTTTTAATTAGAGAAATAGAAGAAGGAAAAATACTTGTAATGGTGGAGAAGGGAAAAAGAAGAAAACAAAAACTTAAAAGAGAGGAAAGAGAAAGGAAATGCTCAGAAGAAAGCTTTCATTGAAAGCTTGTTTGCATAGGAGATAAATGAAAAGAGTAGACATACGTTGCTTGAGCCTGAGGAGGTTAGATCAGGAGAGGTAGAAGTGATAGATATGACATAAACCTACAAAAAAACTCAGAGTACAAACTTATTGTATTCAAAAGATAAAGCTACACGGCAGAAAAAGAAGCAGCAAAAAAGAGAGATGTTTTTAGAGTATAGCAGCATTTTTTGTTGCTATATACATGCTATTGGGCAGCAAAATTTCACTGCAAAAAGCGCGGTTCAGCAGCATAAAAATGCAGTGGAGCACCGATTCAATTGCTGCTCTGCATCGTGAAAACCCTCGATATTTTCCTTCCGAAAACGTTGTTGTGCTCCCGATGTGTGTGAGTCTAAGTCTTAACCTTGGTCTTCCTTCCAAAAATCTACACATCAACATGTTTTAAAGCAAAAGGCATTTTGCCTTGTAGTTTGTAGTTTAGTGGAAGCACCACCCCTGCCTCTCTACCAAGAGGACTAGGTTTGAACCCACAACCCTCCTAGTGTGTTGAAGGTATGGCATTGAAATTTTAGTATCCTCTCTCATAATATAAAAAAAAGAAACTAAGGGCCAATTCCGAAGGTACCTTAGACCTTGGGAAAGAACTGAATTAAAATAAGATAAAAACATTTATAAATTATGTAATTATAAGCTCAACACATAGGATTTTTGAACTGATGTATAGAAAGTGGTTTCCATGCTAGAAATTATCTTGCATTGGAAATTGACCCTAAAATTCAAGGCAAAAAAAAATTCTAACTATCTTTTTTTTCGAAAGAGGCATAAAAAATACACTAAAGGATAATTTTTAGCCTTAGAGAAAAGATTGGGCACACTCACTTGAGTAGGGTTCAGATCCACCTTCCTTTTTGGCCAACATTTGAGCTCAATAAATCACGATTTATGGAAAGTTTGAATCCAAGCCTTGGATTAAAGACACTATAAGGAAATGATAGATTATTGGCACCTATATCGGCACCCATTTATGGCATTGCAAATGCTCCGAGCAGCACCGATATGCACACAAGGATCAATGCTAGCATATATGCTAGTATATGCAACAATAACAATTGCTAACCAGCACGTATATGAGCATTGATATTGATGCCCACACCGATGCTCATACTCGTACCATGTGTAGATTTTTTTTTTAAAGGCAGAATGGTGTAGCCAGCTACCTGCAGATTGCAGCTGGGTGCACCATTGTGCCAACAAAACTGGTTAGAGTAGTTAGCCAATTGTACTCAAATTTGACAACCAACGAGAGTTTTATATTATAAACGACATTAACAGTTATAAATTTCCATATTTACATCGAGGTAAACCACACCATATCTATGTCAAAAAGGCAAGCTCGTCACGGTTTTGCGAGACGGGCATGCTCTGTCTAAGTCACGGCATCCTTGATCACATTCTCCAGGAAGATATTGAGCACACAACGGGTAAGGTGGTGTAGCAGGAACACAAGCATACCTTCGATTCTCAGAAGCGTAGTTCCAAGGCGTTCTACAACGCTGCCTTTACTCTACAGCGGCTCAACACAGATCACCTTTACAATTCGTTTTGCTCTCTACTATGCACACTCAAGATTCAGACATTTCCTAATACACTGCAGCAAACACCAAGAACAGGCGTAGAGACAATCTTGCTCGCAGACCAGTGGGCGGAGCTCATTTATTTATTATTATATATATAAAAACAAACAAAATAATAATAATAATAGAGGCCATCGTTTTTTCTTATTGTAGAGAGAACTACTAGAATCACAGAGCTTTTGCAGCTCTGCATTGCTCAAGCCCACAAATGAAGAAGGAAGTGGCTGCCATCCCAGACGCTACTACTTATATCCTATCACCTTGGCTTTATGCCCGTCATCGTGACACTACAAGCCATTGGGGGGTCTAGCGAGGGGGTTTAAATTATCTAGAATGGCTTATACGATGACGAATGCGTCGCTTAAACGACTATTGTCGCTTAAGCATCGTCTAAAATTTTTTTAAAATAAATTTTGTCGCTTATACGACATTTTGGGAGCCTTGTTTAAGCGAATGTCTAAAACGACTGTTTTAGCGATGTTTGCATATTGATATACGTCGCTTAAGCGACAGCTAAAAAATTTATATCTTTATATCCCCGGCCCAGCCGCGAGAGAGAGATTTGTTTCTGCCAGACGCGCGCGGATAGAGGGTGGCTACATCAAGAGAAAAGGAGGGCAAAGAGAGCAAAGGAGGGTCAAAGCAGAGGGGGGCAATTGCATCGAGAGCAAAGGGGGCTATGGCATTGCTATGACAGTCGGGATCACAAGAGGGCAAGGGGGGACCAGACAAGGTATGCTAGTGTTGAAGCCTCTCTCTCTCTATCTCTACCTCTCTCTCTTAAAGAAGTAATGGTGGTGAGCTTGCTTATAGCTGGATTCTCGTCTCTTTCTCTCTCTACAATGCATTACATTCAATTGCATGTAATGCAAGCAATCGACACTCAATATGATCTCACCATTTTCCAATGCAAAAGAAGCTCATGCATTTCAAATTTTTATGACATGGCATTAGGGGATGTGAGCATATGGCATCCTTTTTTTTGAGAAACCCCAATTCGAGCATCTTGCGTATGCTTCTCCCTAGCAGTTCTTTGTTCTTCCCTACCTCTCCCCTATGATAGCTCGTCTTGACTGGCTTTGATAGCCCCTTTAGGGTGCAGTGCCCCCATGGCACTTGAGCACATTGTGTCCTCAAATAGGATGCAAATAACGTTAGATAAAGTTATGGGACAAAAGTCGATCCCATAGATTAACCCCAAATGGAAGCCTTAATTGTTAATAGTAGGGATAGATACTTCCTTGGAATTAATGGATGATGTTTGCTTGTTTGACCAAATAGGTTGCATACATAGAAGATTCTCTATTAAAACCTACCAAATGCTTGCTTGAATTGTTTTAGGCAAGGACACATCATAAAGGATTGCTCTTTATTGGAGGGGGGAAGCAAAAAACTAATGGTTTCCAGATAGTTAATAAAAAACAGCATGTTAAACCTAAAGTGGGCTCTCAGCCTAATGCCTATCCTTAAAAAGCACATCAATAAATATGCTCCTTTGCTTTGTTGAAGTTTAAAATTCTATGGTTGATGCCCAAGAAGAGGATAACAATGGGGGACAAGCCCCCAACACCTGTGATATGCTCAAAGACCACCAGTAGTAGGTACATCTCTCTCCTATTGTTCTTGTTCATAAATAAGGATAATGAGTTGCCTCAATTCCCCAGCCAAATCTCATCCTCTAATTTTGAGCAAGATGAGGTTATGGTAGAGGACTCTTAGCTAAAGTCCTTTTTTGATAGGATTGAGAAAATTGATAATGATAGGAAAGCTTCCCTCTCCTCTTATTAGAAGTCTGTGGAAATCATCATGACATAGGTAGAGGAAGATACCTTACCAGTGTTTCCTGAAAAATCTAAAGCCAAAAGGAAAAAAGAGAAAAACATTGACCCTAATAGGGCTTAAATAGTGTTTAATAAGCCTCCTAAATCATCTAAAAAACCTAAGTCTTCAAGGGTGTTCTTTTAATTGTAAGGGGTTTTGTGATCCCATCAAAGCTATAGTTATCACAAAATGGATAATTGACCATCAGTATAAGTTTGATTTTATATGCCTTCAAGAGATTGAATGTTGTGGTCCAATTTTGGATGCCAATCTCAAAAGACTTGGGGGGGACTTCACCTGGTTTCCCTCCAGCCATGCCTCCTCTGATAAGGGAGGCACTGCCATTTGGGCTTAAGAAAAAATGTGGCCAATTCAATCTTGGCTAGTGCCTCCTATTGGCACTGGGTGGCTATGCGGCTGGATACCCACTTCAACCTTAACATTGTGTCTGTTAATGCTCCTTGTAGTGTGAATGGTAGAGCTAAGATCTAGGAGGTGAGTTTGTTGGCAGGGCCTTGCATTATCACTAGAGACTTTAATATGGTTGAGGTCATTTTTGATAGATGGAGTAACTTGGGTCAGGTAATTCATGGTAGGGAGCTTGATGAATGGAATAAATTGTTGGAATGTCCTGATATTATGGATGTTTCTTATAATAATAGTGTCTCTTGGACTAACAAATAGGAGGGGAGCTACTACAAGGCAGCTAGACTTGACAAGGTTTATGTAATTTTCTCTCTGTCTAATTTGTCGTTTGTTTTTGATTGCTCTCTTGACAAGTCTATTCTCATTTTTGATCACTTCCCTCTTGTTTTAAAATTTAAGCAAGATGTCAACATTAGCAAGAATGGGGGGTTCCATGCTAACCATTCTTTGTTTCAGCTTGAGGAAGTTAAAAATGTTGTGTATGATATTTTTGCCAAAGCTTTTCAACAAGGTTGTTCTTCCTCTCAGTCTTGTGTGAGTTTTGTTAAAAAAACTCAAGGGGTTTTGGGTAAACTCATGAGACAAGATAGGAAAATCAAAAAAAGAAGGAGAAATGAGATCCAAAAAGAGATAAATAACTTGGAATCTTTGGAGGCCACTGAGAACCTCTCAACCAAGCTT
Organism: Cibotium barometz; assembly: GCF_041138505.1. Taxonomy (NCBI): domain Eukaryota; kingdom Viridiplantae; phylum Streptophyta; class Polypodiopsida; order Cyatheales; family Cibotiaceae; genus Cibotium; species Cibotium barometz. The sequence continues at coordinate 5,164,036 of NC_141098.1, read as the reverse complement.
TCAGATCTTAAAAGCTCTCTAAAATTGGAAGAGCTTCTTGAATATGAAAAGATTCTCCTCTACACTAACGAGTTTGGGGCAGGGAAAATAGACAACCAAACAAACACATGTTCAACCCACTCAAGAAAATAGACAACCAAACAAACACATGTTTAACCCACTCAAGAAAAAGAAAATTAGAGAAATGGTTCCTCCATTAAAGGAAAACAAGGAAAACTCCGGAAACATCATGATGATGAAAGAAAACCTTAAATTTGTGCAAGAATTTTTCAGCAACATCTTCTCTAAGTCTCCTACTAGGTCAGAGAGGTTACTCAAGCTAGAGCCCTTATTTCTAGAACTAGGGGAAAAGCTATCCCCATTGAAGTTAAGGCTCAAATGGATTTGCCTCTAACTGAAGGGAAGTTTAAAGAAGCTGTTGATGCTCTGGCTTTGGGAAAAACCCTTGGTCTTGATGGGCTACCAAATGAGTTCTATATAGCTTATGTGGATTTTTTCGCCTTATCTCATTTTGGTTTGAAAGGAATTTGTAGGTTTTTTCTCTTTCAATTTCAGTTAATACTGGGGTTATAAAGCTTATACACAAGAGGGGGTCCAAGAACTAGATTGAGAATTGAAGGCCCATTACCTGCCTCACTTCTGTTTATAAAATCTTTGCTCTTGCTAGAAGAATATCTCCTCTATTAGATTCTTTTATTCTTAAAGAGCAAAAGGTTCAATCAAAGGTAAGTACATATTGGATGCTATCGTAGCTGTGTGGGAAGGTATGGAGTATGCTAATGATCATCAGATGGATATTGTTTTCTTTAAAATTGATTTTGGAGTGGGATTTTGTTTTCTAGTCTCTTGAGGATATGGGGTTTGTGAAAATTTCAGAGGGTCAATCCACACCCTCTTTGGGAATTTTAGCGCTCTTATTTCTTTGAATGGTACTCTCACTGAACCCATCCCTCCAAGGAGAACTATCAAATAGGGATGTCCCCATGCCCTCTCCTTTTTGTCATTACTATTGATGCCCTAGGATGGCTTGTCTCTAATGCCTTGAACAAAGGCTCTTTGAAAGGATTGAAGCTCCCTAGATCTCCAAAAATATCTTTATCTACAATAGTTTGCTAATGATACTAACTCTTGTTTTTAATGATGCTCAATCTATAAAGACTTTTTGGAGTTGCTTAAATACCTTTTGTTTAGCTAGTGGGTATATCATTAATAATGCCAAAATAGGTTACTGGACTTATAATGGCACCGCTCTTGATGTGGTCACTAAGGCTAGATGAAGGAACTCTAAACACTGCTAGCTAACCACCATCACCATTCTAGAGCATAGGTGGAGAGAGGAAGATCATGGGCTGACAGGGCATAGAGAGATAGAGAGAAAGGGTGCTACTACTGGCCACATTGCGAGTTAGTAAGATAGAGAGGTTATGATTCATGGAGAAGCTCTGATGCTTGGGTCTTAAGTAATGTCTCTTAATGTTTTGAGGGTTGCAAACTTGGGTAGCTACTAGTAGAAATAATGTTCTTGAACATAGATGCCATTGCTATGGGCCAAATTATGGGATCCTATATATGACTCTTCGACGTTCTTTGCATCAATCCATATATGACTCTTGCAAACTTCGAGATGTGGGCGCATCTTGCTTGGAGTTATTTAGTCAATGTCTCTGATTAGATAGATTGAGCTCTCCTCTAACAATGTATCTCTAGTCTGACATATAGTTGTTTTAAATATATAGATACGATGAGTGACCACACCCATAAAGTGAAGCTGGCGATCATCAAGAATTTGCTACGAGGCACTGGTAGATTATGTGGAGATGGATGATGCGGGTTTAGATGGTGCCATCAAGATTCTTGGGAGATTCAGTATGCCTGTACGACCTGGAGAGGGTACATCCTCCCAGCCACATGTAGGAGTGGAGACTTCTTCTCATGCACACACTACAACGCATCGGTAAGCTTCGCGATTGATAAAATAGTAATGTCATCCTTTTTTTACATATAGAATTCTTAATATATATATCCTTTTGATGTCTTTGTTTGCTTAGGACTCCTATCCCAGGTACATCACATCACCAGAGTCAGCGGCTTACTCCTAATGTACCTCCTGGTACTCAGGTGACACCTGATTCACAGGCTAGTGGCCGTTCGTCCCATAGGTATATCTTTTATGGCGATTACAGATTAAATATCAAGTACTTTTTAAGAACTCACATCTCAATATATTGTATGTTTGTATTGCACGTAGGCGTTAGCGGTAGAGTAGCACACCACCAGTGCCCCCATTGCGCATGTGCACTGGCACTTTGGGTGTCACATGCAACATCACGCCTGACGGGGGTATCCTTCAGGTTAGAGCCAGCATCGCCTTTAGACGTCGGATGAGAGACCTTTGCGTGTCTTATCTACAGCGAGTTCATATACCTTGGCAGTAAGTATTACTTAACATAAAGAATATGAATCACAGTTTTTTATTTGAATTAACTGACTTTATTTTGCAATGCAGCGATCAACTTGAGGATGACAAGAAATATGTCATCAACACACTGGAGACGTAGTTTGGGACAAGATGGAGTCGAAAGTGGTTGTTGCTGAAGAAAATGTACAAACTCATGAGTCATCGACGCGACAATGCACGGTAAGTAGAGAGAGAGAGAAATGAAACAAAATGAAATGCTATGCTCTCCACCTATGCTCTGGAATGGTGATGGTGGTTAGCTAGCAGTGTTTAGAGTTCTCTGGTGGTAACTTTTTGGTCTCATAGATCTTCCTCTCTCCAAAAAAGTTATGAGACCAAAAATGACCTCTGAGACCAAAAAAGTTATGAGACCAAAATGACCTATGAGACCAAAAAGTTACCACCAGAGAGCTCTGATACCAATGTCAGGTAGAACAGTGGTACTGATGGTTTGCTGCGGAACAAGCGTGAGATCATACATATCTGTGGTCTCTCAATCTACATTCATGAGGCAGCTGACAAGCATGGGGCCCATACTGCTGCCGCATATATCAAAGCTGGGGTGACCATAGTGTCATAGAGAGAGAGAGAGTAGAGCTGGAGCAGCAAATGGGCAGCGTGGGGGTGCTATGGCTAAGGGTACTGCAGGTACACTGAGGGTGCTGCTGGAACTACTGCCACGAAATGCTAGAAGACTGCTGGCTTCGATGGTCTACTGCTAGGCCAAGTCGATCCAGGGAACAATGCTTGATTGCGGGTACTGAAGGTTGAGATGCTGATACTAGGGTTGAAACGCGAGATAGAAGCCTTGGTAGAGGAGGGGAATCAAATCCCGATACGAACTTTCTTTCAGTGAACTTGAAGCTGAAGTTACCCTCTACACAGCTAGAGCAAGAAAAAGGAGTCTGAGGGGAATTGAACCCTGACACTAGCCATATGAGGCTATCACCATGAGACTCCCCACCACCCACCCTTGTTAGTAAGTTTTCAAAAGAATAAAAATCATGACTTCACAATGAATTATTTTGAGATTAAATCTTACCGAACATAGGTTGATCCGTGAGTTGACACGTAAGACTAATAGTCCTCATCGTCATCTCTGAGATTAACTGCGTCAATAAAATTTCATCTTCATTATCCTTGTTGACTTCTTCGAACTCCTCCATCGTTAAATCTGTGTTGACGTTCATTTCCTCCGTAGGCTCGACATCCATTGTTTCTTCCTCTTCGGTGTCTGTAGTGTCAGAGTCGGGATCGTTGTTGTTCTCATCATCTACAATGTCATCATGATCGGAAAGAAGAATCCTACACCTCTCTGACATCGATGTGTCTAGATTCGAGGACGTATTCATCCTGTTCCACTTTCTCAGAGTCAACGCTATCAAACAAGTGTCGACCTCTAGGTTGGACATGCACAACTTGCCACCATGGATGAGCATTTGTATTCTTGTAAAAGAACGCTTGTTCAACATGAGTTGGCAGAATGTCAGGCTCTTTTATTGCACACAATAACTTCGAGGAGTCGACGGACCAAAATCCGGATGGTTCTCTTTTCATTGTGGCATTATTGCCTTTATACTCGGCACGAAACCAATCCACCTTCAAAACCACCTGTCAAAATACACGAATCCAAACTTTAGAATTATGTATAGCTTCAAGAAATCTACATGTCATGCATGAAGAGAGATGTCATTTACGTGCTTGAAGATATGATACGATACCTCATAAATGCCGACTATAGTTCCCACGTAACCAAGTTCACTATCGATAAGATTTGTGTCTCTTGAACTTGCACGTGATAATTGATTGAAAGAGGCAACAACGCAAGAATCTTGAGTTAGATGTAAGTCGTCAATAGATTTTGTCCGAAGATGTTGTCCATAAGCCCACATGTTGGTATACATTCGAGCCTAGACCAATAAATAAATTATTAAAAAAATGAGATTCATTTGTTTAGTTCAGAGTTTTCAAAACCCAACAAGTTACCTGTCTTTCACACCCGATCATAAACTCTCTTTGTTCTATTGAGATTGGCTCATGGTCACTAACCGCCCGTTGCATACGGGCGTATAACCAATCCATGAAAGTAGGTACGTCCCCATCGTTATTTACATTGGTTTGACGTTTGGATCTCCTCTTTTTACGTCTGCCAACTCGTTTGCTTGGAAGTTCCTTCTCGTACTCATCAACGAATTGTTGCATGCATTCGCTATTATAGACAATGAAAGTAGAAATATCCAATTTATCTTGGATCTTAGGTCCGAAAATGGACTCCCTTACCGAACAATACCTTGCCTGACATGGTAGAAGATGACTCATTTGTCCATACGCGTGGAGCTTCAAAATCGGTTTTCTCAAGGTATTCACAAACGTAATACATGCATTCTTCAAGCATCCATCCCTCCGCCATAGAACCCTCCGGTCTTGCTTTTTGATGTACATAACCTTTCAATACTCTCGTAAATCTCTCGACCCAAAACATCCATCGAGTGCTCACAACACTAGATGGATTAAAAGATGAATCTGGATATCAAAAAAGGAGGTTGGAAATTCCTTTTCCATTAAACAAAGAAGCTCTATACATTCACACTTCTTTTGTGGAATTGACCCTTTGGCAATCTCTTTAGATGTAATCCATCTATCAGTAAAAGAAAGAAGATATTAGAGATGTTTTTGAATTAAGAAGATATCAAATAAAATTTTATACTAAAAATTAATGACCGATAAATACCTTGCAAGCGATCCAAGGCGATATATTACATCTCAGACTCCTCTTGTAGTACATCCATCAATAATAAGGGGTAGAACATGCTGCATACATGATTAATCCGATCAACAAAACATGCAAGAAAATAAATACTTACAAAGATTTGGATAGATTTACCTTCACAAAATTGTGCCAATCATGTGTTTTTAAACTAGACAAGCTCTTGTCATCTAGAGTGAACATGTTTCGACAAGATGCTTCATATCCTGTAGGCGTACGAATGGACTGAATCTTCCTATTGATAGTCTCCAGCTCTTCTGTCTTGAGCACCCATGGGGCAAGCTCGTAGGTTGTCTCACATCGAGTTTCATAATAATGTGGCCATAGATTGGGCTTTGAGTTTTGATCCTTTAAGTCATTTCTTGCTGCCGCTGTGTCTTTCAAGCCAACGAGGTGTTGCCATAACGAATGACCAACGTTCTTGAATATGTGCATAGGATCAAGAAGATGACATATCCTCAAATCCTTCCAATATTCCAAAGTATACCATATCGAAGGACTTTGAGCTAGAGCACGTTTTCCTCTCGCTCGCTTCTTTACAGCGTCATCATCATCGCCGCTTATGATCTCCGACTCCGGATCGATAGCGGGTCCAACAATCCACTTTAGATACCAATCCTTTGTCATTGGTATTGGACATCTCCCTTCTTCTACCTTTCCATTAAAATGTATGGCTTGCCTTCTGTCTCGTAGATAATGATCTTCAGATAAAAATCATATATGTCGAAGATATATATTTTTGTTGAGGTTTTTGCTATAAGTCGATCTCAACCAATCACCACAAACAGTGGACAAGCTTTATAACCCTTGGTACATATCCCTGCATGGAAAACATAACAAAGATGATTAGCGCAATGAACATCATACAAACGTATGAGACAATATATATATTTAAACCATTTACCTGAGCAAAAACCATATCCTGGAAAGTCGTGGATAGTCCATGCTAAAATTCCACGAACAATGAACTGTCTTTGACCGATGCTTCTGGACATATCCACTGGACATATCCATGACATCAATCCCTCTCCACAAATCTTGAAGATCGTCGATGAGAGGGGCCAAATAAACATTCAGATCTTTAACTTGTCATTTTCCCAGAATTAAGAGTGAGAGCATTAAATGCTCTTTCTTAATGCTGAGATAGGGGGTAGATTATAGTTAATAACTACCACTAGCCATGTAGACCATTTACTTGATCTCATTAAAAATGGATTCATGCCATCTAATGCTACACCCATCTTTAAATTGCGTGGTTCTTTTGCAAAATCTGGCCATCGCAAATCAATATGCTCAAATGCAGGACTATCTGATGGAATTCGCATTACTCCATCTTTGCTCCTGTGCTCCGCTCCCCATGTCATAAGCTTAGCTAATTCGGGACTTTGTAACATATGTTTTATACGTGGAGCCAGGGGAAGATGTCTCAATACCTTTCTAGGGACCTTACCTTTCTCCTCTTTATAATGAGTCGTTTGACATTTTGGACACGTCACACCGTCTTCGTACTGACCTCTATATAAAATACAATCATTGGGACATGCATGTATAGAAGAATAGTCAATTCATGTTCGTTTACGCACCGATCTGACTAATCTCCGCAAAAACAATGACAGCACCGAGTACAATCACAATTGCAAGGAAGCAAGCGGCAAAGAGAGAGAGCAATACTAGATAGATCTAGAGAAAGAGAGAGAGAGGCGCTAATAAGAACAGTATGTATATATATAATCCCGTCGGTATAAATTTATTGCGGCTAGCCATTTCTCCCCATTACGCGGGCATCGCATAAGCGACAGAATCGTCATCGCTCAAGCGATGTTTTGTGTTGCTTATGCAATAGTTAAGAAAAATTCTTAAAAATTAACGCTTATGCAATGCAAAGCGTCGCTATAATATTTGCTAATAGCATCGTATAAATGACATACCGCAGCGACTCCAGTAGCAACTCTAAATAGCATCGCTTATACGACGAAAAAGAGTCGCTGTACACCCAATGGCTAGTAGTGTGATTTTCCATTTCATGTGAGTAGATACATATCATTTTCTACATTCATACATACATTTGGCACATCGTGGCTTCGACCTCTAGATCTTTCTTCACCTACATCATACTATGATGACACATCATATTCATGTCACTTATGGATGTTTGAGCTTGAGATGTTGTTGCCTAGCCAGTTTAGACAACACTTATTTGATGAGGGGGATGTCCATGCCAGATGGTCTAGACGTTCTACATATGGTGATTTTGTTGAGGATCTATCTCGGGGGGTGCATTACCAAAAAACCCTAGGTATCACGTGGTGCGACCAAGAGGTATTTAAAAAACCCCTTAACTAAAATTTTTCGCCCAATAAAACAACCCCTCTTTACTTATGAACTAACGGATTTTTTTCTAAACTTGAATAAAAAAAGCCCTCCTATTAATGTAATCCTATTAAATTTTCTCAATGTATCTAATTAAAAAACCCCTCCTACTGAACTCACGTGGTACACTAACATTTTTTTGAGATGAACCCCCCGAGGGATCTATGTGGTTATCTTTACAGGGATGGTTTAGCATTGCTTGCATGGGATGATGTATGTGGGGACTTAATTGAGTGCCCTACATTTGTGAGAAGAGATGACTATATACCTAAGGATGGGTATCATTATGGCATACATTCAGGGGATGATGATGTGGATAGTGATGAATGATGATGTTCATGCTATGACTATAGATGATTATATGGGTGATGATGATCGTAGTGATCATTCATGGGATATATTTTTTGAGTTATGGCATGACAAGTTTGGATCCTTGGACATGGATCAAGCATGCTACCACTTCAGTTGCTATCACAATGGTGTTTGCATGGGCTTTGAGAGCTTAGGACTCACCCATGACATCGACTAGCCATTGATTCCCATTTACATAGACCGACTCATTTATTGTATTATGATGGGGATGATGTTGTATTATACACACACATGTTATGATATTGATGTATCGCACACGCATACACATGATGATAGTGATACACGTGCACCTGATGCCATTGACACATATGCACATGATGATGATGTATGTGTTAGTGATAGTGATGGTGATGTGTGTGAGTTAGATCATGTGGACATGATCTCAAGGGTTGAGATGGCAGCGAGCACATCGAGAATTACGAGTATCATAGAGCTACCTATCTCTATTCCTAGTGATCATAGGGATACATTAGATGACCATAGTGATGCATTCCATGATCTTGATGGGCATTTGACTGGTCATGATCATTTGGCTAATCATACATCCCTAGTTACACATGGGATTGGCACTTCACATGTCGTTGAGCACATCATAGACCATGAGGAGCATAGACTTGAGGTTCTAGTATTAGATGTGTTGGGATACTCCTCTAGATTTGTTACATGTAGAGAGATTTCAGATACGACCACTACTCCTAGTTTTCATAGCATTCATGATGGCAGCATTTGAGGAATGTTGCACTCGATAGGGATGGACAATAACACACACCATGCTTGTCCGAATAATTGTATTCTTTTTCGACATAAGTTCACCACTCTTCGGGAGTGTCCACAGTGTGGTTCATACAAATATAGGTAAGATGTCCAAGGACAAAGGGTCCCTACTAAAGTCTTACAAAACTTCCCCATCATTCGAGGTATTCAAACAATGTTCAGATCCAAATCCATTACATCTTTAATGACCTAGCATCAAAACACCAGTTCCACATATGACTTTTCAGTGCAGCAAATAGATAAGAAGCAAACAACATTTAGCTGTGGTTTCAAGGCAAATTTCATGCAAGAAAGTCATTCAAGTGCAAGTGACCTAAGTAGTGAAGTTGGCATGTTGATTACTGTGGAACGATACAATACATCATCAAGGTCAGGTTCAAAAAGTTTTTTATGTTTATTTTTTATGTGAAGTGGTTCAAGGTAGTGACTCAAGGACCACAAGCAACCATGCACAAAGATAAGAGCGGATTTGTTCAAATAGACTCTACAAAGATATGGACAAACCAAAGGGACATATTTGTGCTACCACAGCATTGTGAGTGACAGGTCGTCTTCAAGGTAGACCCAAGAGATCATAGGTGGTTGTTTGTGACAGGTCGTCTTCAAGGTAGACCCAAGAGATCATAGGTGGTTGTTTGTGACAGGTCGTCTTCAAGGTAGACCCAAGAGATCATAGGTGGTTGTTTGTAATCCAAATTGATTCACACAGTAAAATAAATATTTGAAGATATGAAAAAATCAGATGAAGTAGAGGTTGAGAAACCCACTCAAGAAGCGCAAGAAACATATTTTGATCTAGTTAAACAATTAGAAGAAGGATCAAATGAAGGTATAGTAATTCAACAACTAGAACTTGAACCAAAATCAAACATAAAAGATAATGCAGAATTCGAAGAAGAAATAGAAGAACAACTTTCAACACAACCACCTCTAATGCGTGAAATATAAGAGGACGATACGGATGAACTATCTTCTACTCCAACAAAGGAGGCTACACCCATTGACAAAGATGTAGATAGAGAGGTATTTCTAGAAATAGATGTATTTGGAGAGTTGATGAGCTATAACATCTTATTTCATTTTTATTTACCAAGCAAAACATGGTTTTTATCACTGTTTGCTTGTTTGGGGCTGTTAATGGGGGCTTTAAGCAGACAATTGACATAATTTTTTGTAAATATTTCTATATATATCCTTGTATTTGGGATTATTAGTGCAAGATTTGGTAGACAAATATTGGCTTTTTAATTTTTATAAATATTGTTACATATCTTTATATTTATTTGAAAAGTAACTAAAAACTGGGTTGATAAGGACTATGAGAACAGGTGCACACTTGAAATTTTTTTAGAAGTCGCACAAAAAAGCAATAAATAAGTAACTGGTTGGAAATTCTCGGCAGCGTGGAATCCTGAGAATTTGAGACTTGAGTGGTCCCCATTCAAGCTTTAAAGCTTATTGCAACTTGGTACTACACAACATGCTTTCAAATTTATATAATTACATATCAAAACAAACAGTAAACTAGAGAAAAAAAAAGTAAATTGAGGATGACGATCAACCACCATTTTTCAATACCTCTAGGTTACTTTTTTTTCCCTAGTTTACCTTGAAGTTGGACCTTAAAAAAATTCTAGATCCTGCATCTCAAAAACCAAAATGTTTACTTTTGGTGAGCGAAGGTTGGAATTGAGCCTAAGACTTTAAAGAGCTAAGCTCTAACCAATACACTATTACCACCATGTTATCAATCCTCTTGTTTCTTTTAACACATCCTAGTTTAAATCCCTATCCCCTAATTTATTTGCCTAGTTTTCACTAGTTTACCGTCTCCTCCCTAATTATGTCCCTAGTTTTCTTTTGTTTCCCTATCCTCCCTAGTTTACGTCTTGGGTTTAATCTCTCCCTAGTTTACTTATTGGGTTTAATCTCTCCCTAGTTTACTTATTGGGTTTAATCTCTCCTTAGTTTACTTTCCCTAGTTTACCATTGTCCCATAGTTTACCATTGTCCCCTAGCTTACTTCCACACGTAAGGCCCTAGTTTACGTGATATGCTAAAAAAGTATAGCGGTTAATTGTCATCCCTAATTCACTTAATATTTTTTTTGATCTCACCTAGTAAAAATGACGGCCAACTCATTGACCCTTGTTTACTTTTTTCCCTTAGTTAACACTATGTTCGTGAGTTTGGGAATTTCCCAACTCCCATTTTTTGAATGCTAAAAAGGTGGGACCTCGATAACATGCTTATAAGTTTTTCAAAACCATATCATGTGACCTATTGTTGGAAAGCGCTTGGAAAATGGAATCTAGTGAGCTATAGAGCGCTCAATTTGGAGTAACGGTGTTCAAGTTATGATTAATCCAAAGATTTGACCACATGTCCCAAACTTATGGGAAATTCCCATATTCCCCAATATGGTGTTAGTTTACTTTTTTATCCGTTGTTGCACCAAAAATGATTGCAGATCACATGTGATTCCACGGCCACCCATCGATTCCATCTTATAGGGGTTTTACAGACCCCATGCCATATAGTTCTGAGGGAGTTACCATAAGCTTCATCAAATCTTATGAAACTATTACAGAAAAATTGTCATGTTCAAACTTTACAAAAAAGGGTAGAGTTGGAATTCTATGAAGAAAAAAAAAAGCTCCACAAAATTATTATAACAAAGACTACATTATCAATCTTTGCAAAAAAGGGTAGAGTTTGAATTTCATGAACAAAACAAATCTCCATTTGAAATTTCATATGGCTGTAATTCTTTAATTCATGTTATTAATGTAATTAAATGGTTAGGTGCTTCGTTAAATCAAGCCCTTGTGGGAACTTTCCCTTAAGAGAACAAAAAGCATTTTTCTCAAATGGTTAAATTAAGAAGTCTTAAACTTGATATTCCTTCCAAAAATCGACACATCAACATGTTTTAAAGCAAAAGTCATGTTGCCTCCTAGGTTGTAGCTTTGTGGAAGCACCCTTGCCTCTCTACCAAGAGGTACTAGGTTTGAACCTACACTCCTCACTATATAAAAGAATGACAGTATAGCAACGTTATTACAAATACAAGACTTGTCAAATGTTGGGGTCATCAAGCTACTTGAGACACTACTGAGTAGTGTTATTAGGAGTGAAATTTTACTACTGAGCAACAAAAAGATACTTCTCTAATAGCATTGCTAAGTAGCAAAATAACGTCACTAGTAACACTATGAGCAATGAAAATAAGCCTGCAAAAAAAAGAGCTGAGGTAGACTGGGAAGTTCTCACAGAACTCTCCAGTCTACCCCAGCTTTCATTAAAAAAATTGTCTATCCCAACTATGCACAGAGCTTCATGAAGCTTTATGCAAACAGGCTTCATGAAGTTGTATACATGAAGCTACAAAATAAGTAATTTTAAAAAAACTCCCAAGCATCTGGGGATACATCATAAGAATGAAAAACATCAAGAGACTCGGTGTAAGTGTTGAGATCTTACTTGAAGAGATTTGTTTGGGTTAACTTGAATATGTAGAAGAAGAGCCTACAAAATCAAACCAAAATAAAACAATTAGTAATTGACACTTCATTAGTTCTTTACAAAACAAAAAGTTATAATTAAACTACATTTTGTTATATGAGAAAGGAAGAGAAGAGAAGAAGTGGAAGAAGAGAAGAGGAGCTTATGCCTCATGTATATGGCTTACGTAAAAGGTTTAGCCTATTGCATAAGGGCTTATGCATAAGACTATATGCATAAGGGCTTATGAATAAGGGCTATGCATAAGGGATTCCTCATAAGGGCTATTGCATAAGGGCTTATGCATAACCCTATTGCATAAGCCTATGCAACATAAGCCTATTGCATAAGGGATATGCATAATTCTATGCATAAGGGCTATGCATAAGCCTATTGCATAAGGGCTTATGCATAAGACTATTGACCTAACCCTGATCCCCAGCCCCGCAAGCGTTGTAAGGTTCCCCCTTCCAAAATAGGGGAAAACACTTAAGATAGTCTACTAAGTCTTAACTTGGAGAAAATTTCCTACTCGTCGTCAACAACTTGACCATGTAATGATTCAAGGATACGATTCGTAGGTAAGACCTAGTCCTATCTTACAAGGGAAGGGTGGTCTTCTAAAAATCAAATCACCCATAGGGTAATTGATCATAATTTGGGCAACTACAAATCTTAATTCCTAGAGACAATGCTTTTTTCCTCATCCATGTAAGGCACAGCCGCCGTCGCTGGCCTAGTCTTCTAGAATAGAGTTGCTCGAGGACCTATTTATCTAGCGTAGGGCTTTCACTTAATTTGTTGGAAAGCTACCCGACTAATCGGGTCCACCCATCCATATAGGATAGTGCCATCGGGGCATTCCGTCCTCCCACTTTCCACCCTACTCATCACCACGTGTGAATTTGTTTTCTAATTAATCCTACCACACTATTTGACATAAATAAACATGTTTCTTAATTAGGGCCCTTTCACAAGGTTTGTTAAAACAGCCTCTTTTCATAGTATAATAATGTTAAAGACAAGATATATATATATAAGAATCAATTCCATACAAGCCAAACCGGCTCTCTTATTCTTTTCTTTTATACTACCACCGATGATCTAGAATTCGACCTTCCCGCCTCTACAGATTGGGAAAACCCTATGGGACCATACACCTCCTCGGTCGGGATAGCAACGACTCAAGACAGCATGTCGCTCCATCAGGCTCCGTCGCTCGATCCTCCCACCCCTTAGAGAGATGTCTACGCGCTAGGGTGGGCTTACTCACCGTACTAGCCTGGTCCCTCTGAACTAGGCAGCATCACACATTAGGAATTTTTTGGACCCAAAGAGGGCCTCTTGGATTAACTTTTGATTAGGAATGGACCAATAGGAAGAGGGCTGGGTGCACATTTTTTGACTTCTAGGCGTGTGGAAGAGCTTGAAGATGAACTGAGTATATGGAAAAATAGCCTCTGTTTTGATGGACGTGAGGGGCAAGAGTTTCAGGATCGACGTGAAGGCAATGACAAGCTTTCAAGTCAACAAGGAGATGGAGATCAACATGAAGTAAATGTCACAAGAGGGGCAAAAAATGAAGACATTATAACAATTTTAGATTAGATGACATGATAGTAATTTTGTAGAAGGCTCTTTTTTAACCAATCTTTATTTAATTGAAATCTTAATATTTTTGCAAATTGTAATTTTTTTGTCTAGCGATCTAGTGTGAAAAGGCCAAACTTTAAATTTTAACTATAAATAGCCAAAGATGCCTTCTTTCTCATTTTCACAGCACGAGCTCACACTATCTCTTTGCATTCACATGGCTACCGCCTTTGACAACTTCTGTGAGTTCCTCTCCACCACCCCATGGGCAGGCAAGCGCGAGCTCTTTGTCATGTTCTCTCGTGAAGTCGACTTTGAAAAGTCGCTCGCCCTTGCATCCCAACATTATGAGACGCAGATTGCATACATGGAGCAATACTTGGCTCCCCAGTCCATCTCCTTTCCCCATTGCCCCAATGATCGATGGGTGCCTGTTGAGCTGCTTAAGTACATTCAACAATATTCCCATTTCCCCAGTCCATCTCCTTTCCCCATTGCCCCAATGATCTGTTGAGCTGCTTAAGTACATTCAACAGTATGCCCGCCCCTACATCCAGTGCCTTGAACGCTTCATCGACATCTGCATCCTCGCATGAGCTTATTGTACCTTCAATAATAAGCAAGAGGTGAAGAGGTTGGGGAAGGGCAATTTAGGAACTAGGTTCCTCTCGTGGCTCGCCACTTTTGCATTCCTCATCAGCCGATGAGGATATGGATGGGGAGGTAGAGATGCCTGCATTACAATTGGCAGGGTATTTGAGGGATGACAAGGAAGTGAAGGCAGTAGGAACGAGTGCTGGTGTAGAAGAGCAGCTTGCATCAGAGCATTTTCCAGAGGGTGCACAATCTGCAAACTGAACAACCCACTATAGTAGAAGATGCGGGGCCATCTTCCCCACATGAGGAGAGCAAGGTGCTGCCAGAGCTTGAGATCAATCTCTTGAGCACCATTGTGGTGGAAGGTGAAGAATACTTATTTCTTCATGGCCTTGAAAAGACAGCTAGCTTGAGAATGGATGAATGCTTGGGCATTATATTCACACGATGTGAGGTGGACCTTGATACGTCCAGTGCTATATTACCCCTTGGAGAATCGCAGAGACAGTTGCTTTGGTGAAGGAAACTATGGTTGAGACCGCGGAGCAAGCCCTAATTCCAGAGGAGGAATTCACAACCTTACAAGACAAGCTAGAGGCTGAAAAGTATACTCTTGCTGCTGGAGTAATGGAGGAGACCAAAGCACCAAAAAAGGATGAGGCTAAGTCCTCGATTGACCTCTCTGCCCCCCACTAGCACTTTGGCAAAAGAAGACATTGAGAAAGAGGTAATAATCGACCTTTTACAACCTAGAAACATTTGTAATTATGTATAGGAAAATATTTTGATTTTTCCTTTGATTGTAGAGGGTGGTTGAAATTGACGCATTTGCTGGGAGAGGCGGCGGTAGTAGCAGAGACCAGGCCAAGGTCTCTGCTGCCGCCGCCTCTCCTAGCAAATGCGTCAATCTTGGTCGACTTCCTGGATGGCATCGCCATTATCCACAGGGACTACACCCCTCAATCTGCCTTCACTCTCTTCTTTTTGAAGGCCCTCTCTAAGGTGCTCTGTGTAGCCTCTATGGCACAGAGAGCACCAAATGTATAGTTCTAATTAAAAAATCCCTTGCATTCAATGTTTTTGGTTCTGGATTTAGGGGTAAGCTTCTTGCTCGTATAGGTATAGCCAAAAGCATAGGCATAGAGGATCCTCAAGAAATAGCCCAATCACTCCTTGAGCACACTCTGCCCAATAACAAGAGAAGGAAGCTCAATATTGTAAGAAAGCTTTTGTAAAGATGATGTATCATTTCTTATTAATGAATACAATACAATTTTTACATTTCTTATTATGAATACAATACAATTTTTACAAACTTATTTTCATTAAGTATATCATTATTTTTTCTAGTTTGTACCATCAATGTTTTTGTGAATGCATCAGAAATGACCCTGGGAGCCTGGGGGAGTAGTGCCAGAACAATGCGAATTTTGAGCCTGCACCGCTGCTATAGAGCCCAAATTCGCACTGTTTTGGCACATCTTTTCCAGCCCTTCAGGAGCAATTCTGATGCATTGGATAATAAATAATGCATTTTTACACATGATTAAAGGTATTTTTATCTTGTAAATTACTGTTTCTCATAATCAATGTACTCAACTTGATTATAAATTCATCAAAAATGATTCTGAGTGACTGGGGGAGCAGTGCTAGAACAGTGCGAATTTTGAGCCTACACCGTTGCTGTAGAGCCCAAATTTGCACTGTTCTGGCATAGCTTCCCCAGCCCTCCAGGAGAAATTCTGATGCATTGGATGACAAATAATGTATTTTTACGCATGATTAAAGGTATTTTTATTTGTAAATTATTATTTTTATAATTAATGTACTCAACTTCATTATAAATGCATAAGAAATGATCCTGAGTGGTTGGGGGAGCAGTGCCAGAACAGTGCGAGTTTTGAGCCTACACCGTCGTTGCGCATAGCCTAAATTTGCACTGTTCTGGCATAGCTTCCTAAGTCCTCTAGGAGAAATTCTGATGCATTGGATGACAAACAATGTAATTTTACACATGATTAAAGCTGTTTTTATCTTATAAACTATTGTTTCTCATAATTAGTGTACTCAAATTTATTATAAATGCATCAGAAATGATCCTGAGTGGCTGAGGGAGCAGTGCCAGAACAGTGCGAATTTTGAGCCTGCACCACCGCTGCAGAGCCTAAATTCGCACTGTTCTGGCATAGCTTCTACAGTCCTCCAGGAGCAATTCTGAATGCATTGGATGACAAACAATGTAATTTTATACATGATTAAAGCTATTTTTATCTTATAAACTATTAATTCTCACAATTAGTGTACTTAACTTCATTATAAATGCATCAGAAATGATCGTGAGTGGCTGGGGGAGCAGTGCCACAACAGTGTGAATTTTGAGCCTGCACCGTCGCTACAAAGCCTAAATTCCCACTGTTCTGACATAGCTTCCCCAGTCCTCTAGGAGCAATTCTGATGCATTGGATGATAAACACTATATTTTTACACATGATTAAAGCTGTTTTTATCTTATTAACTAATATTTCTCATAATTAGTGTGCTTAACTTCATTATAAATGTATCAGAAATGATCCTGAGTGGCTCAGGAAGCAGTGCTAGTACAGTGCGAATTACCGCCGCTGCAGAGCCTAAATTCGCACTGTTCAGGCATAGTTTCCCCAATCCTCCAAGAGTAATTCTGATGCAGTGGATGATAAACAATGTAATTTTACACATGATTAAAGCCGTTTTTATCTTACAAACTATTGTTTCTCACAATTAGTGTACTCAACTTCATTATAAATGCATCATCAGAAATGATCCTGAGTGGCTGGGGGAGCAGTGCTAGAACACTGCAAATTTTGAGCCTGTACCGCTGCTGCTTCAGAGCCTACATTTGCACTGTTCTGGCATAGCTTCCCCAGTCCTCCAGGAGCAATTCTGATGCATTAGATGATAAACACTATATTTTTACACATGCTTAAAGGTATTTTTATCTTATAAATTACTATTTCTCACAATTAGTGTGCTCAACTTCATTATAAATGCATCAGAAATGATGCTGAGTGGCTGGGGGAGCAGTGCCAAAACAGTGCAAATTTTGAGCCTGCACCGCCGCTGCAGAGCCTAAATTCGCACTGTTCTGGCATAACTTTCCCAGTCCTCTAGGAGCAATTCTGATGCATTAGATGATAAACACTTAATTTTTACACATGATTAAAGGTGTTTTTATCTTATAAACTACTATTTCTCACAACAATTAGTGTGCTCAACTTCATTATAAATGAATCAGAAATGATCCTGAGTGGCTGGGGGAGCAGTGCCAGAACAGTGCAAATTTTGAGCCTACACCGCCGATGCAAATCCTAAATTCGCAGTGTTCTGGCATAACTTTCCCAGTCCTGGAGGAGTAATTATGATGCATTGGATGATAAACACTATATTTTTACACATGATTTAAGGTGTTTTTATCTTATAAACTACTGTTTCTCACAATTAGTGTGCTCAACTTCATTTATAAATGCATCAGCATTAGTGTACTCAACTTCATTATAAATGCATCAGAATTAGTGTGCTCAACTTCATTAAAAATGCATCAGAATTAGTGTGCTCAACTTCATTATAAATGCATCAGAAATGATCCTGAGTGGCTAGGGGAGGTGCCAGAATAGTACAAATTTTGAGCCTACATTGCCGTTGAAAAGGCCAAATTAGTGTGCTCAACTTCATTATAAATGCATCAGAAATGACCCTGAGTGGCTAGGGGAGAAGTGCCAGAATAGTGCAAATTTTGAGCCTACATCGCCGTTGCAAAGGCCAAATTCGCATTGTTCTGGCACAGCTTCCTCAATCATCCAGGAGTATTTCTGATGCCTTGGGTGACAAACTGGCACATGATAGACACTCCATGTTTAAACAAACATGATGACACCGAGACATTGTAAGAGAAACTTAAAATTTTAATTATCAAAAGGTTACAAATGAAAGCCAGATAGGCTTGTTACAAAGGGGGGTTTGAAACAAAAGAGTTGCTTCAAAAAAAAGGTTAACGTCTAAGATCTCTAGATCGTGTCTCGCTTGCCTCGAATGCGTCGAGCTAGTTGCATGTCCTTGGCAGATATGGTAATCCTCTTTGCATGTATTGCAAGGAGGTTGGTGTCTTCAAAAAGCCCAACAATGTAAGCCTCGGGGAGGCTTCTTGCAATGCTTCAAGGGCAATCCCATGTACACGGAACTCTGTTCTATATCGTTGGAGAATCTCCTTCACTATGCGAGCAAAAGGGGCTCTTCTTATGAGAAACTCAGTGTTCCTCTGATAAAACTTGATTTCTTGTAAAGCCCTATGCCCTTGGCGCATCCTTCTCCTTGGAGCTCTTTGTGTTGTGTTAGTGCGTTGGCGAGGTTGGGACTTCCTTGGCTTGAAGATCTTGACCTTTCTACGCTTGCGCACTTGCAGGAACCTCCTCTTGGTCTCTCTCATATTTTGAGTCATCCTCCTCATGTTGCTGTGGTACCTGTGTATCAAGTTCCTCCTGGGTAGATAGGGCACCCTGTTCTGGTAGTAGGGCCTTGCCACCTATGGTGCTGCGCAATGTAGGAATGTTTTCACCAACCCAGTCAAACTGCTCATCATTGGCCTCTCTGTCTTGATCTCTGGGGTGGCTGCATTATTATGGGGTCTTCTTCACACGCTTGCTCCCACTAGAAGGGCCTGCATGTGTGTGCGCTGGTGTTGCTGTGGGAGAAGGGTTGGACTCTGGTGATCCCATTAGGCGTGTCCTAGAATCCAAGGGGTCACTCTCTTCTGTAGTGTCGCCAAGTATGTGGTTGTTGGGTGCCTTGCACTATGTTTTATGAAGGCATGGTAACACGTGCGGTGTTCTTGGTAAAAAATTCAAAAAGTAAGAGAGAAAGTATGAGATAAGTCAAAAAGTAAGAGAGAGAGTATGAGAATATTCCCTTTAAAAAGTGAAACTAGGGGGGTATGGCTGATGTGGCAAGGCAAAAAAATAGGGGTCATCATAGCCTTTATCTCCCTTAAGCCTAGCTTTTTAAGCTCTAATCCCTTAAAATTAGGAATCTTTATTAGGAGGCCCTTTTTAGGTCCAAAAAATTCCTAATGAATTACTCGCCTCAATTGAAGAACCTCATTCTCCCAATGCTATGAGGGATACTATCGGCCTCTGGGCCTTGCTGACGCGATGCCGCCCAACTGGCCATCGTTCTCTCTGATGGAGCTTGCAACGGGAGGGTTGAAGCTACATTAGGAGCATTTTCTCTAGTCTCATCGTTGCGTGCGTCTCCGAGGTGACATTTTCACATTTTTGGTATGGGGCCATCTTGATCACCGCCTCGTAGTGCTTGATGCTATGATCGCAGTGTGCTTTGGTTGGATCTCAATTTCGAGATCATTTGCTCACTCTATGAGCAAAAAATCATAGCGTGTAAACCTCCTCTGAGCTCAAAAACCTCTTATTGAAGTCTACGCAAATGGGGGGAGGGGGGAAGAGTTAAGGACACCCTCTCCTCAGAAGGGTGGGGTGACTAAAAAAAAGACTTTTCTAAGAGATGACTGATTAAGGGGTGCTGTGAGGAAGGCGATGAGGGTTGCAAGGCACGGCTGTAGGTACAGTAAGTACAGTCGGGCACGACTGTAGGTACAAGAAAGTACAGTCGGGCAACAGCTTCTACATAGTATGCAGGCTAATGCTAGGGTTGCAGCTAGTGCATAGTCTCACACCATAGAGTGGCGGTGAGAGGACTGGCAGCATGGCCTCGTGCTGGGTGTCGGGTGCAGCCTAGGGGTGTACTCTACGCGATGTGCTGCTGGCCATTGAGTACACTAGGGTTTATATAGGTACATGGTACGGTTGTGGTGGGTACATAGCAAAGTACGGGTGAAGGGACGATGTACCATCAAAGTGCACCGGTCATCACTGGTCTGCATGAGCCTAGGGAAAGGTATGGTGGGTGGCGATGCACAGGCAAAGGTGTGGTATGCATGTACCCTTTTAGCCAGAGGTAACATGGGCATCCACATGGCGGTACCTGTGGACCATACAATGGGTGGTTAGCCTTTGGTCCTTACGCAGCCATTGTACGAACGCCCTGGTGAGTGTGTACGGTCCCCAAATTTGGGACGCCGGCCTCGATTGTCTGCCAGAGCGCCCGAGGAGGCAAAATTTATTTTTCAACAAACATATCTAGGATGTTCCCTTGGTCATTGAGGTGTAAACTGTCTCTCAATCGAACGCTCGGTCGTGCATTTATTGAGGTTTAAAGGTCATCATTTTTAAATTAAAAATAACTAAAATTTGCATATAAGCTTGATCCGATGTTCGTTTTGGATGCTATAAAATCCTATATTAGGATAAAATCGCACGTAAATTTTAATTTTGGACTCAAAATTTAAAGATTCTAAATGGAAATGGCTTGTTTAATAAAATCACTGATTTTTACACCATAAAAACGAATAAATTCATCTATTACAAGGATATTTTTTTAATTAATGAAGATGGGAATCCTTCCTCCCTTAAAGAACTCGAGGTGTCCTCATCTCATGAATTGGGGGTAATCCTTTAAGAGTGTAGCTTCATCTTCCCAAGCTGTATCCTCTTCACGGTAGTCTTTCCACTATACTAGATGTTCTATAAGAGTTCTATTACGAACTTGCCTTTCTCTAGAATTTATGATCCTACTAGGCTGTAACTCAAGGACTCCTTGAGTAGGTATTACAACTTGGTCATTATCAAGAATATGATCAAGACTAGGTACATAAGGCTTTAACAAACTTACATGAAATACATTGTGGACTTTGATATGGGTTGGGAGCTGGATTTTATAGGCACTTTTACCTAGACACTTGATAACTATATAGGGACCACAATACCTTGGGCTAAGCTTCTTATATTTCCAAAGTGATAGAGAACTACATTTGGGTTGCACTCGTAGAAGAGCTTTGTCTCCTTCCTTGAAGATCCTTTCAGACCTCTTGGTGTTAGCATAATGCTTTTGTAGATCTTGAGCAGCTTTAATATCCTTTTGGATTGCCTTGGTCTATTCCTCCATTTCTTCGCGCATTTTCCTAGATTCCTCAACTCTTATGGTCGGATCAAAGAAATTTAGAGGAGATAAGCATTCTTGCCCATACAGTGCTTTGAATGGTGACATTCCTATGCTCTGATGATAAGATGTATTGTGGGAAAATTCTACCAGAGGAAGATATTGAATTCATCTTCTTGGTTCCCATCCATAATATGCTCTGAGAATGTCTTCAATTACCTAATTGAATCTCTCAGTCTGGCCACATCAATCTCTAGATGATAAGTTGTGCTAAAGCAAAGTTGAGTGCCCAAGGCTTAAAATAAGGATTGCCAGAACTTTGAAGTGAAGTCAGAATCCCGGTCACTTACTATCCTCTTTGGGAGACCATGAAGTTTGAACACTTCCTTGATGAATAATCGAGCAAGAATAATCAAGCAACATCAGAAGCTTTGAAGGTCTTCTTTGGTATAAGATGAGCTACTTTGGTAAGCAAGTCCACTACTACCAAAATAGACTCATGTCCTCCTTATAGGTGGGGAGACTTGTGACAAAATCCATACTAATGCATTCCCACTTCATTTGGGGAATATCCAAGGGTTGAAGATTTCTTCAAGTACCGAAGGACATCATTTTTCAGGCCTGCCCAATGAAAGCTCCTCCTTATGGCATTTAATGTTTTCCATAGCCTGGGTGCCCTGTAGAGGGACTATCATGAACTTCATGGAGGATTAGTTTCTTTAAAGGATCCTTAGGGATACATAGCCTCTGAATTGAAGTAGAGGTTTCCTTCATGAGTGTAATATCCCTTGATTAGATTTTTCTCCTTCTTTGAATTTCCCCCTTCTTCTACTAGCTTCACTATCCTTTAATAATCTGGATCATGAGATGGGGCTTCTTTCACCTTGACCAGTATGGGATCATTTGGCATCGAAATTGCACTTAAGAAAGATTTGCATGGCTAAGTGCATCTGCTACCACGTTATCTTTCCCAGGGCAGAATTTGATGTTGAAGTCATATTCTTGTAGGATTTCAATCCATCGCCTTTGCTGCATGTTGAGGTTAGGCTGGGTGAAGATCCACTTCAGACTTTTGTGGTCAGTTTACAAGCTAGAATTTGCCCCCCAAGAGATAATGTCTCCATAATTTGAGGCAAGGAATAACTGCTAAGAGCTCCAAATCATGGGTGGCATAATTTTCTTCATATTGCTTCAGCTTGCGGGGGAAGTATAAGCAATCGATATTTCTTCTTGGCCTAAGACACCACCAAGTTCTAGACTATTGGCATCAGTAACCACTTCGAATTCCTTGGTGAAATCGAGAAGTTTCAGGACTGGGGCAAAAGTAATAATGGCCTTGAGCCGATCAAAAATGTTTTGCTAGATTGGCAGCCACACTATTTTGCAATCCTTCTTAAGAAGATCCATCAAGGGTGCAGCTACCAGGGCATAATCTTTGATGAAAATCATGTACCATCTTGTGATTCCCAAAAACCCATGAACTTCACAAACTGATTTAGGGGATGGCCACTCCAGTATATCTTTGACCTTGGCGGGATCTATTGAGATACCATCTTTGGAGACGATGAATCCAAGATACTCATTTTGATGAGTATCTTTACTCATTTTGATGAGTAAAGAAGGTACATTTGCTCTTCTTAGCATAGAGTTTATGTCTATGCAGTAATTGCATAACCCTACGCACATGCTCCTCATGCTCTTCCACTGACTTGGAGTAGACTAAGATGTCATCAAAAAAGACAAGCAAAAATTCATCCAAGTAAGGACGTAATATATCTTGCATTAGGCGGTTGAAGGTTGCGAGCATTGGTTAACCCGAATGACATTACAAACTCATAGTGGCCATAACGTGTATTGAAGGCTGTCTTGGGTATATCTACTTCCTTGACTCTGATTGACTCTGATCTGATAGTAACCAGACCTCAAATATATTTTTGAGAAAACTTTGTCTCCATGAAGCCTCTCAAGAAGCTCGTCGAAGGATAGGATACTTGTTCTAGAAAGTGACTTGATTTAGCCCCTCGATAATCTATGCAGAGGCGAAGAGTGTCGTCCTTCTTCTTCTGGAAAAGAACAGGTTCTAGCAATTGCTTCTTTGTGGCCTCTGCCATGTCCACTTCCTCTTGCACCTTCGTGGTGGATAGGGGTTCCACGACTTGGATTTGCTTTGCCACCTTAGGGAAAAGATGTTGCTAACTTGGAATAGTTGGCCCTAAAGTGTCCCAGCTCATTGTAATCAAAACGCAGAGGGCACGACTTGGATTTGCTTTGCCACCTTAGGGAAAAGATGTTGCTAACTTGGAATAGTTGGCCCTAAAGTGTCCCAGCTCATTGTAATCAAAACGCAGAGGGCCTTCTCTGGAAGAAGCAGCATACGAGCGGGGAACAAAAGAGTTGGTTATCCACCCTTGGTTGTAGTAGGGAAAATTCTATTGGGGTTTCTTGTAGGGCTAATCTTTAGGGTTTGCCTCAGGGTAAGATCTCTTTTCAGGCTTAGCTTTGTCGGTCCTCAGTTCTTTCACAAGAGGCTTTGCTCGTATGAGAGCATCCTGTAATGTGCTTGGCCTCATTGCTTCGAGGTGGTAATCTAAGGGTTCATTTAAACCTTGGTAGAAATGAGCCACTTGCTGGGAAGTAGTCATAGTTGGGGCATACTTAGAGTGATAAATTTGGAATAGTAGTCTTTGAGAGTTAAGCTACAATGACTGAGACTAAAAAACTCATTCGTCTTTATGGATTCATGGGATGGGGGAAGATATCTTTCCTTCATGGCTTGCTTGATGTCTTACCATGTTTGGCTCAGTGACTCCCTTGTCACAGCACCATTGTTTCCACTAGAGTTTAGCATCTCCGATGAGGCGAAACTATGCAAGTATAGACTGGTTTGCTGCTCCAGTACCGGCAGGCTGAGAATAGTAGTCTTTGAGAGTTAAGTTGCACTGCCTAAGACTAAAAAACTTATTCATCTTTATGGATTCATGGGATGGGGGAAGATATCTTTCCTTCATGGCTTGCTTGATGTCTTACCATGTTCGAGAATGCTCGGTGACTCCCTTGTCACGGCACCATTATTTCCACCAGAGTTTAGCATCTCCGGCGGTGAGGCAAAACTGTGCAAGCATAGGCTGGTTTGCTGCTCCAGTACCGACAAGCTGAGAATAGTAGTCTTTGAGAGTTAAGCTGCACTGCCTGAGACTAAAAAACTCATTCATCTTTATGGATTCATGGGATGGGAGAAGATATCTTTCCTTCATGGCTTGCTTGTTGATGTCTTACCATGTTTGAGAATGCTTAGTGACTCCCTTGTCATGGCACCATTGTTTTCACTAGAGTTTAGCATCTCCGGTGAGGCAAAACTGTGCAAGCATAGACTGGTTTTCTACTCCAAGTACCGGCAGGCTGAGAAATAATCGTCCATCGCTTCAATCCAGACTTCGGCATCCTTCTCAATCTTTGAAGGGGTTGCATTTGCTTGAGTAGGAGCTTCTTCTCGTGGACATCGGTGTATAGCGCATTGGGAAGTGGAGGCTGATCGTCCTGGCCATCATTGTAAGATTAAATTTTTAAGATTACAAGATTCATACTTTGCACAAAGCTTAAGCTTTTTTTAAAGTAAAACATTGAAATCCTTTTATTTCTCAAATATTTATGAGGACAAGTTTTATTTTACAAAGAATTGAGACTAATATAATTAGTCTTATTCGTCATCCTAAGCTCAACTATGACATAAGGCTAGAGCGGTCCACATAGGTGAAATATGGGGGTTCCGCTATAGTTTCTAGGACTCCAAAAACTGGTGGTAAACTTTGGATGGGGCTATGTCCCATTTCACGGCTACTCTGTCGTCGGGCAGGTAAGACCTACATGACTTGGTCATACACCCAATGGTCTTATGGTATGTGTTTCCCATCTATAGTCACATAGGTGTCAGGCCTGGGAGTGCCCACGAACCAAAATAAACGGACCATCTTCAACTTTTCAATCCAACAAATCCGCCTTAGATTGGTGGTAAGGTTCCCAACTCGATCCGCTCAGATGAAGAAATAGCTCAAGCTGCAACTCCAAAAATCTCTACCCCATTCTCTTTCGATACGAGAGAAATGAGAGAGGGACATGTTCTCTAGAATCTGCACCATGGTGTCACGGAACTCAAAATTTGACGAGTGACAAGCGGTTTGGAAGATGCACTGGAAAACTAGAAATCTCGAGTAGGCATCTCCCTCCTCCTACAATTGTTCAAACATCAATTCAATTTGTTCTTAGTAAGGCATTTTTACGTTAGGTAAAATATACATTGCAAAAGAGTCCTTAAATGGCAAGTCTTAGGAGCTAAGATTGGCTCTGATACCGATTATAAGGTTCCCCCTTATAAAATAGGGGAAACACTTAAGGATAGTCTTCTAAGTCTTAACTTGGAGAAAATTTCCTACTTGTCGACACCTTGACCATGCAAAGATTCAAGGATACGATTTGTAGATAAGACGTAGTCCTTTCCCACGCAGGGGGAGCACGGTCTTCTAAAAATAAAATCACCCATAGGATAATTGATAATAATTTGGGCAACTACTAATCTTGATTCCTAGAGACTACTTTTTTCCTCATCCATGCAAGGCACAGCCGCTGGCCTAGTCTTCTAGAATAAAATTGCTCAAGAACCTATTTATCTAGCGTAGGGCTTTCACTTAATGTGTTGGAAAGCTACCCCACTAATTGGTCCACCCGTCCGTAGGATGGTGCCGTTGGGGCATTCCATCCACCCACGTTCCACCCTACTCACAGATCAATTTGTTTTCTAATTAATCCTACCACACTGTTTGACATATCTAAACATGTTCCTTAATTAGGGCACCCTTTCACAAGGTTCGTTTTAAAATAGGATCTTTCCACAGAATAATAATGCTAAAGACAAGATAAATATCTATATAAAAGTTTATACAAGAATCAATTCCATACAAGCCAAACTGGCTCTCTTATTCTTTTCCTTTATATTGCCAATAATCTAGAATTTGACCTTCTAGCCTCTACAGACTGGGCAAACCCTACGGGACTATACACCTCGTCTCGTCTCGCGGTAGCTTGCGAGGAATCAAGCCGACCTGTCACCCTCTTAGGCTTCGTCGCTCGATCCTTCCGCCCCTTAGAGGGCTTATTCACCGTACTATCCTAGTCCCTCAAAACTAGGCAGCATCACAATTACTCACCTCAATCACGAACCTCATTCTCCCAACGGTATGAGGGACACCATGGGCTGACTTTGGGCCTTGCTAATGACATCGCCCGATTGGCCATTGTTCCCTTGTGGAGCTTGCAATGGGAGGGTTGGAGCCGCATATATTAGGAGCATTTTCTCTAGTCTCATTATTGCGTGCATCTTTCGAGGTGATATTTTGGCATTTTTGGGATGGGGCCATCTTGATCACCTCCTCGTAGTTCTCGATGCTGTGATCGCAATGCTTTAGTCAAATCTCCATTCTGAGATTGTTTGCTCACTCTATGAGCAAAAACTCGCAGCATGTGAACCTCCTCTAAGCTCAAAACCTCTTATTAAAGTCTATGCAAATGGGGGGGATTGTGAGATGTCCTAAAGGGAAAAAACGTTTTGCTTCAAGGGGGTGAGGGCGAGGGGGGGGAAGAGTTAAGGACACCCTCTCTTCAGAGAGTGGGGTGACTGAAAAAAGGACTTGTCTAAGAGATGGCTGATTAGGGGTGCTGTGAGGAAGGCGGTGAGGGCTGCAAGGCACGGTTGCAGGTACAGTAAGTACAGTCCGGCACGGTTGTAAGTACAACAACAAGTACAATCTTGCAACAACTTCTACACAGTATGCAGGCTAATGCTAGGGTTGCAACTACTGCATAGTCTCGCATAGAGTGGCGGTTGTGGACTGGCGGTACGATCTCGTGCGTGTTGTGCAGCCTAGGGGTGTACTCTATGCAATGTGCTGCTGGCCATGGAGTACAAGGGGGTTTATATAGGTGTAGGGTATAGTTGCGGTGGGTACATAGCAAAGTACGGATTAAGGGACGATGTACCATCAAAGTGTATCAGTCACTCATTTGCATGAGCCTGGGGAAAGGTACGGTGGCGGTGCACAGGAAAAGGTGTGGTATGCATGTACCCTTTGGCCATAGGCAACATGGGCATCCACATGATGGCAGTACATGTGAATCACACAATGGGTGGTCAGCCTTTGGTCCTTACGTGGCCATTGTATGGGCACCCTGGTGAGTGTGTACGGTCTTTTTGGGTGGGGTCATTAAATTTGGGACGTTGGTCTGATTTGCGTGCCGGAACGCCTGGGGAGCGATTTTTTTCTTAAGCGAAAATGTCCGGGATGTTCCTCTGGTCATTGGAGTGCAAACCATCCATCAATCGTACGCTCGGTTGTGCATTTATTAAGGCTTACCTCTTTTTTGAGAAACCGTATGAGCCATGTGGCCTAAACCCTTGATGGTTGTTTACTTGAATAAACCTGCAAAAAAGAAACATAACAAATCAAAAAGTTAGTTCATTTTAACATATTATGCATAAGGCTATTGCATAAGTCTATGCATAAGCCTTATGCATAACCCTATTTCATAAGCCTATTGCATAACCTATGCATAAGTCTATGCATAATTGTATTGCATAAGCCTATTGCATAAGGCTTATGCATAAGCCTATGATATAAGTCTATGCATAAGCCTATGATATAAGTCTATGCATAATTGTATTGCATAAGCCTATTGCATAACCTATGCATAAGTCTATGCATAATTGTATTGCATAAGCCTATTGCATAAGGCTTATGCATAAGCCTATTGCATAAGGCTTATGCATAAGTCTATGCATAAGGCATATGTATAAGCCTACTGCATAAGAACTTATGCATAAGCCTATTGACCTAACCCTAATCCCCGACACCCACAAGGGTGCAAAAACACAGAGAGAAGAAATATAAACAAAGAATGGAAAAAGAGGGCTTACCTCTTCTTTGAGAAATCATATGAGAGGATTGGCCTAAACCCTTGTCCACTTGAATAAACCTACAAAAAACAAACATAATTAAAAAAAAGTTAGTTTATTTTAACATATTAGCAAGAAAGGAGAACAAGAGGAATAAGAGATGAGTACCCTAAACCTAAGCTCCTAATGCATAAGTTCACGATTGAAATAAATTAGTTTATGTTGCCCTAACCCTATCTCTATGCATAGAATGCTTAATAGATCGTTTTGATGGAGATCTCTCCATTAAAGCTCTCTATTAGATCTCTATGCATAGGTCTAGGGTTAGGGAAAGAGAGAGAAAAGAGAGGGGAAGGGATAAAGGGGAAGGGAAAGAAAAGCGCACATAGAGCTATGTAGAAGCCTTCCATGAAAGCTTGGAATAAGGGAAATCATTGAAGCTTTCCATGAAAGCTTTGGAGAAAGCAAGAAAAAAGGGGCACTTACCTTGGAGAGGAAGAGATGACTGATGGAATAGCCTTGAAAGAAGAGGTGTAGTGGGACAAAAAGATGATATGCAGGCATAGCTTTCGCATGTGTAGCCTAGTTGAAGTAGGTAGAAATATTGACTCCCGTCGATGGGGCGATTTAGGTAGGAGTCCTAGTTTTCAGGTCGGTGCCCCAGCAGAGTGAAATTTCACTGCTAACTTTGTTGGACTACACAACAATATTTCACTACTACGCAACGGTTTTTCGCTCTGCTGGCTGAGCAGTGAAATAACACTGATGTAGACTTTGTGTAGCCGCGAAATCTTGGGCAATTTTATGTCATAAGTTTTGGATAGCTCTCATGTTTTGTATTAACCCTAAATTAGTTTTTGCTAGGTTTCAAATGTTTGACAGTGATTAGCAAGGGCCGAAAGGTTGTTCTGAGACATGGTTGAGAGAAAAAATTTGTTGTGTGTGTGTGATTGATACAAGGACCAATATATACGATAACATCATATAACAATTGAGCATGTCCAGACGTATGGTCTTCATGAGGCATTGGAATGATCAAGTGTGAATGATGACATGGGGAGGAGAGCCATAGGAGAGTGATAGGTACCATGCCACACCATTTGGTTACATCGGGTAGAGTGTGGAAGGTGGCAAGGATTCATATTTTATGGAAAGCATGCCTAAGACTCATCTTCCCCAACCAATGAATGAGGTGCCTCCACCATTGTCACATGAGGAGGAAGACAATCTCATCATGGACGGCATGGTGAATGACTTCTTTGGATGAGAGGTCATAGTAGATGATGGAGAGAAAGCTTCAATATATATCACAAGAGGAGGAAACCTTACATAGAGAGGCAAGAACCCCTTTGTATGGTGAGGGATGTTCGTACTCCACATTGTGAGCAAACTTGGAGCTATTAAACTTGCGAACAACTTATGGATAGAGTGATATAAGTGTCACAAGTCTTCTTCAGTAAGACTACCTCATTCTATTCTCTTAAATTGAAAATGTCTCATTTTTTATATATTGTCCTTGTGCTAATATTTTGACATATGATTTCTTATGTTATCTTGTAGGCTTCACAAGAAGATTCTTCCCCCTCAAAATCTATTACCAAAATCACGAGATGGGTGTCGTAAAATGCTCCCTATGCTAGGTATGGATTACACAAAATACACGCATATACCAATGATATGCTATTTAGAGGGGTTAATAAAGATGCAACAAAATGTCTACATTATGGGGAGATCTGATAGAGGGATGATTTGCAATGAGACAAAGTTCCCCGGAAGGTAATGAGACACTTCCCTATCATTCCTTGCATCCAACACATGTTTTAATGTAAGGGGATTACAGAACTCATGACATGGCATGCTACTCATTGGTCAACTGGTGGCATCATGAGAATCGTAGCTAATTCACCGGCATGGCAACATGTGGAGAGCATCAATGGCCAGAGTTTAAAGATGATCCCCATCACTTACGCCTTGGCTTGGGCATGGAAGGTGTTAACCCATTTGGATTCAAGTCCACATCATGGTTTACTTCGCCTATTGTATTGGTGAATTACAACCTCCCTCCATGGTTGTTGGCAATCAACAAAGGTCATATCATGCTTGATGTCCTTGTACCAGGTAAGTATAAGTATAAGGTGGAAAACATGGATATGCATCTCGAGTCTTTGATTGAGGAGCCTAAGAAACTATGGCAAGGTATCAAAGTACATGATGTTTCAAGGACAATAAATAAGCATGAGGCGGAGATGAAAGGAGTTTTGCTTTGGATGATGCATGACTATCCCGGGTTCTCGGAGTGCTCAGATACATACTTGAACCGGATAACTTTAATCTTTAACCTTTAAACTTTTAGTTTATATCTCTACCTTTAAAATAGATTTGGCAACCTCCGGACATCATGCATGTCTGATTTGTGGACCATCACTTGTTTTAGAAACACCTTCTATACTTAAGAAGGTGGTGTATGACAAACATCATCAATTTCTCTCTCCTTCACATCCCTAGTATGTGCCAAATGAGGTCTCACCACTTGTGGACGAAAGGTAGAGATTGGTTTGAGACATGGAGAAGCACCCCCAATCCAACACTCGTCGATGGGATATCTAGACACTCAATCTTCTTTCGACTTCCATATTGGTGTGACATGAAGATCAATCATCTCTTAGATCCCGTGCATATCTTCGAGAATGTGGCAACAAATATTTGGGACCATTTAATTGGTAAAAGATATACAAAGGGTGCAAGGGATGACTTACAAAACATTTGACGCCTTCAAAGTGCAGGCCAATTGAAAGTGAGAGTGGTAACATGGTCCTACCAAAGGCACCATGGGTATTAACCAAGAAGGAGCATAATAAGGTAAAAAGTATGATTGCCTCTTTTTGTACACCAACAGGAGTAATGAAATCATTGAATGGTGCATTCACAAAGACCAAAAGAAAGGAGAGGTACAATTATATGGCCTCAAGACACATGATTGGCACAAAATATTACAAGTATATAAATATTCGCTTATTGATTTTCTCTTTATGGTACATAATTTGTAGGCTCAAATACTAAATTCCATTTTTTTCTATGCATAGTTTATTCTTTCAATTGTTATATTTGGTTGTGGAGACAAGAAGGCGAGAGATGCTATTTACAAAATGGGAAGCTTGGTGAGGTATGAATCTTCTCCTTAATTCACTAGCTAAGTTATATTACATATTTGGTATTCTCATGCGCTCACAAGTTATGTATTGGTAAATAGTACACATGATTTCTATGTATGTAGGTACATATCCTTAAAGGAAATAGATCCTACATCCATTGAGATGGCTCATCTGAATGCTATATTGAGGCAGTGTGTGTATGATTGAAAATAACTTTCCTAGAATAATTCTCACTAGCCAATTGCATCTTGTGGTGTGTTTGGTTGATGAAGTGGCATTTTGTAGTGTTGTTCATGTTTGATGGATGTTTTTCCTTGAAAGGTTTGTGAAAACCTTAAAGGACTTTGTGAGATAAAGAGAAAGGCCATAAGCAAGCATGGCAAAGGGATGGTTGATGCAAGGGTCTCTTGTGTATATCTCAAAACATCTATCTCGCATAGATGCTTCCATGCCACGATTGTGGAGAAATGAGGAGAATGTGCCGCAAGCAAAAGGAAGGCAACAAATACTAGATGAAGCATTACACCACAAGGTGAATACATTCTGCATTCTAAATAGTCCCATCATGGAGAAGTGGATTGGGAGATAGAAGGATGCAATCAATAGATGAAAGGATGAGAGAAGAGCTTTCAAAAGAGCAAATAGACACTTGCCATTAGATACTTTAGTACTACCTCAACACTGTCACAACAGGTTAGTAACCCAACCAATCCCAAAATAAGTCTTGATGTAGTATAATAAAAGTGTAACCCCTTTTCTTTGTGATATTAGGTTGTATTTCACGCTGATCTACCTCAAATTGGCTTATTGGAAGAAGATGATGAAGAAAACATTTTGGAGGGGGTCGATCAAGAGCATGAGAAACATTAATCCTCCAAAGAAGATAATGAGTCACCTATCAATCATGATAATGCTTGATTAGATAATGATAGTGATATTGATATGGAACCCCATCTTTTCATTGAGCTTCTATTAGATATAGACATTGATGAAGCAACATATATAGGTTTATAGCAAGATGGGATGGATTCATGATCTTGACATTGTTTCGCTTCTCACAAGTTTTTAACTATCTTTTTTTTGCTCGAAACATGGCTCCAAGGGTTCTGATGGATGTTTTTTTAGAACTATAATCATTTCTGTGTGTATGTGATGCTATAACTTAAATTCAGCATCCAACAACTCTCTGTAACTTTATGCAATGAAAGTAGCAAAATTTTGCTGCTATTTCGCTGCTCAGTGGGGCAAAATTACAATGTAGCAGTAGTGAAATTTCACTATTATAGGTGGTGCTGTGAGGAGCAAAATTTTGCTACTATAATCTCTGTCCCGCAAAAAAAATTCGCTACTTTAGGTGCTACTCAACATCAAAATTTCACTGCTAGGCGCAACAACGAGACTAGAATCCTTGACATCTCGACAAAATAAATGCTACTAGAATGCTGCTAGGAAACACTGTTAAGCCCCCCGAATGTGTTGTAGTTGGCCACATGCAGGTATATCTGAGCGTGTCTAAGGACTTGTAACCGTCCAAAGTATTGGCCATCTCACTACACACATAATCTAGAAGTTAAGCTTGGTGTATACATATGCATGACAAAGCTACATAACTATTTAGAAGTTAAGCTTGTGGGCATGGCCATGAAAATGCTTAGCTATGCAAAGGCATACGATGGTGGCGACATGGCATGCCTATGTATAGCCAAGCCTACACACAACCATAACTATTCATAGCCAAGACTATGCCAAAGAAAAGCTATGGCTATGGCTATGGCTATGGCTATACATAAGCATTTGTTGGGGGAGGGGGGGTCACTGATAAATATGTAAGCATAGCACGTGGGTTTAACATAAGGGGTTTTTTAAATATATTTTTTACATACGAAAGGGTACCATTTAAAGGGGATATTTACAGACTGAATATACAAAGGGTGTGTTTTATTCATGAAAAATTTACAAATAAGGGGTTTTTTAATTAGGCCTTAAACGCACGTGATATAGAGAGTTTACATATAGTGAACCCCTGAGCATAAGCATAAGCTTGGCTATGCATAGCCAAGCCTATACACTGCATGTCTAGGCATAGCTAAGGCTATATCAAAGTAAAGATATGGTTATGGCTATGCATAGCAGCCATGGATGTGTGTTGGCTTGGCTATGCATAGGCATGCCATGGTCTTATAAATGGCATGCCTATGGCCCTTGCAACCACCACCATGGCATGCCTATGCAAAGCCAAGCCAACACACAGCCATGGCTGCTATGTTGGCATGGCTGTGTGTTGGCTTGGCTATGCATAGGCATGCCATGGTGGTGGTTGCAAGGGCCATAGGCATGCCATTTATAAGACCATGGCATGCTTATGCATAGCCAAATGGTGGTGGTTGCAAGGGTCATAGGCATGCCATTTATAAGACCATGGCATGCCTATGCATAGCCCAATGGTGGTGGTTGCAAGGGCCATAGGCATGCCATGGTCTTATAAATGGCATGCCTATGGCCCTTGCAACCACCACCATGGCATGCCTATAGCCAAGCCAACACTAAAGAAAAGCTATGGCTATAGCTATTCATAATCATAGGCTTGGCTATGCATAGCCATGGCCTTGTAAATTCTTGGCTATGCATAGGCATGTCATGGGGGTTGCTTATGCATAGCCAAGCCTACCTTGTAACTGCCATGACATGCCTATGCATAGCTAAGCCTATGCCAAAGAAAAGCTATGATTGTGCCTATGCATGCCTATGCATAGCAAAGCCTACCTTGCAATCACCCCACCATGACATGCCTATGCATAGCCAAGCCTATGCCAAAGCAAAGCTATGCTATGGCTATGGCTATGCATAGCCATGGCCGTGTAAATGCTTTGGCTATGCATAGGCATGCCATGGCGGTTGCAAGGGAATCCGCCATAGCATGCTTATGCATAGCCAAGCCTACCGCCACATGACATGCTTATGCATAGCCAAGCCTATGCCAAAGCAAAGATATGGCTATGGCTATGCATAGACATGGCCATGTAAATGCTTGGCTATTCATAGGAATGCCATGGTGGTTGCAACGATACTTCCATAGCATGCCTCCTTGCAACCTCCATAGCATGCCTATGCATAGCCAAGCCTAAGCAAAGATATGGCTCTTGGCTATACATAGCTATGGCCATGTAAATGCTTGGCTATACATATCCAACCCTACACATAGCCATGGCTATGCATAGCCATGCCTACACCAAAGTAATGTTATGGCTATGGCTATGTATAAGCATAAGCTTAGCTATGCATAGCCATGGCCATAGCCATAGCCATGTAAATTCTTGGCTATGCATAGGCATGCCATGGTGGTTGAAATTGCCATGGTATGCCTATGCATAGCCAATCCTACACATGACCAATGGTATGCATAGCAAAGCATATACCAAAGAAAAGCTATGGCTATGGCTATGCATAAGCATAATCTTGGATATGTATAGCCATGTCCATGTAAATTATTGGCTATGCATAGGCATGCCATGGTGGTTGCAAGCGCAAGTGCCATAGCATGCCTATGTATAGCTAAGCCTACAAATAACCAAGGCTAAGCATAGCCAAAGAAATGCTATGGCTATGGCTATGCATAAGCATAGGCTTTGTCTATGGCTTTATTGTGACTTGCATTTCCTACACACCTCCCCATCTTGGGGCAATTTGTATGCAAGAATAAAAAAACAAAGGAACATACCTCAAAGTAGAGGAGCCGGTGTAGAGAAGTTTCCCTCTTGCAAATACATACAAAAGAAACCTAAAAACAAAGCTAAATTAGTGGTTAGAGAGCAATCCAAGAACAAAGAAAATATGTGCAAAAGGCGTGGACCATATTACCTTAAGTTGAGACAGAAAATAAATTAGACCTAAGCCTACAAAAAAAATAGACACACACACACACTTACAAGGGAGGTAAATCTCAAAGAAATGAGGGAAAGGCAAGAGGGAAAAAAAAGTCTTACCTTTTCCCTATTTAGCATGAAAAACTAGTTGAATGAAGAAATAAGAGCCTACGCCCACATTCTGTAATTTTTACAAGGCACCAGTATAGGTGTCCATAATAATTTTAAAAAAATATTATTAGTTCTTATACTAGTTCCTATACCCACACCTATACCAGAGCGATCATACAGGTGCCTGTCATTTTTTCATTCAAAATTTTGAGTTTAAACCATTTTTACTATGCTCCACATTGTACATTTCAATTTGAATTGATGACTAACAAATTGGGTCTTGCGTTATAAAAGAGACTCTATTAGCCCAAACAAAATAACGAACGTGTGAAGGAAATGGCAGCACAAAACAATGACAGCGTGGAGTTGAAAAACAATGGTGATGTGGAGCTAGAAAACATTGACGTGCTGAGAAACGGAGACATGCTGAACATGGCACCACTAAACAATGAAAACATCAAGCTCTATCACATTGAGGCATCTGTCAATCTCAATAAGAGATTCATGTGCCTGTGCACACATTGTAAGTATCAAGTCAATCGAAAATAAAGAATTTATAACAACCATGTACATGTGTACAATATATATCTCGTTGAACATCTACAAAATCTGTCTTTTCTCACACTACGGCCCAGGTAATTTTGATGATCATGTTGACTACATGGAAATCCAACCCGATAGGACACTACTAGACACTATTTTCAAGACAAAACACCAAACCCATCCAATCATCCAACCACCGAAAAAATGAGAGAACACCTTATAAGAGGCTAAAATGGATGAGATGTTTGACACATTTATAGAATTAGCAGGCCGCCATGGACCATAGGATCATGGTGATGAGGAATGATAGCATATTACGGGATTGAGAGACACAACACATGAAGAAGAGGAATTATTTGGATTAGAGTGTTAGCAAGCATTAGGAGTAGCTTAATCTTTCAAAAAATTTCTTAAAACCATAAAAAAAATCCTTGAATTTGACGAATTTCTCTTAATGGACTGGTTTTTATCATTAAGGGTGATTAATCTCATTCAAGAGGCTCAAAATTTAGAAAATGTGTTAATTGGGGTCTAAATTGATCATATGAGTAGTCGAAATTAAGGTTTTTGAGTGTTTTGAGAGCATCTAGATGTATCAAAACACCTAATCACATCAATTTTTTGATCAATTGGAGAAATTTGACTCTCTGCTTAATTTTACCTTAAAGAGGAGACTATATTTAGAGTCTAATTAATCTCCTAATTTAGATTAATTTACACAATTGTTGATGCTGCACAAAGATTAGTTTTTCCTTGCTCTATCCAATGATGTGCTCAATTGTGTGAATTAATTAGAGATTAATGGTTAATTAGAGTCCTTGATTAGTGTAAAAGAGGGAAATCATGGAAATCCGATCGTAAACGGAAAAAAGTCCGTACGTGAAACGAAAATCCGACTGTGAATGGAAAAAATTCCGTCCGTGAACAAAAATTCCGATCGTGAAAGAAATTTCGGTGAGAAATTCCGGCCGTGAAAGTGCAAGCCATGAAACGGTCCGCTATGAAAAGGTTCGGCCGTGAAAGTGCAGGCCGTGAAAAGGTTCAATCGTGAAAGGGTTTGGTCGTGAAAGTGCAGGCCGTGAAAAGGTCTACCGTGAAAAGGTCTAGTCGTCGTGAAAAGGTTCGGTCGCGTGAAAGTGCAGGCCGTGAAAAGGTCCGCCACCATGAAAAGGTCTTGCCGCCGTGAAAGTGCACTTTCGAAAACACCCTTGTTTGGAGCCCAGTATCTACCAAACTGTATATCCAATGTAGTGCTCTAGGGCTCATCGAAAAGCAGACATCGAGCTCTTTGACTTTGAAATTGGTCGTCCGAAGTCAAAATTGACCATTTTGGCCTTCGACCCTAGCAGCCTCAAAATTTGACCCAAAAATCAAGGCAAAAAACGGCCCAAAAACCACAAAAAATCATTAAAAACAGCACGAAAACAATGACGAGCCACATTCGGGCTATTTTTTGAGAGTCTAAATGATAAAATCACGGACGACTCAAGGAAACAAAGTTGTAGTACTCCAAAAATACTACAACTCCGTCATACAGAGTTTTTCAAAATTCTTTTTCGAACACCCTAAAAAACGTGATGCGAAATAAGGAAAAAATTCTTGAAATATTTTTCATCTTGACACAATGATGGAAAATAGCTTTTAGGACCTCCTCTTCCATCTGGGAAGTTCCTAGCATACGCTTTTTTCGAAAAAAATATCTCAGGTCGTTCACGTACGTATAGTGCCTAAGCTAATTAGGGCAAACGGACACCCGTTTGACCTAACAAAGAGTACGCCAAGCCTCTTGAGGCTAAACAAGCTGTGGGAGAATATAAAAAGCAAAAAAAAAAAGAGAAGAAAAGAAAAAAGACTGTGATTGCTCATTAAGGATCATTTAGGCACTCTGACATGGCCACAATAGAGGGATTGCCAGGGATCACACAAGGACTGAATCCAATGGCTGACATCTTTGAGCCATTGAGATCTATGCCGCAAATTCACCCCCCAATGCCATTGGCCATGCCTACAACAAGCGTGTCATCGGGTTTTATACCCCCTAACACCTTCATCCCACGGGTGGGCTTTGGTCCCGTGCCTAACATTCTCGCAAACCCTATAAGAACCAACCCTTTCCTAGATGCCCACACCTTGGATATACTGACTAGTCTAGGAAGGGGAGTGACCCAAGGACTCATTGAGTCTCTTCCCAACAACAAGAGCACTCACAGATGGCCTCAGGGACTCATACGGTCGTACAAATTTCCAAAATTATGGGTAAATATACGGAACAATACACACTGTTCAATTCATTCAAATGTTTGAACAGAGATGTGAAGCCTTTTGGAAATCCCAACTGCCCCACTAAGGTATATGCGTTGAACTTATGCTTAGAAGGAAAAGCTAGTCGATGGTTCATCACATTGATGCCTGCGATCAAGACCAACTTCAAAACCTTGAAATCAGCCTTTATACAGGGCTTTTCTAGACAAGGTGATCGGTGGAGTGCAACAACAGAACTCTATTTGATTGAGCGTCAACCAAATGAATCCATTAGAGATTTTATCCTTTGGACTCACGTTGTGAGTCATGGGAAAAATCAAACGATGTTCAATTGAGGAGATGTTTCGTGTGATGGGCTTGAAGAATAACAACTTACACAACTTGATCATTGTATCCAATCCAGAAACATTCGATCAATGTTGCAAAGAAGCAATACGTTTAGATGACAACATGCTAGAAGATGATCATGCTACGAGGTGTTCCTTATCTAAACCAAGTGAAGCAATGGAAAAAGAAAGATCGATCTTGGAATTGACATTCCCCAAATTTTATGCAGCCTTGCCTAAAACCTTACAGCAAACATCTCTAAGAGAGGATGAAAACCTTCACACCCAAACATCCTTCATGCCTCTAAAAGTGAGGAGCAAAATGCCTTGTGTTGAATGTAATCACTACGACCATCCCAATTCTCATTGTGCATACAAATTGTGCATACAAGGCACCTGTTCTTCTATACTACATATATTGTAAAACCTTTGACCATGATACTAAAAAGTGTCCCACTTCATCCACAATGGACTCAAAACCTCCATCTCTCGTGCACCAAACAGAAATAGTCCAAAGGGTAGAAACTGCTCAAGAAGCAGTTAATTGGACACTTCAGTGTTTCTATTGTCGTGGACCTCACAAGGTGGCATACTGCATAGTTTGGAATACTTCCATGCCCATAGTAACTGACACCTTGGCGACCCATGTGTGAACGATGTGGCATTGATCACATGTTCCAAGATTGCCCAAGACGAACAAGTTGCTTCAATGCAACTTTTCTCACAAAATACAACTCTTAACATCTTAACATCTTAAGTGTACAAAATGGGCAATTATCCATGGTACCCTTGAATGTGCTTACACACTTACAAGCCAAGGCATGTGAGAAACAGTCAAAAGGAAAGCAAAAGACAATACCTCAATATGGGTAGAAGAACATGCTTCAAAATAGAACCCAAAAGAAGGAGCAAAACCTTCTAAACCCAAGAGAAACAAAGGACAAAAAACTATCGAAACCAAGGTCGAATTAAAAGAGAGGAAAAAGGAGTCTAAACAGGACATAAACCCAAAAGGGGACATAAACACGAAAGAGCCAAAAGCTATATAGGATGCAGAAGAATCCACATCAACGACCACCACACACAAACCTCAACACCCATATATATGACACAGGATACAAAAACCCAAAAGAAAGTTTGATCTCGTCGCATGGGTAAACATAGTGAAAATTTGACAAACCAAAGAAAGTCAGAGAATGAAACAAGTTCTAGTACTAAGTGAGGATGAAACAAGTTCTTGCTCTTCGCTCAATGCACCACATGGACCAAGCAAGAACCTAGCACCCACCCAACCACCCCAAATGGATAATAATGATCACATGACATATGCAGAACACAAAAAGGAAGCTTAGAAGGGTATGCTTAGCTTGGTTGAATGTCTTATAGGGGGTCACCGGTTGTGATTGAACCTCATAATGCCAAACCTAAAACAGCAACCAAGATACAAAGCCTAGAGGAGTACCGCTTTCCCTTTCAAGAGGAAGACATACTCTCTACAGAAGAGTCATTTGAAACAGACTGTACGAACTATAGGCTTGAGAAAGCACGTGAGGAATTTGATAATTCCCTTACAAGATTAAAACAGTCACTCAAAACCTCATTCACAGGAATGCTCTTCTCTCATGATAAAGCCAACATCACATCTGCACTTGCACATTTAATGGCTCAACATGAGTTATACAAGGACATAATGAACTCCATAAAATAGGACTATGAGGATTCACAAGTTTCCAAACAACCCTTATTAAGAATTATCAGAGGGCCAAGTGTGCCAGTGTGTACGCATTGGGTACTCTTGAAAAAGCTGAGACCCAAACAGAGGATGAAAGTGAATGAGAATATGAAACAGAAACAGGATCTGAAGTTGAAACAATAACCGAAACACCCATGGTTCCTTTGGAAGATTCTATCATGGTATGGTTGGATTTCCCTACAGGCAATGATGTTAAGCGTAAATGCGCATTGATTAGCCTACATCGTGACAATAGACACTTGGGTGTCATTGGGACAATCTAAACTCATCCTTGCAAGCAATAGTATTGCAAGAGGAGCCAATGGTGGACAAAACATTAAAGTTCTAGGTTACTTTAGAAACACTACTCAAACAATTGATGGCGATATGGAATTTACATTCCATGTTACCCCATATTCCCTCGAGTATGATGTCATCCTTGGTGGACCTTGGATAAGTGAATCGTTGTATTCACTAGATGAATCCATGCAATTAGTCACCTTGAACACTCCTACAGAAGGCAATGTACAATTGCTATTACAGAAAGAAGAAACCTTCTTGCAAGAGCTGGAACTTCCAACATATCTTACTGAAAGGATCCCTAGAATTTTCGTTGGATTGGAAATTGCAAATAAAATCACCACAACTCAAGTACAGCTTTATCCAACATGAAAACACTCCACATCAACCCTAAAGAAAAATCCACCAAGACTCCCACAATCACGATATCTTAATAGTATCAAAATGTGGGTGGAGAAGCAACTACTTGTAGCTCAAGGCTACTATGAAGGTGCCTATCAAATTTGGGTGCCTCGACAATCAAAACCTCTTCCCAATGTAGCACTCGGAAGCCAAGGAAGAAGAAATCCGGATGTGAATGAATGAGATGTGATACCATGTGAATCGGGATGTGAATGAATGAGATGTGATGTAAATTGGGATAGATGTGATATGTGATGTGAATGAATATGATGTGATGAGATGTGGTTATGGTGGGTAGATGCGAGTGGATGAGATCTGATGCAGATAAATGAGAGCAGATGTGATGAGATGGAAAATGATGTGATGAGAATGGGAATACACATGAAATAAATGAGGATTTATGTGGAACAATGTGGAAAGACCAGAGTTCGTTATAGAAATTGTATTCATGACCTGTTTTTAAATGACTGTATTATGTCAAAAATGCTGGGGAAGCATTTTGACTGTCTTGTGAATGAGGTCATGGAGACCTATCAGATAAAGTTGCAACAGCTGACGGAGAGTCAATGGAGGACATCTCGCGTAGTAGCAAGGTCAGCCGAGGTCTTGACCAGCCTCAGTTCCATTTAAATGGTGAGCTTCCAGTACGGTGGATGAGGGACCAAGGAAGCGGCCTATGAGTGAAGCGCTAGGTGATCTACGAAGGATCCTAGAGGGTGCTGACCATACGGTGCTCGGGCTCTGGGTGGCCGAAGATATCCACACATGCGTCGGGGAAGATATTGGAACAAGGAGTAAGAGTTGTTTCTTGAATTCGGGCATGGATTTGGTTGATTGACCTTGCTCGTCCTCAACGGATGAGTCCATGGCTCTTTTATATGGATCTGTTGGTTGCTCTTACTGATCTTCGATGGAGATTCCATTTTGATTTTTATAAGTGAGAATTTTGCCAGTTACTATGAGTTAAGAACTATTGAAAAGGCCCTTGAGTGGACAGGTGGTGAGCGTTCTGGTTGCCAATGATGCCATAGGTACACCGATGAAGGAAAAATTAGAAGTTAGGATTCAACCGGATATTTTGGAGGATTATGATCAGTGATACTATAGTTTCATTAAATGATTGTTTTAAAGACAGCTGAATCTGTGAAAAAGGTAATTTCATATTGGGTGTGTAAGTGGTGTGTCTAGTTTTAAGTTTGCATGAATATCCGGCTAGGGGGCTTGGGAACTCTTTTCCCTAGTACCCGGGACAAAACCTAACCAAATTCTTAAATGGATCCCATCACTACAGTGGTTGGGCGGTTGGCTAACCCACGGGACTGGATGGGGTTAGGCTAGACTGATGGATCCCTAAAATGAGACTCCATTCTATTATGGTACGATAGTTGAAGTAAATCCCGGATATCATTAAATTTGATTTTTATGCATAGAAAGATGCATAAAGGAAATTTTTATTATAAAAGTGTTATTCTCATTAAATCTAATTTCTATGCATAGAAAGATGCATAATGGATTTTTTTTAAATTATAAAAGTGTTATTCTCATTAAATTTGATTTTATGCATAGAAAGATGCATAAAGGAAATTTTTTTATTATAAAAGTGTTATTCTCATTAAATTTGATTTTTAGGCATAGAAAGATGCATAAAGGAATTTTTTTAATTATAAAAGTGTTATTCTCATTAAATTTAATTTTTATGCATATAAAGATGCATAAAGAAATTTTTTTTATTACAAAAGTGTTATTCTCATTAAAATTACTTTTTATGCATAGAAAGATGCATAAAGGAATTTTTTTATTACAAAAGTGTTATTCTCATTAAATTTTATTTTTATGCATAGAAAGATGCTTAAAGGAATTTTTTTATTACAAAAGTGTTATTCTCTTTAAAATTGATTTTTATGCATAAAAAGATGCATAAAAGAATTTTTTTATTATAAAAGCATTATTCTTATAAAAACTAATTTT
Organism: Cibotium barometz; assembly: GCF_041138505.1. Taxonomy (NCBI): domain Eukaryota; kingdom Viridiplantae; phylum Streptophyta; class Polypodiopsida; order Cyatheales; family Cibotiaceae; genus Cibotium; species Cibotium barometz. Next base: position 5,120,958 of record NC_141098.1, on the reverse strand, counting down.
TATGCATAGATAGATTCATAAAGAAATTCAGTAAAATAGTAACTGAATTATCAAACCTTTTCGAGAAAGATAGATCAGGAAAAATCTTATCCGACTCGAACCTTGAAGATCAGACTATGACCAAGACCAAACTCTTTCGTGAGTTTTGAGGAAAGAAGGTGTGACCAATTTAGAAAAATACACTCAAAACTCCCGCCAAATCTAAAACTAAGTTTGAGACCCTTCAAATTGATCTGTGGATCAAGGTTATAGAATTCGAGAAATTCTATAACCTGATTCAAGAAATACTCCTTGTATTTAAAAAAAATCAAACTTAAAAGTGCATTGAAATGAGGTGTGATGTGAATAGATATGAATAGATGTGATGATATGTGATGTGAATAGATGTGAGTAGCTGCGATGTGAATCAGATAGATGTGAATGAATGGATGAGATGTAATGCAATGTGAATCCGGATGTGAATGAATGAGATGTGATGACATGTGAATCAAGATAGATGTGAATGAATGAGTGGATGAGATGTAAAGTGATGTGAAACAGGATGTGAATGAATGAGATGTGATGTCATGGGAATCGGATGTAAATGAATGATATGGGATGTGAAGAATGGATGTGAATGTGTATGTGAAGAATGGATGTAGATGTGTATGTGAAGAATGGATATGGATGTGTATGTGCAGAATGGATGTAGATGTGTATGTGAAGAATGGATGTGAATGTTATGTGAAGAATGGATATGGATGTGTATGTGTATGTGAAGAATGGATGTGGATGTGTATGTGAAGAATGGATGTGGATGTAGATGAAAGAATGGATGTGGATGTGTATGTGAAAGAATGTGATGTGACATGAATATATGTGGATGTGAAGTGATAGATACGAATGTATGGATAGATGTGAGTAGTCTTACATGTGACATGAATATATGTGGATGTGAAGTGATGTGATGTGACATGAATATATGTGGATGTGAAGTGATAGATACGAATGTATGGATAGATGTGAGTAGTTGTACATGTGAACGATTGGATGGATGTGGATGAATGAGATGAGATGTGTATGAATGAGATATGATGTGGATAGAAGTGATGTGATATAATGTGGATAGAATGTATGTGATGGGATGGTTATGAGAATGAATGTGGTGGATATGAAAGAATGAATGTGATGGATATGAATGAATGTGATGTGATGGATGTAAATGGATGTGATGTAAATGAATGTGATGGACGTGAATACATGTGATGTGATGTGAATCGGTATGTGACTGAATGAGATGTGATGTGATGTAAATCGGGATGTGAATGAATGAGATGTGATGTAAATTGGGATAGATGTGATATGTGATGTAAATTGGGATAGATGTGATATGTGATGTGAATGAATATGATGTGATGAGATGTGGATATGGGTAGATGCAAGTGGATATGGGTAGATGCAAGTGGATGAGATCTGATGCGGATAAATGTGATGAGATCTGATGCGGATAAATGTGAACAGATGTGATGAGATGGAAAATGATGTGATGAGAATGGGAATACATATGAAATAAATGAGGATTGATGTGGAACAATGTGGAAAGACGAGAGTTCGTTATAGAAATTGTATTTATGACCTATTTTTAAATGACTGTTTTCTGTCAAAAATGCTGGGGAAGCATTTTGACTGTCTTGTGAATGAGGTCGTGGAGACCTATCAGATAAAGTTGCAACAGCTGACGAAGAGTCAACGGAGGACATCTTGCATAGCAAGGTTGTTGGCCGAGGTCTTGACAGCCTCGGATTGATTTAAATGGTGAGCTTCCGGTACGGTGGATGAGGGACCAAGGAAGCGGCCTATGAGTGAAGCGCTAGGTGACCTACGAAGGATCCTAGAGGGTGCTGACCATACGGTGCTCGGGCTCTGGGACGCCGAAGATATCCACACATGCATCGGGGAAGATATTGGAACAAGGAGTTGTTTTCTAAATTCCGGCATGGATCTGGTTAATTGACCTTGCTGGTCCTCAATGGATGAGTCCATGGCTCTTTTATATGGATCTGTTGATTGATCTTAGTGATCTTCAACGGAGATTCCATTTTGATTTTTATAAGTGAAAATATTACCGGTTACTACTATGAGCTAGGAACTATCGAAAAAGCCCTTGAGTGGACTAGTGGTGAGCGTTCTGGTTGCCAATGATGCCATAGGTACACCAATGAAGGAAAAATTAGAAATTAGGATTCTGGATTATGATCAGTGATACTATAGTTTCATTAAATGATTATTTTAAAGACAGCTGAATCTATGAAAAAGGAAATTTCATATTGTGTGTGTAAGTGGTGTGTCTAGTTTTAATTTTGCATGAATATCCGGCTAAGAGGCTTGGGAACTCTTTTCCTCCCTGGTACTACCCAGGAGAAAACCTAACTAAATTCTTAAATGGATCTCATCACTATAGTGGGCGGTTGGCTAACCCATGGGACTAGATGGGGTTAGGCTGGACTGATGGATCCCTAAAATGAGACTCAATTCTGTTATGGCACGATAGATGAAGTAAATCCCAGATAAAAACTGTTCTATGGAAAAGAATCAACAGTTGTGCCTCTCAATGAGGAAAAAAGCGTTGGTCTCTATGATCCAAGTGCAATCTTTTCCTTGATCTGACTATGGGACTTACGGGTTTAGTCAAATCAGTTCAGTTAGTTAAGGCTTTTGACTACGATAGAGTAAAAATATCCTGGAGGAGTCGCCCGTGTTTTCCGGGTGAGGGAAGTTTTTTCGTGTTCGGTTTTGGAAGGACCGAGGTATGTCTCTTGTCTGGATATACGTGGGCGAGGCCCCGAGAGTGAGGGACCCTGCCTCGTGCAAGAAGTGCTACTTTCGCTGCTAGCCCCCTAGAATTCATTGCACGGTGGGGAAAGGGATCTTTTAGCTGGTATCAGCGCAAATTGGCTAAAGTGGATCAACCGAGAAGGCAAAAATGTCAAAAATTTATGAAGTAACAATAAAAAGTTGGAAATGTGTGATGAAATTTATACTAATTGATATTCAAACTGAAATTCATAAATTAGTAATTGGGTCTTCAGATTGAAGTACCGCAATTGCATGGAACCCCTGACTTGCTGGAGGCCTAGACATGATGGTGTTTACCTTATAATTCCAAGGACCGTGACTACTTGTATATACCGAGGGTATAACTATAGCTCTTTACTGGCAGTATATACGAGTAAATCTAAGACCTTGAAATTATAAGCAAAAATGCTATCTAGATGATGAATTCGAATGTGGTTGATATGATTTTAAAAACTCTGGTTGAGAACTGATGAATTGATTTGGATTCTGATTAAGAAATGATGATTCATGAGTTTTGGTTGAAAAGCAATAAGTTGAGCAAAACCATAATGAGGATGAATGGGACGAGTACCTGTGATGATGTTTTTAACTGGAATGACGATAATGACTTCAGCAAATAACTATGAGATTAGTGGATTGTGCTGACAGATTGCTACTGTTAACACTTGACCCAGTGGATCAAGTTAAGGGATGTCAAATTAAACATCTGTATAATTGAAATTCCCATGGAGGACTGTTCAGATGGAAATTTTGGTCTAATGGACCATTATTGTGTTAAAGATATGAATAATATGATCTGAAAGAGTTGTTATCTGATGATGAGTTCTATATAAGGGATCTTTATCCCAGGATGTAAGATTCCTCCCTCCATCTTTGAGGTGTGCAGGTGTAAGAACCTCCCCTTCTACTCTTATAATTGTTTCCCTCTCTGAAATAAAAGAAAGATCATGTTTTACCCTATTTTGGTCTGAAGAGAGAAAATGTCTAGAGGGAGGTAGTTCAAAATTGAGATATTTTTTAATATAAAAATCCTCCTAGTGTCTAAAATGATTTCCCCTGAAACAGAAATTCAAAAAGAATTTTCCAATGTGCAATTGGAAATAATTGAAAATAGGTAGAAAGTACCTTAGCCTAAGGGTCCAGATTTTTAGAAATTTTTGGATTATGGTCCAATTAAGGTTCCTATGGTCCAATAAGATTAATCCAAATGTAGGGAGGAGATAAAATAAAGAATCAAAGAAAACCCCCCTCCCCCCCCCAAAAATAAGTAAATGCTCACATAAGATAAAGAGTGGACTAAGGACCAAAGAAAACAATTAAAAAACTGAATTTTGACACCTCAGTGTGGGGATCTCCCCTCATGAAGTAGGCGCCTTTTTTCTCATCATTACCCCAATTTTAAATCAATAAAAGGAGATATTTCATCTCTCCTCTCTCCTATTTCAAAACTAGATCCAAAAAGTAAGCTGAACTGACCCAAAAATGGTCAAAAATTGACCAAACTGATCTGGAAAAGAATCAGTTTGCTTGGTTAGAGGCTCACTTTTTCCTATAAAAAGAAGCCTCCCCCTTTGTAAAAGCTTAATGGTGTTTATGCACTGCTACTCTGCTCCTATCCTGAGCCATCTACATTGAATTTTTTAATAATTCAATTGTTTTTGGCCTAATCCTCTCAAAAGTGAATTGGTGGCCACTCTTGCTTCAAACAAGAGTAGAACCCTCAATCCCTCAAGCCAAAGGGAGAGCTTACAAGCTCTATGTAAGTTTTTTTTTTACTTATTTATAAATTTTAAATCTATGGTTTTCTTGATTTTTATGTTTTGCAGTTAATTGAATAAAATTCAAATGCTATGCCTTCATGAAAAGGCCACCCCCTTCTCTTCTTTACATTCTAGCCTTTCTTAATCCTAGAAAGATTAACTAAGAGATTAATTAAACTCTTCTTATTGTTTACTCTCTTGAATTTTAGAAAATTTTGTAGATTAGAGTTCTATGAATATAACTTGGGTTAATTTAAGTTAAAATAAAATGATAAAAATGAGAAATGGTCAGCCATACAAAGGAGGTTATGGCAAAATTTTCTAGAATTTTGTGGAAAAGAAAGTTTATTTTTATGTTATTCCAAAAGAGTAATTCCCACCATTTTTGCATCTAAAAGAAATATTCTAATTACTCCATGTACATATTCACCTATGAATATGCAGGGATATCACTCATATTAATTATTAAATTTGATTTTTATGCATACAAAGATACATAAAGGGGTTTTTTTAATTACAAAAATGTTATTCTCATCGTTAAATTTAATTTATATGCTTAGAAAGATGCATAATGAAATTTTTCTAATTATAATGTGTTATTCTCATTAAATTTGATTCATATGCATAGAAAGAAGCATAAAGGAATTTTTTTATTATAAAAGTCTTATTCTTATTAAATTTAATTTTTATGCATAGAAAGATGCAAAAAAGAAATTTTTTTTATTATAAAAGTGTTATTCTCATTAAATTTAATTTCTATGCGTAGAAAGATGCATATTGGAATTTTTTTTAATTATAAAAGTGTTATTCTCATTAAATTTGATTTTTATACATATAAAGATGCATAAAGGAAACTATTTTATTATAAAAGTGTTATTTTCATTAAATTTGATTTTTATGCATAGAAAGATGCATAAAGGTAGTTTTTTAATTATAAAAAGGTTATCTCATTAAATTCTCATTAAATGTGTATATGAAGTGACAGATATGAATGTATGGATAGATGTGAGTAGTCGTACACATGTGAACGATTGGATGGATGTGGATGAGATGTATATAAATGAGATATGATGTGGATGGATGTGGATGAGATGTATATAAATGAGATATGATGTGGATGTGAAGATAGATACGAATGTATGGATAGATGTGAGTAGTCGTACATGTGAACGATTGGATGGATGTGGATGAATGAGATGAGATGTGTATGAATGAGATATGATGTGGATACAAGTGATGTGATATAATGTGGATAGAATGTGATATAATGTGGATAGAATGTATGGATGGGATGGTTATGAGAATGAATGTGGTGGATATGAATGAATGAATGTGATATAATGTGGATAGAATGTATGGATGGTTATGAGAATGAATGTGGTGGATATGAATGAATGAATGTAATGGATATGAATGAATGTGATGTGATGGGATGTAAATGGATGTGATGTAAATGAATATGATAGACGTGAATAGATGTGATGTGATGTGAATCTAGATGTGAATGAATGAGATGAGATGTCATGTGAATCGGGATGTGAATGAATGAATGAGATGTGATGTAAATTGGGATAGATGTGATATGTGATGTGAATGAATATGATGTGATGAGATGTGGATATGGGTAGATGCGAGTGGATGAGATCTGATGCGGATAAATGAGAGCAGATGTGATGAGATGGAAAATGATGTGATGAGAATGGGAATACATATGAAATAAATGAGGATTGATGTGGAACAATGTGGAAAGACGAGAGTTCGTTATAGAAATCGTATTTATGACCTATTTTTAAATGACTATTTTTCGTCAAAAATGCTGGGGAAGCATTTTGACTGTCTTGTGAATGAGGTCATGGAGACCTATCAGATAAAGTTTTAACAGCTGACGGCGGGGGACATCTCGCGTGTCAAGGTCGGCCGAGGTCTTGACCAGCCTTGGTTTGATTTAAATGGTGAGCTTCCGGTACGGTGGATGAGGGACCAAGGAAGCGGCCTATAAGTGAAGCGCTAGGTGACCTATGAAGGATCCTAGAGGGTGCTGACCATACGGTGCTCGGGCTCTGGGTCGCCGAAGATATCCACACATGCATCGGGGAAGATATAGGAATAAGGAGCTAAGTTGTTTTCTGAATTCAGATATGGAGCTGGTTGATTGACCTTGCTAGTCCTCAACGGATGAGTCCATGGCTCTTTTATATGGATCTATTGGTTGATCTTGCTGATCTTCAACAAAGATTCTATTTTGATTTTTATAAGTGAAAATATTGCCGGTTACTATGAGCTAGGAACTATCGAAAAGGCCCTTGAGTGGACAGGTGGTGAGCATTTTGGTTTGCCAATGATGCCATAGGTACACCGATGAAGGAAAAATTAGAAATGAGGATTCAATCCGATATTTTGGAGGATTATGATCAATGATACTATAGTTTCATTAAATGATTGTTTTAAAGACAGCTGAATCTATTAAAAAGGTAATTTCATATTGGGTGTGTAAGTGGTGTGTCTAGTTTTAAGTTTGCATGAATATCCAGCTAGGGGGCTTGGGAATGCTTTTCCCTGGTACCCAGGACAAAACCTAACCAAATTCTTAAATGGATCGCATCACTACAGTGGTTGGACGGTTGGCTAACCCACGGGACTGCTGGATGGGGTTAGGCTAGACTATTGGATCCCTACAATGAGACTCAATTCTATTATGGTACGATAGTTGAAGTAAATCTCGGATAAAAATTGTTCTATAGAAAAGAATCAACAGCTGTGCCTCTCAATTAGGAAAAAAGCGTTGGTCTCTATGATCCAAGTGTAATCTTTTCCTTGGTCTGACTATGGGACTTACGGGTTCGGTCAGATCAGTTCAGTAAGCTAAGGCTTTTGACTACGTTAGAGTAGAAATATCCTGGAGGAATCGCCCATGTTTTCCGGGTGAGGGAAGTTTTTTCGGGTTCAATTTTGGAAGAACCGAGGGATTAGTCTCTTGTCTAGATATACGTGGGCGAGGCCATCGGTGAGGGACCCTGCCCCACGCAAGAAGTGCTGCTTCCACTGCTAGCACCACAGAATTCGTTGCGTGGTGGTGAAAGGGATCTTTCAACTAGTATCAGAGCGACTTGGCTAAAATGGATCGACCAAGAAGCCAAAAATAACAAAAATTTATGAAGTAACAGTAAAAAGTTAGAAATGTGTGATGAAATTCATACAAATTGATATTCAGACTGAAATTCATAAATTAGTAATTGGGTCTTCAGATGGAAGTACAGCAATTGCATGGAATCCCTGACTTGCTGGAGGCCTAGACATGATGGTTTTTACGTTTTAATTCCAAGGACCGTGATTACTCGTATATATCTACATCGAGGGTATAACTGCAGCTCTTTACTGGCAGTATATACAAGTAAATCTAAGACCTTGAAATTATAAGCAAAAATGCTATCCAGATGATGAATTCGAATATGGTTGATATGATTTTAAAAACTCTGGTTGAGAACTGATGAGTTGATTTGGATTCTGATTAAAAAATGATGATTCGTGAGTTTTGGTTGAAAAGCGATAAGCTGAGAAAAACCACAATGAGGATGAATGGGATGAGTCCCTGTGTGATGAAGTTTGTAACTGGAATGACGATAATGACTTTAGAAAATCACTATGAGATTAGTGGATTATGCTGAGACAGATTGCTATTGTTAACACTTGACCCAGTGGATCAAGTTAAGGGATATCAAATTAAAAATCTGTATAATTGAAATTCCCATGGAGGACTGTTCAGATGGAAATTTTGGTCTAATGGACCATTATTGTGTTAAAGATATGAATGATATGATCTGAAAGAATTGTTATTTGATGATGAGTTCTATATCAAGGATCTTTATCCCAGGATTCTGTTGAGTTCACAAGACTATAAGGAACCCCAGAATCAAGGGGAAGAGTTGTCCTCTAGTTTGCGAGATGAGGACATCTCGTTTTTTAAGTAGGGTAGAATGTAAGATTACTCCCTCCTGCTTTGAGGTGTGCAGGGGTAAGAACCTCCCCTTGCGATCTTATAATTATTCCCCTCTGAGATAAAAGAAAGATCCTGTTTTACCCTATTTTGGCCTGAAGAGAGAAAATGTCTAGAGGGAGGTAATTCAAAATTGAGATATTTTTGGATATAAAAATCCTCCTAGTGTCTAAAATGATTGCCCCTAAAACAGAAATTCAAAAAGAACTTTCCAATATGCAATTGGAATTAATTGAAAATAGGTAAAAAGGACCTTAGCCTAAGGGTCCGTATTTTCAAAAAAAAATAGATGATGGTCCAATTAAGGTTCCTATGGACCAATAAGATTAATCCAAATGTAGGGAGGAGATAAATTGAAGAATAAAAGAAAAACCCCCCCAAAAATCAGTAAATGCTCACATAAGATGAAGAGTGGACTAAGGACAAAAGAAAACAATTAAAAAATAGAATTTTGACACCTTAGTGTGGGGATCTCCCCTCATGAAGTAGGCACCTTTTTTCTCATCATTACCCCAATTTTAAATCAATAAAAGGATATATTTCATCTCTCCTCTCTCCTATTTCAAAACTAGATCCAAAAAGTAAGTTGAACTGATCCAAAAATGGTCAAAATTGACCAAATTGATCTGGAAATTCTAGAATCAATTTTCTTGGTTAGAGGCTCACTTTTTCCTATAAATAGAAGCCTCCACTTTGTAAAGAGAATTAAGTGTCCTTTTTCGGACGATGCAAATAAAATGCTACTTGTGCTAGGAAAGATATATTCAAAATCCCTCTTGAGGAGTTTGAATGTGACCTAGTGTGTCTTTAAAAAATGTAACCTTGCAATTTGGATGCTGGCACAATAAGGAATTACACCCATAAATAGGACTTGCATGAGACTGCAACTCAGGTTTGAGAAAACCGCCTTATAAGCTTAGAGAAAAAAATCACTAAGCCCCGTGAAAAATTCCAAGTAATTATTTTATATTTGTGTCAAATATTTTGCCAAGTTTCACATGAAATAAAATTCAATTGAGAGTGTTTGAAATAGTAGGAAGTTGTGTGTGTTTGATACACCACTTTTTAGCATCCATTTGTATCCAAACCAATACATGGTTTTAATGTGTTTACAAGTTTTTTAAGGTGATACAATGCTTACTCTATCCATTGAGATCTTAAAGTTATATGTAAAAGCCCCTTAGTAAGCTACAAATATTAATTGTTTCAAAATGTCAAAACTGCACACAACAAAAATTCTAGATTTAGATTCTTGAGTCATACGCATTACATTCCTTAGTAAACTTGTAACATTTTGTCTGTATAGAATAATTCCGCTAAGGTACATTGTACAAACATAATTTGGGCACCTAAAACCTTTGTTTCATGGTTGTTGAGAGAATTTAGAAATTTTGAAAAATGTAGCACCATTGAAAAACTAAGATCGCGCTCAAGTAGCAAGATTTACTTGAGCTTGGGGCCCCAAAAAATATGTATTAACTTGGTTTTGAATTATATAATCATTTTCGATTGCCAATTTGCACTAAGATAACCCTAGTTTTATGGAAGTACCTTTGGAAGGCCAAAATTTTCCTCTTTTTCAGCATCTTGGTAATTATGAGATTTTTGTTATAGTTCACAAGTAGCTTAGGAACTAGGACCTAAAGGAGATTATCTTGTTTTGAAACCCCAAGTTCTACCAATTGACTTTTACAAACATGAAAAACATGATTTATTCAAGAAAATATAGGCATTTTATGGGATTTTTGACAAAACAGCTTCAAATTTCAATGAAAATTTCAAGTTAGAGTTTTTTGTCAAATTTCTAATATAGCTTGTGTTTTGACATCATGAAAAATCCCCTTTATTTTTTGACTTTTAACCGACCTATGGTTGAAACAAGGTGTAGAAATGTTGTTTCTAGGTTCCCCAAAAAATTCCAAAGTTTTGGTGAGAAACAAGGCACTAAAGTGTCCTCAGGACACTTTAGTGTCCAGTTACAAACTAGTGTTAATGGTGTTTATGCACTGTCACTCCGCTCCTATCCTGAGCCATCTACATTGAATTTTTTAATAATTCAATTGTTTTTGGCCTAATCCTCTCCAAAGTGAATTGGTGGCCACTCTTGCTTCAAACAAGAGTAGAACCCTCAAACCCTCAAGCCAAAGGGAGAGCTTACAAGCTCTATGTAGGCTCTATGTAAGCTAATTTTCTTACTGATTTACAAATTTTAAATCTATGGTTTTCTTGATTTTTATGTTTTGCAGTTAATTGAATAAAATTCAAATGCTATGCCTTGATGAAAAGGCCACCCCCTTCTCTTCTTTACATTCTAGTCTTTCTTAATCCTAGAAAGATTAACTAAGGGATTAATTAAACTCTTCTTATTGTTCTCTCTTGAATTTTAGAAAATTTTATAGATTAGAGTTCTATGAATCTAATTTAAGTTAATTTAAGTTAAAATATAATGATAAAAATGAGAAATGGTCAGCCATACAAAGGAGGTTATGGCAAAAATTTTCACAATTTTGTGGAAAAGAAAGTTTGTTTTTATGTTATTCCAAAAGAGTAATTCCCACCATTTTTGCGTCTAAAAGAAATATTCTAATTACTCCAGGTACATATTCACCTATGAATATGCATGGATATCACTGATATTAATTACTAAATTTGATTTTTATGCATAGAAAGATGCATAAAGGAATTGTTTTTATTACAAAAGTGTTATTCTCATTAAATTTAATTTCTATGCATACAAATATGCATAATGGAATTTTTTTAAATTATAAAAGTGTTATTCTCAATAAATTTGATTTTTGTGCATAGAAAGATGCATAAAGAATTTTTTTTAATTATAAAAGTGTTATTCTTATTAAATTTGATTTTTATGCATAGAAAGATGCAAAAAGTAATTTTTTAAATTATAAAAGTGTTATTCTCATTAAATTTAATTTCTATGCATAGAAAGATGCATAATGGAATTTATGCATAGAAAGATGCATAAAAGAAAAGTTTTTATTATAAAAGTGTTATTCTCATTAAATTTGATTTTTATGCATAGAAAGATGCATAAAGGAATTTTTTAATTATAAAAGTGTTATTCTCATTAAATTTGACTTTTATGCATATAAAGATGCATAAAGGAAATTTTTTTTATTACAAAAGTGTTATTCTCATTAAAATTGATTTTTATGCATAGAAAGATGCATAAAGGAATTTTTTTAATGACAAAAGTGTTATTCTCATTAAATTTGATTTTTATGCATAAAAAGATGCATAAAGTAAATTTTTTTATTACAAAAGTGTTATTCTCATTAAGATTGATTTTTATGCATAAAAAGATGCATAAAGGAATTTTTTTATTATAAAAGCGTTATTCTTATAAAAAAATGATTTTTATGCATAAATAGATGCATGAAGAAATTCAGTAAAATAGTAACTGAATTATCCAACCTTTTCGAGAAAGATAGATCAGGGAAAAACTTATCCGACTCGAACCTTGAATCAAACTATGACCAAGACCAAACTCTTTCGTCACTTTTGAGGAAAGAAGATGTGACCAATTTAGAAAAATACACTCAAAACTCCTAAGTTTGAGACCCTTCAAATTGATCTGTGGATATGAAGTTCAGAATTTCGATCAAGAAGTTTTGGGGATACTGATTCAAGAAATACTCCTTGTATTCAAAAGAAAATCAAATTGAAAAAAACTGCATAGAAATGAGATGTGATGTGAATAGATGTGATGATATGTGATGTGAATAGATGTGATGAGATGCGATGTGAATCAGATAGATGTGAATGAATGGATGAGATGTAATGTGATGTGAATCGGGATGTGAATGAATGAGATGTGATGACATATGAATCCGGATAGATGTGAATGGATGAGATGTAAAGTGATGTGAAACAGGATGTGAATGAATGAGATGTGATGTCATGGGAATCGGGATGTAAATGAATGATATGGGATGTGAAGAATGGATGTGAATGTGTATGTGAAGATAGGATGTAGATGTGTATGTGAAGAATGGATGTGAATGTGTATGTGAAGAATGGATGGAGATGTGTATGTGTAGAATGGATGTGAATGTGTATGTGAAGAATGGATATGGATGTGAATGTGAAGAATGGATGTGGATGTGTATGTGAAGAATGGATGTGGATGTGTATGTGAAGAATGGATGTAGATGTGTATGTGAAGAATGTATGTGGATGTGTATGTGAAGAATGGATGTGGATGTGTATGTGAAGAATGGATGTGGATGAGTATGTGAAGAATGGATGTGGATGAGTATATGAAAGACTGGATGTGGATGTGTATGTGAAGAATGGATGTAGTTGTGTATGTGAAGAATGGATGTGAATGTGTATGTGAAGAATAGATGTGAATGTGTATGTATGTGAGGAATGGATGTAGATGTGTATGTGAAGAATGGATGTGGATGTGTATGTGAAGAATGGATGTGGATGTGTATGCGAAGAATGGATGTGGATGTGTATGTGAAGAATGGATGTGGATGAGTATGTGAAAGAACGGATGTGGATGTATGTGAGAGAATGGATGTGGATGTGTATGTGAAAGAATAAGATGTCATGTAAAGAGATGTGATGTGACATGAATATATGTGGATGTGAAGTGATAGATATGAATGTATGGATAGATGTGAGTAGTCGTACATGTGAACGATTGGATGTGTATGTGAAAGAATAAGATGTCATGTAAGAGATGTGATGTGACATGAATATATATGGATGTGAAGTGATAGATATGAATGTATGGATAGATGTGAGTAGTCGTACATGTGAACGATTGGATGGATGTGGATGAATGAGATGAGATGTGTATGAATGAGATATGATGTGGATAGAAGTGATTTGATATAATGTGGATAGAATGTATGTGATGGGATGGTTATGAGAATGAATGTGGTGGATATTAATGAATGTGATGGATATGAATGAATGTGATGCGATGAATGTAAATGGATGTGATGTAAATGAATGTGATGGACGTGAATAGATGTGATGTGATGTGAATCGGGATCTGAATGAATGAGATGTGATGTCATGTGAATCGGGATGTGAATAGATGTGATGTGATGTAAATTGGGATAGATGTGATATGTGATGTTAGTTGAATATAATGTAATGAGATGTGGATATGGGTATATGCGAGTGGATGAGATCTGATGCGGCTAAATGAGAACAAATGTGATGAGATGGATATGGGTAGATGCGAGTGGATGAGATCTGATGCGGCTAAATGAGAACAAATGTGATGAGATAGAAAATGATGTGATGAGATAGAAAATGAGAACAAATGTGATGAGATAGAAAATGATGTGATGAGAATGGGAATACATATGAAATAAATGAGGATTGATGTGGAACAATGTGGAAAGATGAGAGTTCGTTATAGAAATTGTATTTATGACCTGTTTTTAAATGACTGTTTTATGTCAAAAATGCTGGGGAAGCATTTTGACTGTCTTGTGAATGTGGTCGTGGAGACCTATTTGATAAAATTGTAACAACTGACGGAGAGTCAACGGCGGCAGAGGACAGGTCGGCCGAGGTCTTGACAGCCTCGATTCGATTTAAATGGTGAGCTTCCGGCATGGTGGATGGAGGGACCAAGGAAGCAGCCTATGAGTGAAGCGCTAGGTGACCTACTAAGGATCCTAGAGGGTGCTGACCATACAGTGCTCGGGCTCTGGGTCGTCGAAGATTTGCACACATGCGTCGGGGAAGATATTGAAACAAGGAGTAAGAGTTGTTTTCTAAATTCGGGCATGGATCTGGTTGATTGACCTTGCTGGTCCTCAACAGATGAGTCCATGGCTCTTTTATATGGATCTGTTGGTTGACCTTGCTGATCTTCAACGAAGATTCCATTTTGATTTTTATAAGTGAGAATATTGCCGGTTACTATGAGCTAGGAACTATCGAAAAGGCCCTTGAGTGGACAGGTGGTGAGCATTTTGGTTTGCCAATGATGCCATAGGTACACCGATGAAGGAAAAATTAGAAATCACGATTCAACCAGATATTTTGGAGGATTATGATCAGTGATACTATAGTTTCATTAAATGATGTTTTAAAGACAGCTGAATCTGTGAAAAAGGCAATTTCATATTGGGTGTGTAAGTGGTGTGTCTAGTTTCAAGTTTGCATGAATATCCGGCTAGGGGGCTTGGGAACTCTTTTTCCTGGTACCTGGGACAAAACCTAACTAAATTCTTAAATGGATCCTATCACTAGAGTTGTTGGGCGGTTGGCTAACCCACGGGACTGGATGGGGTTAGGCTGGTTTGATGGATCCCCAAAATGAGACTCAATTCTGTTATGGTACGATAGATGAAGTAAATCCGAGATAAAAATTGTTCTATGGAAAAGAATCAACGGCTATGCCTCTCAATGAGGAAAAAAGCGTTGGTCTCTATGATCCAAGTGCAATCTTTTCGTTGATCTGACTATGGGACTTACGGGTTCGGTCAGATCAGTTCAGTTAGTTAAGGCTTTTGACTACGTTAGAGTAAAAATATCCTGGATGAATCGCCCGTGTTTTTCGGGTGAGGGAAGTTTTTCGGAGTTTGATTTTGGAAGAACCGAGGGATTAGTCTCTTGTCTGGATATACGTGGGTGAGGCCCCGAGTGAGGGACCCTAACCCGCCTGCAAGAAGTGCTTCTTCCGCTGCTAGCACCCCAGAATTCATTACGCAGTAGGAAAAGGGATCTTTAGCTGGTATCAAAGCGAATTGGCTAAAGTTGATCAACTGAGAAGCCAAAAATGTCAAAAATTTATAAAGTAACAGTAAAAAATTAAAAATGTGTGATGAAATTCATACAAATTGATATTCAGTCTGAAATTCATAAATTAGTAATTGGATCTTTAGATGGAAGTACCGCAATTGCATAGAATCTCTGACTTGCTGGAGGCCTAGACATGATGCTATTTACTTTATAATTCCAAGGACCATGACTACCCGTATATACCGAGGGTATAACTGCAGCTCTTTACTGGCAGTATATACGAGTAAATCTAAGACCTTGAAATTATAAGCAAAAATGCTATCCAGATGATGATTTCGAATGTGGTTGATATGATTTTAAAAACTTTGGTTGAGAACTGATGAGTTGATTTGTATTCTAATTAAGAAATGATGATTCCTGAGTTTTGGTTGAAAAGCAATAAGCTGAGCAAAACCATCATGAGGATGAATGGAACGAGTCCCTGTGATAATGTTCATAACTGGAATGACGATAATGACTTCAGAAATCACTATGAGATTAGTGGATTGTGCTGACAAATTGCTACTGTTAACACTTGACCCACTGGATCAAGTTAAGAGATGTCAAATTAAAAATTTGTATAGTTGAAATTCTCATGGAGAACTCTTCAGATGGAAATTTTGGTCTCATGGACCATTATTGTGTTAAATATATGAATGATATGATCAGAAAGAATTGTTATCTGATGAGATGAGTTCTATATGTGAATGATATGATATGAAAGAATTGTTATCCGATGATGAGTTCTATATAAGGGATCTTTATCCCAGGATTCTTTTGGGTTCACCAGACACTATAAGGAACCCCAGAATCAATAGGATCTTAAGGGAAAGAGTTGTCCTCTAGTTTGCGAGATGAGGATATCTCACGTTTTTTAAGTGGGGTAGGATGTAAGATTCCTCCCTCCAGCTTTAAGGTGTGCAAGTGTAAGAACCTCCCCTTCTGATCTTATGATTGTTCCCCTCTGTGAAATAAAAGAAAGATCCTGTTCTACCCTATTTTGGCCTGAAGAGAGAAAATGTCTAGAGGGAGGTAATTCAAAATTGAGATATTTTTGGATATAAAAATCCTCCTAGTGTCTAAAATGATTTCCCCTAAAACAGAAATTCAAAAGGAATTTTCCAATGTGCAATTGGAGTTAATTGAAAATAGGTAAAAAGGACCTTAGCCTAAGGGTCCAGATTTTCAGAAATTTTTGGATTATGGTCCAATTCAGGTTCCTATGGACCAACAAGATTAATCCAAATGTAGGGAGGAGATAAATTGAAGAATAAAAGAAACACCCCCCCCCCAAAAAAAAATGAGTAAATGCTCACATAAGATGAAGAGTGGACTAAGGACCAAAGAAAAGAATTAAAAAACTGAATTTTGACACCTCAGTGTGGGGATCTTCCCTCATGAAGTAGGCGCCTTTTTTCTCATCACTACCCCAATTTTAAATCAATAAAATGAGATATTTCATCTCTCCTCTCTCCTATTTCAAAACTAGATCCAAAAAGTAAGCTAAACTGACCCAAAAATTGTCAAAAATTGACCAAACTGATCTGGAAAATTCTAGATTCAATCTGCTTGGTTAGAGGCTCACTTTTTTCTATAAATAGAAGCCTCCTCCTTTTGTAAAAGCTTAATGGTGTTTATGCACTGTTACTCTGCTCTCCTGTCCTGAGCCATCTACATTGAATTTTTTAATAGAAGCCTCCTCCTTTTGTAAAAGCTTAATGGTGTTTATGCACTGTTACTCTGCTCTCCTGTCCTGAGCCATCTACATTGAATTTTTTAATAATTCAATTATTTTTGGCCTAATCCTCTCCAGAGTGAATTGGTGGCCACTCTTGCTTCAAACAAGAGTAGAACCCTCAACCCCTCAAGCCAAAGGGAGAGCTTACAAGCTCTATGTAAGTTAATTTTCTTACTTATTTACAAATTTTAAATCTATGGTTTTCTTGATTTTTATGTTTTGCAGTTAATTGAATAAAATTCAAATGCTATGCCTTGATGAAAAGGCCACCCCCTTCTCCTCTTTACATTCCAGCCTTTCTTTATCTTAGAAAGATTAACTAAGGGATTGATTAAACTCTTCCTATTGTTTACTCTCTTGAATTTTAGAAAATTGTGTAGATTAGAGTTCTGTAAATCTAATTTGGGTTAACTTAAGTTAAAATAGAATGATAAAAATGTGAAATGGTCAGCCATACAAAGGAGGTTATGGCAAAATTTCCCACAATTTTATAGAAAAGAAAGTTTGTTTTTATGTTATTCCAAAAGAGTAATTCCCACCATTTTTGCATCTAAAAGAAATATTCTAATTACTCCATGTACATATGCACCTATGAATATGCATGGATATCACTGATATTAATTATTAAATTTCATTTTTATGCATAGAAAGATGCATAAAGGATTTTTTTATTACAAAAGTGTTATTCTCATTAAATTTAATTTCTATGCATAGAAAGATGCATAATGGAAAATTTTTTCATTATAAAAGTGTTTTTCTCATTAAATTTGATTTTTATGCAGTGTCCAAGGAATTTCATGCATATATAGCTGAAAAAGGCATGAGGCATCAATGTACATTGCCATACACACCTCAACAAAATGGTGTGGTTGAGAGGAAGAACAGGTCTCTCATGGAGATGGCATGATGTATGGTGAAAGCCCAAGATTTACCTCATGGCTCTCCTAGTTTTCACTTACATCCTTGGCAAATTTTTTTATTACAAAAGTGTTATTCTCATTAAATTTGATTTTTATGCATAGAAAGATGCATAAAGGAATTTTTTTATTACAAAAGTGTTATTCTCATTAAAATTGATTTTTATGCATAAAAAGATGCATAAAGAAATTTTTTAATTACAAAAGTGTTATTCTCATTAAAATTGTTTTTTTATGCATAAAAAGATGCATAAAGAAATTTTTTAATTATAAAAGCGTTATTCTTATAAAAATTGATTTTTATGCATAAATAGATGCATAAAGAAATTCAATAAAGTAGTAACTGAATTATCAAACCTTTTCAGAAACATAGATCAAGGAAAAACTTATCCGACTCGAACCTTGAATCAGACTATGACCAAGACCAAACTCTTTTGTCAGTTTTGAGGAAAGAAGGTGTGACCAGTTTAGAAAAATACACTCAAAACTCCCGCCAAATCTGAAACTAAGTTTGAGACCCTTCAAATTGATCTGTGGATCAAGGTTATAGAATTCGAGGAATTCTGGTATGAAATTCAGAATTTTGATCAAGAAGTTTTGCGGATACTAATTCAAGAAATACTCCTTGTATTCAAAAGAAAATCAAACTCAAAACTGCATAGAAATGAGATGTGATGATATGTGATATGAAAGATGTGATGAGATGCGATGTGAATAGATGTGATGAGATGCGATGTGAATCAGATAGATGTGAATGAATGGATGAGATGTAATGTGATGTGAATCGGGATGTGAATGAATGAGATATGATGACATGTGAATCAGGATAGATGTGAATAAATGAATGGATGAGATGTAAGGTGATGTGAAACGGGATGTGAATGAATGAGATGTGATGTCATGGGAATCGATATGTAAATGAATGATATGGGATGTGAAGAATGGATGTGAATGTGTATGTGAAGAATGGATGTAGATGTGTACGTGAAGAATGGATGTGAATGTGTATGTGAAGAATGGATGTGAATGTGTATGTGAGAATGGATATGGATGTCTATGTGAAGAATGGATGTGAATGTGTATGTGAAGAATGGATGTGGATGTGTATGTGAAGAATGGATGTGGATGTGTATGTGAAGAATGGATATGGATATGTATGTGAAGAATGGATGAGGATGAGTATGTGAAAGAATGAATGTGGATGTATGTGAAAGAATGGATGTGGATGTGTATGTGAAATAATGTGATGTGATGTAAAGAGATGTGATGTGACATGAATATATGTGGATGTGAAGTGATAGATATGAATGTATGGATAGATGTGAGTAGTAGTACATGTGAACGATTGGATGGATGTGGATGAGATGTGTATGAATGAGATATGATGTGGATAGAAGTGATGTGATATAATGTGGATGAATGAGATATGATGTGGATAAAAGTGATGTGATATACTGTGGATAGAAGTGATGTGATATAATGTGGATAGAATGTATGTGATGGGATGGTTATGAGAGTAAATGTGGTGGATATGAATGAATAAATGTGATGGATATGAATGAATGTGATGTGATGGATGTAAATGGATGTGATGTAGATGAATGTGATGGACGTGAATAGATGTGATGTGATGTGAATCCAGATGTGAATGAATGAGATGTGATGTAAATTGGGATAGACTCTGATATGTGATGTGAATAAATATGATGTGATGAGATTTGGATATGGGTAGCCTTGCGAGTGGATGAGATCTGATGTAGATGCGAGTGGATGAGATCTGATGTAGATGCGAGTGGATATGGGTAGATGCGAGTGGATATGGGTAGATGCGAGTGGATGAGATCTGATGCAGATAAATGAGAGCACATGTGATGAGATGGAAAATGATGTGATGAGAATGGGAATACATATGAAATAAATGAGGATTGATGTGGAACAATGTGGAAAGACGAGAGTTCGTTATAAAAATTGTATTTATGACCTGTTTCTAAATGACTGTTTTATGTCAAAAATGCTAGGGAAGCCTTTTGACTGTCTTGTGAAAGAGGTCGCGGAGACCTATCAGATAAAGTTGTAACAGTTGACAGAGAGTCAACGGAGGATGTCTCGCGTAGTAAGGTCGGCCGAGGTCTTGAGCTTCCGGTATGGTGGATGAGGGACCAAGGAAGCGGCCTATGAGTGAAGCGCTAGGTGACCTATGAAGGATCCTAGAGGGTGCTGACCATATGGTGCTCGGGCTCTGGGTCATCGAAGATATCCACACATGCGTCGGGAAAGATATTGGAATATGGAGTAAGAGTTGTTTTTTGAATTCGGGCATGGGTCTTATTAAATTTGATTTCTATGCATAGAAAGATGCATAATGGAAATTTTAAATTTCCTTAATCTGACTATAGGACTTACAAGTTCGGTCAGATCAGTTCAGTAAGTTAAAGCTTTTGACTACGTTAGAGTAAAAATATCTTGGAGGAATCGCCCATGTTTTTCACGTGAGGGAAGTTTTTCCGGGTTTGATTTTGAAAGAACCAAGGGATTAGTCTCTTGTCTGGATATACGTGGGCGAGGCCCCGAGTGAGGGACCCTGCCCCCCACAAGAAGTGCTACTTGTTGCAAGCACCCTAGAATTCGTTGCATGGTGGTGAAAGGGATCTTTCAGTTGCTGGTATCAGAGCAATTTGGCTAAAGTGGATCAACCGAGAAGCCATAAATGTCAAAAATTTATAAAGTAACAATAAAAAGTTGGAAATGTGTGATGAAATTCATACAAGTTGATATTCAGACTGAAATTCATAAATTAGTAATAAGCTCTTCAGAGATGGAAGTACAGCAATTGCATATGATGGAATCCCTGACTTGATGGAGGCCTGGACATGATGGTATTTACCTTATAATTCCAAGGACCATGACTACTCGTATATACCGAGGATATAACTGCAGCTCTTTACTGGCAGTATACACGAGTAAATCTAAGACCTTGAAAATATAAGCAAAAATGCTATCCAGATGATGAATTCAAATGTGGTTGATATGATTTTAAAGACTCTGGTTGAGAACTAATGAGTTGATTTGGATTCTGATTAAAAAATGATGATTCCTGAGTTTTGGTTGAAAAGCGATAAGCTGAGCAAAACCACAATGAGGATGAATGGGACGAGTCCCTGTGTGATGATGTTCGTAACTGGAATGATGATAATGACTTCAGCAAATCACTATGAGATTAGTAGATTGTGCTGACAGATTGCTACTGTTAACACTTGACCCAGCGGATCAAGTTAAGGGATGTCAAATTAAAAATCTGTATAATTGAAATTCCCATGGACTGTTCATATGGAAATTTCGGTCTAATGGACCATTATTGTGTTAAAGATATGAATGATATAATCTGAAAGAATTGTTACCAGATGATGAGTTCTATATAGGGGATCTTTATCCCAGGATTCTATTGGGTTCACGAGACTATAAAGAACCCCAGAATCAGTTGGATCTTAAGGGAAAGAGTTGTCCTCTAGTTTGCGAGATGAGGACATCTCGCGTTTTTTAGGTGGGTTAGGATGTAAGTTCCTCCCTCCAGCTTTGAGGTATGCAGGTGTAGGAACCTCCCCTTTTGATCTTATAATTGTTCCCCTCTCTGAAATAAAAGAAAGATCCTGTTTTATCCTGTTTTGCCCCCAAAAATGAGTAAATGCTCACATAAGATGAAGAGTGGACTAAGGACCAAAGAAAACAATTAAAAAACTGAATTTTGACACCTCAATAGTGTGGGGATCTCCCCTCATGAAGTAGGCACCTTTTTTCTCATCATTACCCCAATGTTAAATCAATAAAATGAGATATTTCATCTCTTCTCTCTCCTATTTCAAAACTAGATCCAAAAAGTAAGCTAAACTGACTCAAAAATGGTCAAATTTTGACCAAACTGATCTGGAAAATTCTAGAATCAGCTTGGTTAAAGGCTCACTCTTTCCTATAAATAGAAGCCTCCCCCTTTGTAAAAGCTTAATGGTGTTTATGCACTATTACTCTGCTCCTGTCCTAAGCCATCTACATTAAATTTTTAAAAAATTCAATTGTTTTTGGCCTAATCCTCTCCAAAGTGAATTGGCGGCCACTCTTGCTTCAAACAAGAGTAGAACCCTCAATCCCTCAAGCCAAAGGGAGAGCTTACAAGCTCTATGTAACTTAATTTTCTTACTTATTTACAAATTTTAAATCTATGGTTTTCTTGATTTTTATGTTTTGCAGTTAATTGAATAAAATTCAAAAGCTATGCCTTGATGAAAAGGCCACCCCCTTCTCTTCTTTTTTCTATGCACAGAAAGATGCATAATGGAAATTTCTTTAATTATAAAAGTGTTATTCTCATTAAATTTGATTTTTATGCATAGAAAGATGCATAAAGGAATTTTTTATTGTAAAAGTGTTATTCTCATTAAATTTGATTTTTATGCATAGAAAGATGCATAAATGAATTTTTTTTATTATAAAAGTGTTATTCTCATTAAATTTAATTTCTATGCATAGAAAGATGCATAATGGAATTTTTTTAAATTATAAAAGTGTTATTCTCATTAAATTTGATTTTTATGCATAGAAAGATGCATAAAGAATTTTTTAATTATAAAAGTGTTATTCTCATTAAATTTGATTTTTATGCATATAAAGATGCATAAAGGAAATTTTTTTATTCCAAAAGTGTTATTCTCATTAAAATTCATTTTTATGCATAAAAAGATGCATAAAGGAATTTTTTTATTACAAAAGTGTTATTCTCATTAAATTTGATTTTTATGCATTAAAAGATGCATAAAGGAATTTTTTTTATTACAAAAGTGTTATTCTCATTAAAATAGATTTTTATGCATAAAAAGATGCATAAAGGAATTTTTTTATTATAAAAGCGTTATTCCTATAAAAATTGATTTTTATCCATAAATAGATGCATAAAGAAATTCAGTAAAATAGTAAAACTGAATTATCAAACCTTTTCGAGAAAGATAGATGAGGAAAAATCTTAACCGACTCGAACCTTGAATCAGACTATGACCAACACCAAACTCTTTCGTCAGTTTTGAGGAAAGAAGGTGTGACTAGTTTAGAAAAATACACTAAAAACTCCCGCCAAATCTGAGACTAAGTTTGAGACCTTTCAAATTGATCTGTGGATCAAGGTTATAGAATTCGAGGAATTCTGGTATGAAATTCAGAATTTCGATCAAGAAGTTTTGGGGATACTGATTCAAGAAATACTCCTTGTATTCAAAAGAAAATCAAACTGAAAACTGCATAGAAATGAGATGTGATGTGAATAGATATGTGATGTGAATAGATGTGATGATATGTGATGTGAATAGATGTGATGAGATGCGATGTGAATCAGATAGATGTGAATGAATGGATGAGATGTAATGTGATGTGAATCGGGATGTGAATGAATGAGATGTGATGACATGTGAAGCAGGATAGATGTGAATGAATGAATGGATGAGATGTAAGGTGATGTGAAACGGGATGTGAATGAATGAGATGTGATGTCATGGGAATCGGGATGTAAATGAATGATATGGGATGTGAAGAATGGATGTGATTGTGTATGTGAAGAATGGATGTAGATGTGTATGTGAACAATGGATGTAAATGTGTATGTGAACAATGGATAAGAATGTGTATGTGAAGAATGGATGTGGATGTGTATGTGAGGGATGTGGATGTGGATGTGTATGTGAAGAATGGATGTGGATGAGTATGAGAAAGAATGGATGTGGATGTGTATGTGAAAGAATGGATGTGGATGTATGTGAAAGAATGGATGTGGATGTGTATGTGAAATAATGTGATGTGATGTAAAGACATGTGATGTGACATGAATATATGTGGATGTGAAGTGATAGATATGAATGTATGGATAGATGTGAGTAGTCATACATGTGAACGATTGGATGGATGTGGATGAATGAGATGAGATGTGTATGAATGAGATATGATGTGGATAGAAGTGATGTGATATAATGTGGATAGAATGTATGTGATGGGTGTTGGAATTAGGGTTGCAGGAATGCACACACAACTTCAAGAAGATGAGGAAGCTTGAGCACAACACAGTAGTGTATTATGAGTGCCAAAATGAAAGATAACAAGCCCTAGAAGATAATGGGCGTATATACAATGCACGGGGGAAAAAACCTCCTAGTGAGGGAAAAAGTGCCCCGGCGGTCCTAAGTGTGTTCACACACATCACTACTATAATATGGTAACAAATCCCCCCTGGAGTGATGCGGTGAACAAGAGCTAGCACTCATGTATAGGGAAGTGTCTAGCTATGTGGACGAATCCACAAAAGGGAGTAAGCCCAAAGCTTTGCGAAAAGCTTCGAACTTCTCACGAGGCAGAGCCTTTGTGAAAAGGTCTGCAAGGTTATCCTGTGTTGGCACATAAGCCAAACTGATCTCTCCTGCAGAGAGTCTCTCCCTGACATAATGGTAGTGCACCTCAATGTGCTTCGTACGAGCATGGAACACTGGGTTCCGCGCAACTGCCAATGCGCTCTGACTGTCAGTGAAGATGGTGGTGGCAGATGGCTGCCCAACACCCAAATCAGCCATAAGGCGTCTGAGCCACACACACTCAACCGTAGCTGTGAAAGCTGCCCTGTACTCAGCTTCACAACTAGAAGTGGCCACAGTAGGCTGCTTCTTGCTCAACCATGATATGCATGAGCTTCCAAGCATGAAGCAAAAACCACTCGTGGACACGCGTGTGTCATAACAACCAGCCCAGTCAGAATCTGAAAAAGCATGTAAATCTGGCGGCAATGATCCCCCCTTGGGATAAAACAACCCAAGATGCCGAGTACCACTCAAATAGCGAAAGATACGCTTCACTGCCTGTCAATGCTTAATGCCTGGGCTATGCATAAATCTGCTCACCTGTGAGACTGCAAACTGAATGTCTGGCCTCGTAATGCATACATAAATGAGGCAACCAACAGCTGTCTGATAGAGTGTGACATCAAAGTGATCTCCAGCATCATGAAGACTCAACTTCAAACCTGTCTCCATTGGAGTAGCAATAGGCTTGCAGTCTTCAAGGCCAAATCTCCGCAACAATGTTTCAATATACTTTGTCTGACACAAAGCAATACCTCCATCACACTGCTTAAATTGTATCCCCAAATAATGATGCAAATGCCCCAAATCTGACATCTCAAAAGAGGCATTCAAATCAGCCTTAAAATCAGCAATATGACTCTCATTTGGTCCTGTGAGCAGCATGTCATCGACATAGAGAGCAATGATTAGATGTACACCATCCACACGTTTAACATACAAAGTGCTTTCTGTTGGACTATTCTGAAACCCATGTGCAGTCAAATATGCATGTATTTTTTCATACCAAGCTCGTGGAGCTTGCTTTAAACCATATAAAGCCTTTTTTAACCTGCACACTTTGTTTTCCTGCCCTCTTTGAACAAAACCACGAGGCTGCGATACATACACCTCCTCATGCAAATCTCCATTCAAGAACGCAGTCTTTATGTCCAGCTGATGTACATTCCAACCATTATGAGCTGCTAATGCACAGATGCTACGAACAGTGGTCATACGACATGTGGGAGCAAAAGTCTCATCAAAATCAATGCCCTTCTCTTGAGCATAACCTTTTGCAACAAGCCTAGCCTTATGGCGATCCACTGTGCCATCAGGCTTACGCTTCAATTTGTATACCCACTTAGTGCCAATGGCCTTCTTGCCAGGGGGCAAGTCACATAAAGACCATGTACCATTCTTCATAATAGCATCGTATTCTGCTTGCATAGCAGCCATCCAATTTTCTGAACTTTGTGCCTCATCAAATGAAACAGGCTCACTTTCATCGCACATACTAGAAACAACCAATGCATAACAATCTGACGCATAAGAGGCACCATGAGAGCCAGAACGAGTGCGACTAGACAAAGGGGCATCCAACTTGCTGTCACGCAAAGTCTGCACCAGCCATCTAGGCATATTCCTAGAGCCCTCAATCTCTTGTCTCTCATCCTCAAGTGCATCATGCACATCTGCATCAGATATAGGCTGATCTGTGCCATCATTTAAAACCTGCATAGGCTGAAAAACTGCCTCATGAGGTATTGCACTTGACTGTGCACCACTGAAAAGAGGCAACAATGTATCATAGACATCACGTGAGCTGATATCTGTCTCCTTAGTACATGAAACCAAGGGCTGAACTGCATCTTCCACAAATACAACATCACGGCTAACCAAAATGCGCTTTGTCTGTGGATGATACAAACGATAGCCTTTGCTCTCAGCACTATATCCAACAAAAATACATTTGACAGCTTTGTCATCCAATTTTCTGCGATGTTGCACAGGCACTAATGCATATGCCAGGCAACCAAAAACACGTAAATGGCCAACAGATGGCTTGCGGCCATGCCAAGCCTCATATGGAGTGACAACCTGTAATGCTTTGGTGGGACACCTGTTTAGTACATAAGTGGCACACATGACAGCCTCAAGCCAAAAACCATGTGGTAGACTTTGACTCTTAACCATACATCTTGCCATTTCCATGAGAGACCTGTTTTTCCTCTCAGCCACACCATTTTGTTGTGGTGTATACGGCACTGTACATTGGTGTTTTATCCCACGCTCAGCCAGAAATGCATTAAATTCTGAAGACATATACTCCCCCCCTCGATCTGAACGGAGGGTGCCCATCTTACTTTCTGACACATTTTCAGCCATAACCAAAAACTGTTTGAAGCACAAAAACACTTCGGACTTTGCCTTCAAAGGATATACCCATGCATGCCTGGTAAAATCATCAATGAAAGTCACGAAGTAAAGGTAGTTTCCAAATGATGGAGTTTGCATGGGACCACAAACATCACTGTGAACAAGCTGCAATCTGCGTTCAGCTCTCACTGATCCATCTTTGGGAAAGGAAGCACGCTGCATTTTACCCAATATGCAGCCCTCACAAACATGCTTGACAGGTGCCTCAAGCTTAGGCAAAGAAGACACCATTTCAGATTTCTGCAGGCGCAGCAAACTTGCAAAATTCAGATGACCAAAACGTGCATGCCACAGTTTTGCATTTGAAATAGCCTGCGTATCCATAATAGCACATGCTGAATCCTCTACACATTTGCCATCCATATTGAGCTTATACAGCCCTCGACATAGTGAACCAGATGCTACAATGATGTCACCACAAGAGAGATCATGAACAGTACATCTGTCATCCACAAATTTTACAACCAAACCTGTTTTGGCAAATGCGGAGACTGACAGCAGATTCTTTTTGATCCCTGGCACATACAATGCATCAAAAAGTGTAAAGGTGTTGCCATTTGCAACATTCAGCACAATCTGTCCAACTCCTTTAACGGGATAAGAGGAGTTATTGGCACAAGTGACAGTATTCCCTGTGGGAGCAGACTCAAGGAAAGTGAATAAACTGCGCTGCGAGGTGATATGCTTAGTCGCACCACTGTCAAAGTACCATACATCTGAATCTACTGCAGACATACATGTGTCATGCAAAGATGGGTCATAACTGCACTGCGCATTGAATGCCCATTCTGTATCTAGCACAACATTAGCAGATTCATTGTTAGAAGGAGAGGCATCTGCAACAGCCATACCAGCCTCTTTCTTCTTAGCCTCTTTCGCAGCCAGCTTAGGACACGCTTTGATGACATGATCATTTCCCTTACAGTACTTGCAAAATGTCTTTTGTTTGTCACCCTTCTTCTCATCTTTGTCTTCCTTCTTTGGTTGCGCAGCATTTGCAGATTTCTGCTTACTAGAAGAAAAGCCAGCTTTACCTTTCCCGCTTCTCTGATTAGCAACGAAAGCTTGATCTGCGACACGCATACTATTCCTGTTTTGCCTTGACTGGTCTTCTTGCAGCAAAACAGAAACTAACTCCTCAAATGATAAGGCATTGGGATTGCCTTTCATCATCAAGCGAAGAGTGGAAGCAAAACCCTGATAAGAATCTGGTAGACCATTCAAAACAGTCTGCACAAGTGAACTGTCTGACAGGATTTCATCTGCAGAAATGAGCTGCTCTTTGAAATCCTTGATCTTTGTCAAAAAGCTATCCATAGAATCACCTTCGTTCATATGCTCATTCTCCAACTGTTTTCGGAGATAAGCAACACGAGCCTCATTTCTTGCCTGATACAATGTGGCAAGTACATCCCAAGCATCCTTAGAAGTCCTGCAGGAGCGAATATGTGGGATAATGGTACGTTTGACAGACAGCGCAATCAAGGCATGAGCCTGCGCATCTCTACCATCCCAACGAATCTGCTCTGCTGAAAGTGGTGGTTCTCGAACAGCTGCTACAGCACTTGTGCCTGCACCATCATCAACAGTACCTGTTTCTGATGTGTTTGCAGCATTCCCAGCCACAATAGGACGTGCATCAATACCCTGCACAATATTCCATAACCCCTTTGCTACCAATACATGTCGCATCATATATGCCCACAATGGATAGTTGGTGCCATCCAACTTATCCTCAGCAGCCAACATGCGGAATACATCATTGTTGTCAGCCATGGCCAATGACTGTACTACTAGATGTAAATGCTGTCTGCAAGAGGAAAACCTGTATAAAATCGACCTGTGCTATA
Source organism: Cibotium barometz (assembly GCF_041138505.1). NCBI lineage: Eukaryota > Viridiplantae > Streptophyta > Polypodiopsida > Cyatheales > Cibotiaceae > Cibotium > Cibotium barometz. The sequence continues at coordinate 5,092,289 of NC_141098.1, read as the reverse complement.
TAGCACAGCCCAAAACAGACGAATGGGCACCTGTCCTGCAGATTTTAATCTTGACAGAAAATCTGCACAGTAGGACGATTTTGCCTGCGCAGTACTTGGAATGCAAAAACGGAGAGCGAAATGACTTCAGATCAAAATTCTGAAACAAACGAGCCCTACGGGCTCGCCCACGGCATATACTAACCTGCTGACGCTCGTGAAACCTCGTCGCAATCGGAGGAGATGAAGCGGCAGGTGCCGGTGATGCTGCCCGGGAGGAGGAAGCCTGCTCTGATACCAATTGTTGGAATTAGGGTTGCAGGAATGCACACACAACTTCAAGAAGATGAGGAAGCTTGAGCACAACACAGTAGTGTATTATGAGTGCCAAAATGAAAGATAACAAGCCCTAGAAGATAATGGGCGTATATACAATGCACGGGGGAAAAAACCTCCTAGTGAGGGAAAAAGTGCCCCGGCGGTCCTAAGTGTGTTCACACACATCACTACTATAATATGGTAACAATGGGATGGTTATGAGAATGAATGTATTGGATATGAATGAATAAATGTGATGGATATGAATGAATGTGATGTGATGGATGTAAATGGATGTGAGGAGATAAATTGAAGAATAAAAGAAAAACCCCCCAAAAATGAGTAAATGCTCACATAAGATGAAGAGTGGACTAAGGACCAAAGAAAACAATTTAAAAACTAAATTTTGACACCTCAGTAGTGTGGGGATATCCCCTCATGAAGTAGCCTTTTTTCTCATCATTACCCCAATTTTAAATCAATAAAATGAGATATTTCATCTCTTCTCTCTCCTATTTTAAAACTAGATCCAAAAAGGAAGCTGAACTAACCCAAAAATGGTCAAAATTTGACCAAACTGATCTGGAAAATTCTAAAATCAGCTTGGTTAGAGGCTCACTTTTTCCTATAAATAGAAGCCTCCCCCTTTGTAAAATCTTAATGGTGTTTATGCACTGTTACTCTGCTCCTGTCGTCCTGAGCCATCTACATTAAATTTTTTAATAATTCAATTGTTTTTGGCCTAATCCTCTCCAAAGTGAATTGGTGGCCACTCTTGCTTCAAACAAGAGTAGAACCCTCAATCCCTCAAGCCAAAGGGAGAGCTTACAAGCTCTATGTAAGTTAATTTTCTTACTTATTACAAATTTTGAATCTATGGTTTTCTTGATTTTTATGTTTTGCAGCTAATTGAATTAAATTCAAATGCTATGCCTTGATGAAAGGCCACCCCCTTCTCTTCTTTACATTCCAGCCTTTCTTAATTCAATTAAATTTTAAATTTTAAATCTATGGTTTTCTTGATTTTTATGTTTTGCACTTAATTGAATTAAATTCAAATGCTATGCCTTGATGAAAAGGCCACCCCTTCTCTTCTTTACATTCTAGCCTTTCTTAATCCTAGAAAGATTAACTAAGGGAATTAAACTCTTCTTATTGTTTACTCTCTTGAATTTTAGAAAATTATGTAGATTAGAGTTCTATGAATCTAATTTGGGTTAATTTAAGTTAAAATAGAATGATAAAAATCAGAAATGGTCAGCCATCCAAAGGAGGTTATGGCAAAATTTTCCAAAATTTTGTGGAAAAGAAAGTTTGTTTTTATATTATTCCAAAAGAGTAATTTCCACCATTTTAAATTTGATTTTATGCATATAAAGATGCATAAAGGAAATTTTTTTATTACAAAAGTGTTATTCTCATTAAAATTCATTTTTATGCATAGAAAGATGCATAAAGAAAATTTTTTATTACAAAAGTGTTATTCTCATTAAATTTGATTTTTTTGCATTGAAAGATGCATAAAGAAATTTTTTTATTACAAAAGTGTTATTCTCATTAAAATAGATTTTTATGCATAAAAAGATGCATAAAGGAAATTTTTTATTATAAAAGCATTATTCTTATAAAAATTGATTTTTATCCATAAATAGATGCATAAAGAAATTCAGTAAAAGAGTAAAACTGAATTATCAAACCTTTTCGAGAATAGATCAGGAAAAATCTTATCCGACTCGAATCTTGAATCAGAATATGACCAAGACCAAACTCTTTCGTCAGTTTTGAGGAAAGAAGGTGTGACCAGTTTAGAAAATTACACTCAAAACTCCGGCCAAATCTGAAACTAAGTTTGAGACCCTTCAAATTGATCTCTGAATCAAGGTTATAGAATTCGAGGAATTTTGGTATGAAATTCAGAATTCCGATCAAGAAGTTTTGGGGATACTGATTCAAGAAATACTCCTTATATTCAAAAGAAAATCAAACTAAAAACTGCATAGAAATGAGATGCACATGATGCGAATAGATGTGATGATATGTGATGTGAATAGATGTGATGATATGTGATGTGAATAGATGTGATGAGATGCGATGTGAATCAGATAGATGTGAATGAATGGATGAGATGTAATGTGATGTGAATCGGGATGTGAATAAATGAGATGTGATGACATGTGAATCGGGATAGATGTGAATGAATGAATGGATGAGATGTAAAGTGATGTGAATGAATGGGATGTGATGTCATGGGAATCGAGATGTAAATGAATGATATGGGATATGAAGAATGGATGTAGATGTGTATGTGAAGAATGGATGTGAATGTGTATGTGAACAATGGATGTGAATGTGTATGTGTATGTGAAGAATGGATGTGAATGTGTATGTGAAGAATGGATGTAGATGTGTATGTGAAGAATGGATGTGGATGTGTATGTGAAAGAATGGATGTGGATGTATGTGAAAGAATAGATGTGGATGTGTATGTGAAATAATGTGATGTGATGTAAAGAGATGTGATGTGACATGAATATATGTGGATGTGAAGTGATAGATATGAATGTATGGATAGATGTGAGTAGTCGTACACATGTGAACGATTGCATGGATGTGGATGAATGAGATGAGATGTGTATGAATGAGATGTGATGTGGATAGAAGTGATGTGATATAATGTGGATAGAGTGTATGTGATGGGATGGCTATGAGACTGAATGTGGTGGATATGAATGAATAAATGTGATGGATATGAATAAATGTGATGTGATGGATGTAAATGGATGTGATGTAAATGAATGTGATGGACGTGAATAGATGTCATCTGATGTGAATCGCGATGTGAATGAATGAGATGTGATGTAAATTGGGAGAGATGTGATATGTTATGTGAATAAATATGATGTGATGAGATGTGGATATGGGTAGATGCGAGTGGATGAGATCTGATGCAAATGCGAGTGGATATGGGTAGATGCAAGTGGATGAGATCTGATGCTGATAAATGAGAGAAGATGTGATGAGATCTGATGCAAATGCGAGTGGATATGGGTAGATACGAGTGGATGAGATCTGATTTGCGGATAAATGAGAGCAGATGTGATGAGATGGAAAATGATGTGATTAGAATGGGAATACATATGAAATAAATGAGGATTGATGTGGAACAATGTGGAAAGACGAGAGTTCATCACCTCATAAAAATTGTATTTATGACATGTTTCTAAATGACTGTTTTATGTCAAAAATGCTAGGGAAGCATTTTGACTGTCTTGTGAATGAGGTCGTGCAGACCTATCAGATAAAGTTGCAATAGCTGACGGAGAGTCAACAGAGGATGTCTCGCGTAGCAAGGTCGACCGAGGTCTTGAGCTTCCGATATGGTGGATGAGGGACCAAGGAAGCGGCCTATGAGTGTAGCGCTAGGTGACCTACGAAGGAGCCTAGAGGGTGCTGACTATATGGTGCTCGGGCTCTGGGTCACCGAAGATATCCACACATGCGTCGGGGAAGATATTGGAACAAGGAGTAAGAGTTGCTTTCAAAATTCGGGCTTGGGTCTAGTTGATTGACCTTGCTGGTGCTCAACGGATGAGTCCATGGCTCTTTTATATGGATCTGTTGTGATTGATCTTGCTGATCTTCAACGGAGATTCCATTTTGATTTTTATAAGTGAAAATATTGCCGGTTTCTATGAGCTAGGAACTATCGAAAAAGGCACTTAAGTGGGCACGTGGTGAGCGTTCTGGTTGCCAATGATGCCATACGTACACCGATGAAGGAAAAATTAGAAATTAGGATTCAACCGGATATTTCGGTGGATTATGATCAGTGATACTATAGTTTCATTAAATGATTGTTTTAAAGACAGCTGAATCTGTGAAAAAGGCAATTTCATATTGGGTGTGTAAGTGGTGTGTTTAAAGTTTGCATGAATATCTGGCTAGGGGGCTTGGGAACTCTTTTCCCTGGTACTCGTCGGGACAAAACCTAACCAAATTCTTAAATGGATCCCATCACTATAGTGGTTGGGCGGTTGGCTAACCCATGAGACTGGATGGGGTTAGGCTAGACTGATGGATCCCTAAAATGAGACTCAATTCTGTTATGGTACGATAGTTGAAGTAAATCCCGAAAAAAAATTATTCTATGGAAAAGAATCAACGGCTATGCCTCTCAATCAGGAAAAAAGTGTTGGTCTCTATGATCCAAGTACAATCTTTTCCTTAATCTGACTATAGGACTTACAGGTTTGGTCAGATCAGTTCAATAAGTTAAAGCTTTTGACTACGTTAGAGTAAAAATATCCTGGAGGAATCGCCCATGTTTTTTGGGTGAGGGAAGTTTTTCCGGGTTCGATTTTGGAAGAACCAAGGGATTAGTCTCTTGTCTGGATATACGTGGGCGAGGCCTCGAGTAAGGGACCCTGCCCCACGCAAGAAGTGCTACTTGCTAGCACCCCAAAATTTGTTGCACGGTGGTGAAAGGGATCTTTCAGCTGGTATCAAAGCAAATTGACTAAACTAGATCAACCGAGAAGCCATAAATGTCAAAAATTTATGAAGTAACAATAAAAAGTTGGAAATGTGTGATGAAATTCATACAAATTGATATTCAGACTAAAATTCATAAATTAGTAAGTGGGTCTTCACATGGAAGTACAGCAATTGCATGGAATCCCTGACTTGCTGGAGGCCTAGACATGATGGTATTTACCTTATAATTCCAAGGATCGTGACTACCCGAATATATCGAGGGTATAACTACAGCTCTTTACTGGCAGTATATACAAGTAAATCTAAGACCTTGAAAATATAAGCAAAAATGCTATCCAGATGATGAATTCGAATGTGGTTGATATGATTTTAAAGACTATGGTTGAGAACTGATGAGTTGATTTGGATTCTGATTTAAAAATGATGATTCCTGAGTTTTGGTTGAAAAGCGATAAGCTGAGCAAAACCACAATGAGGATGAATGGGACGAGTTCCTGTGTGATGATGTTCGTAAGTGGAATGATGATAATGACTTCAGCAAATCACTATGAGATTAGTGGATTGTACTGACAGATTGCTACTGTTAACACTTGACCGAGTGGATCAAGTTAAGGGATGTCAAATATAAAATCTGTATAATTGAAATTCCCATGGAGGACTGTTCAGATGGAAATTTCGGTCTGATGGACCATTATTGTGTTAAAGATATGAATGATATGATCTGAAAGAATTGTTATCTGATGATGAGTTCTATATAGGGGATTTTTATCCCAGGATTCTGTTGGGTTCACGAGACTATAAAGAACCCCAGAATCAGTTGGATCTTAAGGGAAAGAGTTGTCCTCTAGCTTGCGAGATGAGGACATCTCACGTTTTTTAAGTGGGGTAGGATGTAAGATTCCTCCCTCGAGCTTTGAGGTATGCAGGTGTAGGAACCTCCCCTTCTGATCTTATAATTGTTTCCCTCTTTGAAATTAAAAGAAAGATCCTGTTTTACCCTGTTTTGACCTAAAAGAGAGAAAATGTCTAGAGGGAGGTAATTCAAAATTGAGATATTTTTGGATATAAAAATCCTCCTAGTGTCTAAAATAATTTTCCCTGAAACAGAAATTCAAAAAGAACTTTCCAATGTGCAATTGAAATTAATTGAAAATAGGTTTAAAAAAAAGGACCTTCGCCTAAGGGTACAGATTTTTAGAAATTTTTGGATTATGGTCCAATTAAGGTTCCTATGGACCAATAAGATTAATCCAAATGTAGGGAGGAAATAAATTGAAGAATAAAAGAAAAACCCCCAAAAATGAGTAAATAATCACATAAGATGAAGAGTGGACTAAGGACCAAAGAAAACAATTAAAAAACTGAATTTTGACACCTCAGTAGCGTGGGGATCTCCCCTCATGAAGTAGGCACCTTTTTTCTCATCATTACCCCAATGTTAAATCAATAAAATGAGATATTTCGTCTCTTCTCTCTCCTATTTCAAAACTAGATCCAAAAAGTAAGCTGAACTGACCCAAAAATGGTCAAAATTTGACCAAACTAATCTGGAAAGTTCAGAATCAGCTTGGTTAGAGGCTCACTTTTTCCTATAAATAGAAGTCTCTCCCTTTGTAAAAGCTTAATGGTGTTTATGCATTGTTACTCTGCTCCTGTCGTCCTGAGCCATCTACATTGAATTTTTTAATAATTCAATTGTTTTTGGCCTAATCCTCTCCAAAATGAATTGGTGGCCACTCTTGCTTCAAACAAGAGTAGAACCCTCAATCCCTCAAGCCAAAGGGAGAGCTTACAAGCTATATGTAAGTTAATTTTCTTACTTATTTACAAATTTTAAATCTATGGTTTTCTTGATTTTTATGTTTTGCAGTTAATTAAATTAAATTCAAATGCTATGCCTTGATGAAAAGGCCACCCCCTTCTCTTCTTTACATTCGAGCCTTTCTTAATCCTAGAAAGATTAACTAAGGGATTAATTAAACTCTTCTTATTGTTTACTCTCTTGGATTTTAGAAAATTGTGTAGATTAGAGTACAAAAGTGTTATTCTCATTAAAATAGATTTTTATGCATAAAAAGATGCATAAAGAAATTTTTTAATTATAAAAGCGTTATTCTTATAAAAATTGATTTTTATGCATAAATAGATGCATAAAGAAATTCAATAAAGTAGTAACTGAATTATCAAACCTTTTCGAGAAAGATAGATCAAGGAAAAACTTATCCGACTCGAACCTTGAATCAGACTATGACCAAGACCAAACTCTTTCGTCAGTTTTGAGAAAAGAAGGTGTGACCAGTTTAGAAAAATACACTCAAAACTCCCACCAAATCTGAAACTAAGTTTGAGACCCTTCAAATTGATCTGTGGATCAAGGTTATAGAATTCGAGAAATTCTGGTATGAAATTCAGAATTTCGATCAAGAAGATTTGCGGATACTAATTCAAGAAATACTCCTTGTATTCAAAAGAAAATCAAACTGAAAACTGCATAGAAATGAGATGTGATGTGAATAGATGTGATGATATGTGATGTGAATAGATGTGATGAGATGCGTTGTGACTCCGATAGATATGAACGAATGGATGAGATGTAATGTGATGTGAATCGGGATGTGAATGAATGAGATGTGATGACATGTGAATCATGATAGATGTGAATGAATAAATGGATGAGATGTAAAGTGATGTGAAATGGGATGTGAATGAATGAGATGTAAAGTGATGTGAAACCGGATGTGAATGAATGAGATGTAAAGTGATGTGAAACGGGATGTGAATGAATGAGATGTGATGTCATGGAAATCGGGATGTAAATGAATGATATGGGATGTGAAGAATGGATGTGAATGTGTATGTGAAGAATGGATGTAGATGTGTATGTGAAGAATGGATGTGAATATGTATGTGAAGAATGGATGTAGATGTGTATGTGAAGAATGGATATGGATGTGTATGTGAAGAATGCATGTGAATGTGTATGCAAATAATGGATGTGAATGTGTATGGAAAGAATGGATGTAGATGTGTATGTGAAGAATGGATGTGAATGTGATTGTGAAGAATGGATGTAGATGTGTATGTGAATGTGTATGTGAAGAACGGATGTGGATGTGTGTGTGAAGAATGGATGTGATTGAGTATGTGAAAGAATGGATGTGGATGTATGTGAAAGAATGGATGTGGATGTGTATGTGAAAGAATGTGATGTGATGTAAAGAGATGTGATATGACATGAATATATGTGGATGTGAAGTGATAGATATGAATGTATGAATAGATGTGAGTAGTCGTACATGTGAACGATTGGATGGATATGGATGAATGAGATGAGATGTGTATGAATGAGATATGATGTGGATAGAAGTGATGTGATATAATGTGGATAGAATGTATGGGATGGGATGGTTATGAGAATGAATGTGGTGGATATGATTGAATGAATGTGGTGGACATGAATGAATGAATGTGATGGATATGAATGAATGTGATGTGATGGATGTAAATGGATGTGATATAAATGAATGTGATGGACGTGAATAGATGTGATGTGATGTGAATCGGGATGTGAATGAATGAGATGTGATGTGATGTGAATCGGGATGTGAATGAATGAGATGTGATGTAAATTGGGATAGATGTGATATGTGATCTGAATGAATATGATGTGATGAGATGTGGATATGGCTAGATGCGAGTGGATGAGATCTGATGTGCGGATAAATGAGAACAGATGTGATGAGATGGAAAATGATGTGATGAGAATGGGAATACATATGAAATAAATGAGGATTGATGTGGAACAATGTGGAAAGACGAGAGTTCGTTATAGAAATTGTATTTATGAGACTTTTTAAATGACAGTTTTTTTGTCAAAAATGCTGGGAAAGCATTTTGATTGTCTTGTGAATGAGGTCGTGGTGGAGACCTATCTGATAAAGTTGCAACAGCTGACAGAGAGTCAACGGAGGATGTCTCGCGTGTAGCAAGGTCGGTCGAGGTCTTGACCAGCCCCTTGGTTCGATTTAAATGGTGAGCTTCCGGTACGGTGGATGAGGGACCAAGGAAGCGGCGAATGAGTGAAGCACTAGGTGACCCACGAAGGATCCTAGAGGGTGCTGACCATACGGTGCTTGGGCTCTGGGTCGTCGAAGATATCCACACACGCGTCGAGGAAGATATTAGAACAAGAAGTAAGAGTTGTTTTTTGCATTCGGGCATGGATCTAGTTGATTGACCTTGCTGGTCCTCAACGGATGAGTCCATGGCTCTTTTATATGGATCTGTTGGTTGATCTTGCTGATCTTCAACGAAGATTCCATTTTGATTTTTATACGTGAAAATATTTCCGGTTACTATGAGCTAGGAACTATTGAAAAGGCCCTTGAGTGGACAGGTGGTGAGCGTTCTGGTTGCCAATGATGCCATAGGTACACTGATGAAGGAAAAATTAGAAATTAGGATTCAACCGGATATTTTGAAGGATTATTATCAGTGGTACTATAGTCTCATTAAATGATTGTTTTAGAGACAGCTGAATCTGTGAAAAAGGTAATTTCATATTGGGTGTGTAAGTGGTGTGTCTAGTTTTAAGTGGTGTGTAAGTGGTGTGTCTAGTTTTAAGTTTGCATGAATATGCGACTAGGGGGCTTGGGAACTCTTTTCCTTGGTACCCGGGACAAAACCTAACCAAATTCTTAAATGGATCCCATCACTACAGTGGTTGGTTGGGCGGTTGGCTAACCCATGGGACTGGATGGGGTTAGGCTAGACTGATGGATCCCTAAAATGAGACTCAATTCTATTATGGTACAATAGATGAAGTAAATCGCGCATAAAATTTTTCTATGGGAAAGAATCAATGGCTGTGCCTCTCAATGAAGAAAAAAGCATTGGTCTCTATGATCCAAGTGCAATCTTTTCCTTGATCTGACTATGGGACTTACGGGTTCGGTCAGATCAGATCAATTAGTTAAGGCTTTTGACTACGTTAGAGTAAAAATATCCTGGAGGAATCTGCAACCGGACCTTTAATTTTCTTGAAGAGAATAATCAAAAGACTCATAAATTATATCAAATATTAAAATAACTACTTGAACTACTTGAATTAAATTGAAAATTAAAGCATATAACAAAACATAAGACAAAAGAAAGAAATACATCACCATCAACACAAGGCAACACAAGACTGGGTGCCATTTAATTAGCCTTTGTCCTCAATTAACCTTTGTCCTCAAACCTTCTAAGGTTTGCACTATTTTTCTAATACAATAATCTAACTTGTGCACATATGCACATTACAAAATAAATCAACTAATGCTCGTACGCACACTGTACAATAAATTGACGCATGCACACACACACACATCACACTGATGTCAAAATAATATCAAATGCCATAATACAGCCACAAAATATTGTGAGATCGGTCCACACGCCATGACTCAATCCACCATCCGTGCGACACCTAAATCGGTACCCTCGCACTGTGCAACACCTAAATCGGTACCCTTGCACACCTCATCACCTAAACTCATAAACATAAACCACGTCAGTAGTTAACAATCAATTGACATCACATAATCAATTCTAACGTGTTCATGAGAAATAGGCATCATAAAAAATATATAAATCAAATATTAAATGATCATGATTATCATTCAAATAACATGGGTCATAACAGAATCGCCCGTGTTTTTCAACTGAGGGAAGTTTTTTGGAGTTTGATTTTGGAAGAACCGAGGGATTAGTCTCTTATCTGGATATACGTAGGCGAGGCCCCGAGTGAGGGACCCTGCCCCGCGCAAGAAGTGCTACTTCCGCTGCTAGCACCCCGGAATTCGTTGCTTGCGCGGTGGTGAAAGGGATCTTTCAGCTGGTATCAGAGCGAATTGGCTAAAGTGGATCAACCGAGAAGCCAAAAATGTTAAAAATTTATGAAGTAACAGAAGTAAAAAGTTGAAAATGTGTGATGATATTCATACAAATTGATATTCAGACTGAAATTAATAAATTAGTAATTGGGTCTTCAGATGGAAGTACAGCAATTACATGGAATTCCTGACTTGCTAGAGGCCTAGACATGATGGTATTTACCTTATAATTCCAAGGACCATGACTACCAATATATACCGAGGGTATAACTGCAGCTCTTTACTGGCAGTATACACATTAATGGATTTTTTTACAAAAATACCACATATTTTATGGTGGATTATTTTGGTAGAATGGATTCCCTAAATTTCTAAAAATTTTAGAAATTTTTTTCTAATTTTTTAGGAATGTTTTTTAGCATTTTTATGATTAAAAATATATTTTTTATACATTTTTGCGGGTTTTTCTGCGGGTATGCTATCAAATTTCTGTCGATTTTTTGTTGAAATGTAGTAGGGGACAGCATGTTGATGCATGAAATGCTCTCCCGTGTGCATGGGGTCCTCTCCGCCTCTCAAATCTGATTTTTCCTTCTTTTTTTCGTGAGAAATTCTCTTAAAAATGATTTTTTAAACATTAATCATAATTAATGTTAATTATGATTAAGTAATGTTTAATTAAAAAACTTTATTCAAATGATTAAAGATAATCTCTCTGTTAACAGAGAGGGGAGGAGAAATAGAAATGGAAGGGAGAAGATGGAGAGAAAAGAAGGGGATTTTCTCAGTCTCTCTCTCTCATTCCTTGCGCACACAGATGGGGGAGGGGGCTGCGCTGCAGAAGCTAGCCGGAAAAAAAATCGCCCACCCCCTTAAAAACATCAAAGCCAATATAAGCTTAATTAAGCTTTTTTTTTAAAATAAAAAAATAAGTTTTTTTATTTTAAAAAAGGGCTTTTGATAATATTTCCAAAAAAAAGCTTGATAAAAGCCTGAAAAATATGGGATTTGAGGAAAAAATCTCTGAAAATTTTTTCTTGAAACTTTTTGGCTTTTCATCTTTCGAAAAACCTTTGGCTTTCCGTTTTCCTGAAACCTTTTGGCTTTCCGAATTCCGGAAAATCTTTTGACCTTCCGTATTTCGGAAACTTTTGACCTTTCACATTCCGATTTTGTTTTTATCTTTTTATTTTCCCAAGAAACTTTTGGCTTTCTGTATTCCGAGAAAACCGTTAGAATTCCAAAATTTTTTGATCGTTCGTATTCTAAATGCGTTCGGGGTAATTTAAAATTTTCAAAAAAAAATCCTGAAATTTAGTGGAAAATTAGACAAATGTTATTTTAAATATCGAAAAAATGTGGGGTTGGTGTTTGGCATGTGGTGTGTCCATTCGGGCGCCCGTGACCATTCAAATTCCTTTAAAATTATATTTTTTGATCCAAAAATTTAGAAAAATCTATCAAAATTATAAATTTTTATTGGATTTGAGAATTGTCAGGCGGAATTGGAAATTTCGTGAACGATGGGATTCTAAAGAAAAATTAGGAATATTCTAGATATTATTTTTAGAAATTCTAAAAAATTGGTATTTTTAAAATATCAATGATATTTTGGTAAAATTAATTGCTAAAAATTTTCTAGAAAAATATAGGTTTGGAATGCCATAAGATAGGTTTGGTGGAATTCAAAATTATCATATTTTGAGGCCCTAGAAAATTAGAAAAATTTAGGAAAAAATCATGATAATTTTTTTTCTCGAGAATTTAATATTTTCGAGGGTTATTTAATGTTGAAGTACGTTTTCTCGTGCTGACATTAGATAGATGCGGGTTATTTGCATATAATTATACCTCGTATTAATGTATATTTATGTTTGGATTAATTCTAAACGATGTATTCATGATTTTTTACCATTGTTTAGCCATTCTTTTTGGACATGTTCCTTAATTTCTTTTGATGGCTATAATTTGCGTTCAAAGTGTGTTTCACCTTTGACACTTTTTCATGATAACTTATTTTTCACTTGTTTAAGTGTGGTTTATGCTTAATTTCTTAAGCCTAAGACAAATTGTATCATGGGTTAGCTGATCGATTTGGTTTGGTGGATTTTATTGGATGTTTTCCAAGTTTTATATGGACTCATCAGGTGCTGCCTAGATCACTTGTGTCTAGGGGTTTTTTATTGAGTGCTACACACGTGTTTCACTTGTTTACTTTGGAGTTTTGCTTGAATGACACCACGTTCATATACTCCGAGGATTGATGAGTTGGCCACCAATTTTAATGCTTCTTTTGGCATGATTAATGTCCATTATCCATTAGATGGTATGCATTGATTTTTATGATCAACTATGGTTTTCATGGATTTAAGGAGCTTCTATGCTTTTATCCATGGTTTTATAAGGATCTTTTGATCTTTTGGATAATTTCATATGCCTTGAAGGTAGCATTTGCCTTCGTTTTTTGCACATAATTTTGGAGTATATTTCTTATACTCTTGTTTATATTCCAACTCGGATACCTAGTTGCTTATATATCTAGGTGATTTTTTTTTCTATCATAACTTTATTGTGTTTTGGGTAGTTATCATTAGAAAGGCACCAATAATTTAATTTCTTTTCTAATGATGTACTCAGAAGGAGTTATTCCTTGATGTAGTCTCAAGTATATAGAGACAGGTTTAGTATGTGAAAGTCTGGATAAGGCCATCTTATTCCTTTTATACAGGATTTTATTCATACTTCCTAGACAGCATACTAGGGAGTTTTCAAATTGTTAAGGTATGTATGGGTGGTATCATGGTGGTATGAAGGGACGTTAGTGATCCCTCACATATATTATCTTATGGGATAATTTGGGCTCAAGATTGTTTCTTTGCTTACATCTCTTAGCATGTTGACCTCAACATTCAAAGACAATCTTATTTTCTAAATTCACTAGAAGTTATATTGTGGGCATTCTCTAGATAAATTTCTTTTATCTATAGCCTGCATGTTTTGATGAGGGTAATCTCATCGGCATTTTCACTTGTTGAAATCTCTTTCTTTAGAGTTCAAACAAGTTTATCTTGTTGTGTTCGGATAAGGAAATTCGGATTCTTCCTTTGTTGGCATTTCTTTCTCTAGTTCCGTACTTTAGGTGATTTATATAGTCAACTTGATTGTTTACGGATGGACATATGTGACTCATCGAGACGACGCTCTGATGACTCTCTACGTTGATATGGGTAACTCGGGACGTCGATTATTCCATATGCAGATGTGGGTATATCGGGGTGTCGATGAATCCCTGGTTTTTGCTATTATAATGCCATGTTTTCCTACTTTATTCCGAATGGTTTACAACAACGAGGAAGTTACTTTGAATGTGAATTGCTCTGATTATCCGCAGTCTGATGGGCAAACAGAGCGTATAAATCAAATTGTAGAGTATATACTTTGTATATATATCTCTAAAAAATCATCATATTGGAAAAAATATATTCCAATGATGGAATTTGCCTATAATAGTTTTAAATACATGGCTATTGGTTTTAGTCCATGCATACTTATGTATGGGTATCAACCCAGGGCACCTATTGATGTCGGTCTTAAGGACATCGAGCTTGACGTATCGAGGGATTTCTTACGTGATATGCAAGAAATGCTGACCAAAGCTCGGGATTCTATCAGGAGTGCTCAAGATAGGGCACGGTTTTATGCTGATAGGGGACGCTCATCTCGGTCTTTTAAACTAGGAGCATTGATTTATTTTAATGTTCCTAAAGACTCTCAGACTTTGTCAAAGGAAAAATGCTCGAATTCATCTCCTAGATATTGTGGTCAAGTTTGAGTTATACATCGGATTGACACAGTTGCGTTTGAACTTAAAACTACCTCCATATGTTAGAGTTCATCCAGTCTTTCATATATCAATAGGTTGAAAGGGAAACTGGGAGAGGTGAGGATAACACAATTACTCCTCAAGAACTCGTTGAAGTCGATTATTTATCCTATGTTCCACATGAACCTGATAAGGTACTTGAATTCAGGGAAAGGAAACTTTGTAGTTGACTAATCCTTGAGGTTAAAATTAGGTGGAAAGATAGGAAAATAGAGGATTCAACTTGAGAGTCGGTTGAAATTGTTCAGCACAGTTCTCCTTCTTTTCATTGCAAGAGTGCAATGTTTTGAGAGAGGGGAAGTATGTTATATGTACACTATGTGTGCTATGATATATGCACATTATGTATACATATACTAGGAGACTAACCCACATTAGGCTTGTGAGCATGGAAGCATGGGAACAAGCTCTAGTGGAGCATGGGTTAGGACTAACCTTAAGGGTTAAGGTTAGGGTCAGGCATCCAAGGGTCACACATGGGAAATGGAAAGTCAAGAGTCACTTGAGGGCCCTCCTATATAATAGGGGCATGGGGCTCACTCAAGGGAGACTTGGGGGCTTGGAGGCTTATGCTATGGTCTCTTGTGTAGAGGTCCATATCTACTCATCTACCATTTCACACTATAGCTACATGCTATTGGATTGGAGTTATACCTCTTGATGGTATGGGACATCAAGGTAGAGGTATGATGTATTTCATTTATAATTCATGTGTGCATCCCTTGGGCTCGGGGGTGGTTGGGTGGTTGAGTTTATGCATGTTTATGCATAACAATTATCTAGAGAGATCTTAGGGTTTTAATAGAACACATATGAAATAAATGAGGATTGATGTGGAACAATGTGGAAAGACGAGAGTTCGTTATAGAAATTGTATTTATGACCTGTTTTTAAATGACTGTTTTATGTCAAAAATGCTGGGGAAGCATTTTGACTGTCTTGTGAATGAAGTCGTAGTAGAGACCTATCTGATAAAGTTGCAATAGCTGACAAAGAGTCAACGGAGGACGTCTCGCATAACAAGGTCTCGACTGAGGTCTTGATTACTAGCCTCGGTTCGATTTAAATGGTGAGCTTTCGGTATGGTGGATGAGGGACCAAGGAAGCGACCTATGAGTGAAGTGCTAGGTGACCTACAAAGGATCCTAGAGGGTGCTGACCATACGGTGCTCGGGCTCTTGCCGAAGATATCCACACATGCGTCGGGGAAGATATTGGAACAAGGAGTAAGAGTTATTTTCTGAATTCGAGCGGCATGGATCTGGTTGATTGACCTTGCTGGTCCTCAACGGATGAGTCCATGGCTCTTTTATATAGACCTGTTGGTCCTCAAAGTCCATGGCTCTTTTATATGGACCTGTTGGTTGATCTTGCTAATCTTCAACGGAGATTCCATTTTGATTTTTATAAGTGAAAATATTATCGGTTACTATGAGCTAGGAACTATCGAAAAGGCCCTTGAGTGGACAGCTGGTGAGCGTTCTGGTTGTTGCCAATGATGCCATAGGTACACCGATGAAGGAAAAATTAGAAATTAGGATTCAACAAGATATTTTGGAGGATTATGATCAGTGATACTATAGTTTCATTAAATGATGTTTTAAAGATAGCTGAATCTCTGAAAAAGGCAATTTCATATTGGTGGGTGTGTAAGTGGTGTGTCTAGTTTTAAGTTTGCATGAATATCCAGCTAGGGGGCTTGGGAACTCTTTTCCCTAGTACCCGAGACAAAACCTAACCAAATTCTTAAATGGATCCCATCACTACGGTGGTTGGGCGGTTGGCTAACCCACGGGATTGGATGGGGTTAGGCTGGACTGATGGATCCCTAAAATGAGACTCAATTATGTTATGGTATGATAGATGAAGTAAATCCCGGATAAAAATTGTTCTATGGAAAAGAATCAACGACTGTGCCTCTCAATGAGGAAAAAAGCGTTGGTCTCTATGATCCAAGTGCAATCTTTTCTTGATCTGACTATGGGACTTACGGGTTTGGTCAGATCTGTTCAATTAGTTAAGGCTTTTGACTACGTTAGAGTAAAAATATCCTGGAGGAATCGCCCGTGTTTTCTGGGTGAGGGAAGTTTTTTCGGGTTCCGTTTTGGAAGAACCGAGGGATTAGTCTCTTGTCTGGATATACGTGGGCGAGGCCCCGAGTGAGGGACCCTGTCCCTCACGCAAGAAGCGCTACTTCCACTGCTAGCGCCCCAGAATTCATTGCGTGTGGTGGGGAAAGGGATCTTTCAGTTGGTATCAGAGGAAATCGACTAAAGTGGATCAACCGAGAAGCCAAAAATGTCAAAATTTATGAAGTAACATTAAAAAGTTGGAAATGTGTGATGAAATTCATACAAATTGATATTCAGACTGAATTTCATAAATTAGTAATTGGGTCTTCAGATGGAAGCACCGCAATTGCATGGAATCCCTGACTTGCTGGAGGCCTAGACATGATGGTATTTACCTTATAATTCCAAGGACCGTGACTACCCGTATATACCGAGGGTATAACTGTAGCTCTTTACTAGCAGTATATACGAGTAAATCTAACAACTTGAAATTATAAACAAAAATGCTATCCAGATGATGAATTCGAATATGGTTGATATGATTTTAAAAACTCTGGTTGAGAATAATGAGTTGATTTGGATTCTGATTAAAAAATGATGATTCCTGAGTTTTGGTTGAAAAACGATAAGCTGAGCAAAACCACAATGAGGATGAATGGGACGAGTCCCTGTGATGATGTTCGAAATGACGATAATGACTTCAGCAAATCACTATGAGATTAGTGGATTGTGCTAACAAATTGCTACTATTAACACTTGACCCAGTGGATCAAGTTAAGGGATGTCAAATTAAAAATCTGTATAATTGAAATTCCCATGGAGGACTGTTCAGATGGAAATTTCGGTCTAATGGACCATTATTGTGTTAAAGATATGAATGATATGATCTGAAAGAATTGTTATCTAATGATGAGTTCTATATAAGGGATCTTTATCCCAGGATTCTGTTGGGATCACCAGACTATAAGGAACCCCAGAATCAATCGGATCTTAAGGAAAAGAGTTGTCCTCTAGTTTGCGAGATGAGGACATCTCACGTTTTTTTTGTGGGGTAGGATGTAAGATTCCTCCCTCCAACTTTGAGGTGTGCAGGTGTAAGAACCTCCCCTTCTGATCTTATAATTGTTCCCCTCTCTGAAATAAAAGAAAGATCCTGTTTTACTTTGTTTTGGCCTGAGAGATAAAATGTCTAGAGAGAGGTAATTCAAAAATGAGATATTTTTGGATATAAAAATCCTCCTAGTGTCTAAAATGATTTTCCCTGAAACAGAAATTCAAAAAGAACTTCCCAATGTGCAATTGGAATTAATTGAAAATACGTAAAAAGGACCTAGTCTAAGGGTCCAGATTTTCAAAAAAAATTGGATGATGGTCCAATTAAGGTTCCTATGGACCAATAAGATTAATCCAAATGTAGGGAGGAGAGAAATTGAAGAATAAAAGAAAAAATCCCTAAAAAGAAGTAATTACTCACATAAGATGAAGAGTGGTGGACTAAGGACCAAAGAAAACAATTAAAAAACTAAATTTTCACACCTCAGTGTGGGGATCTCTCCTCATGAAGTAGGCACCTTTGGGTGCATCTATTTAGCGAGCCAAGAGCAGTGAGCACAGAGCAGTGAGTAGAAATAAAGTCCTTATGAAAGTGAGCAAGTAGGGGCATGGTATGATGTTAAGCGAGCATGTAATGTTAAAGAGAAGAGTGAAACCATAGTGCAACTCTATAATGAACAGAACAAAGAATACTAAAAAAGTTTAAAAATGACTATTGCAAATAAAGCATTTTCAAATGAATGGTGCGGATATAAAAAATCACTACAAAACTTATACTACTTGGCTCGCTAAAAAGACATTGAATTGGTCATTGAGCTACTAATAGAAACAAACTATTGTTGCAACCACATGGAAACCACAGCGACCAAAGAGCATATAAATCAAGCCATTAAGATGCACACCAATTTTAATAGCCATCCCACTGACACAACAATATAATACTCTTTAGAAACCATAACCATAGGATTTAAAAAATTTATAACCCAAATAAAAATTGTCCAACAATCAGCTACATGCTATTGTAAAAAACATTCAAAAGCATAACATCCATCAAAACATTACTTCCAATAGTCCCAAAAAAAATGATTGTCTCAATTAAAAAAAAGACTATCTCTAATGGCATTTTGATGTAGACATGTGATCCTCATAACTGCAAGAGACACAAAGAAAAGAAAATAAGCTTTATCAATACAAAATTATTCTCTACTAACATATTTATCTTTTCAACATGCATACCTTTGCTGAGTATGGTTCTAACAGGTGATCATAGATCTGCTCATCCTTGTCTAACATTATGACATTGCGATCCATAAATGCTGCCACTAGCCCAAGAGTTCCAGTGCCAACAAACAAATCCAAAATCGTGTCCCCAGGACGACTGAAGACGGAGACGATGTATTTGCTGAGCCACTGACCTCTCTGACAACCGCCCCGCCATGGTCTACCCTTTCTTTTCACCAGATCCTCCGATGGCACTCTTGAAAACGCACACAAACCATTAACCATATGCCATAAAGGTCACCGAAAATCATTTTAAATTCTATCTTGATTTGAATGCATATACATACATGTCAAAGATAAGATCTTGCCCTACATCAAGATCATCACCTAGTGCCAAATCCCTTAGTTGATCCCCATGCATCACAAAGCTTGTAGCAGGAGATGTTGAGCGAACAAAAACAGCCAATATTAGACAAGTGACCTACAAGCAAAGACACATTGGTTGTTCATGCATTTTCACCTTAAATGGGACAAAGAAGATTTGCATAAATGACAGCCCCAAAGAGAACAACACCAATACCTGGGTAGTAATCATTTTCCCCATCTTCTTCCCAATAGGTGGAGTACACCTCACAACCTGTCTATGATAAATGCCAAACCCAACGCTCTGTGCAACCTGCTCAATGGTCACTCCTTCTTCCATAGTGTAAAGGCATGTAAAGAAGCCTCGATCCGAGAGACAAGAATCAACAACTTTAAAAGTAGAGTCATACATGCCATCCCCAATCTTATTCCAATATGGAACCTTGTTTGCAACACAACCTCCAATGATGATATTTGAGGGGAAGTCTGCAAATATCAACTCCACACAGTAATCGGACCCTCTACTCTTGACATTCCCTACTGTGCAAATAACATTCATGGCATCAAGCACTTGCTTTCCCAATGAGGGAGGATGCATCCTCCATGTTCACAAAAGTAGCTGCAAGGTCCTCAATACTGACATTGAAGGCATAAATGGTTCCTATAAACAGGTTTTTGACATTTAACACACATAGTCTTAAGTCAAAACAATCGGATCACGATAGAGATAAGGTAGGAAGCTCACATACCTGGAGCTTGCAATGTCTTGGTTATGATGTCAGTTGGTTGTATCCCGCCTGCACTACTATTGGATGTCTGTTGTTGACTCTGCTCCTTATTTGCTTCCATTGCTCGATTCACCTCCAATGCACGATTCACTATTTCCCTCCCTAAATTCACTGGCAATGACTTACGAAAAGAAGCCGATGCAATCGATGTTGCATGTGATGTGGATGTGGCCTCATTATGATCAATTTGCTGGCTACGAAGCTCCAATATAGACTTATGTTGGCGATACAGATCAAGCTCCTCCTCAGGCACATGGTTTCTTTCAAGGTCCAACCACCACGGGCAGAAACGAGACTCTATGCTTGACATGGCCTGTTCAATGATAAACATGGGTAAACACAACTCACCCTCAATATGAACATGTTTCTCAATCATGGATTCAAAATGACAAATTCAATCACTTACTCTTCCAAGCTTCAAATCGGCATACATATAAGATTGATTGTCAACACAAAGCCACACACTAGCGAGAGGGGGTAAAATATCCAATTGGTGCTCCTCAATTTCAGAAAGCAACCATCTGCAAGCCAAAGCCCAAATGATAAAACAACACACAGAAAGAAGCATGCATGTTTTTTAACAAGGAATATCTGGGTTATGTTGTAGGAAAACCTATAAACGACTCGCCGTGTAGCACTTTGTAGGCCTGGTTGATGGTCAATATCATGGCTAAATTTTATGCCTCCTTCGTGCACTTTGAAAGCCCTTTTGAAGTACTTTCTTCTGCATAGAACAACAAAAGAGGTGAATCGGCTCTCACCTGGCAACCTGACTCGATCGGCATTTTTAATATCATTTTGGATTCTCAAACCCAGCTCCGTGATCTGAAGCCAGTAGGAGTACATGTGCAGCCATTCCCTAACCTTTGTCTTATCATTTGGCATACCCTCAAGTGATCGCACTGCAGCCTGAGAGTTGTCCAATAGCTTGACAATGTGAGCCTTATCTGTGTCTCTGATGCAAGCAGAACCTATCATATTGAGCTTTTCCTCTGTGGCCACATGATTGGTTGACGCGTGCCATGGGAGGGAGAGCACCGCACACCAAAAGGCCTCACCATTGGAGGGATCAGCAATCCTTGCATATTTTGATGTTTTTCCTCTGTAGAGAACTTCTACCTTTTGAGTCACATTCTCCCTAGCAGACTCGGCAAGTGGTCCATTTGATGCCTCATCAATTTTTTGCTCCATCTCGTCCTTAAACAAGAGCCAAGTCATAATCTGGATTGGCAAATGAAGCCAACTAGGCCTTCCTCTGGCAGATGCACTCTGCATCTCTCTCTCAACCCACAGCTTGTCCTCATTGTCCAAATGTGCCATGAGAGTTGTTAAGTCGGACTCTCCCAATCTTCTTAGTTGAAATAGACGATCACCAAATGTGGTTGGCACAAATGCATAATCATGCGTCCTACAAAACAAAGAAAAAATATGTTAATATTCTTGAGTACAAACAACTTACTTGACATAGAAGGAGACTCTGATAACAAATTAACTTACTTGTTCAACCTGGACAATGAAAACAAAAGCTCACCCACATCCCTCCGCTCGAACACATAAAATTTACAGAGAACACAACAATGCATGGACAAATCCCCTTGAAACCCTGTAATAAAACACAAAATTAGGAAGGACAAAGAAGCATAAGAAACTATAACATCCCAATGAGAACTCACCTGTAGAAATGCAGTCCATCCAAGCATTGTGTCGATTATTACCATCAAGAATATGCACCATTTTTCGGCTCAAGTACGGACCCCAATCGGGGTCCAGTGCAAGAGTTTCCTCAAACTGTTGATTCACAGTCCTCCAATGCTCATCCCAAGATTCCTCCCTCTCTTGTGTCAATGGTGTCTCCTCCCCTTCCAAGTCCATAATTGATACTGTGAAAGCTCCCATGCTCTCAATGTACCCACCTAGTTTTTTGAAGCTTCGAGTAAGAGACTTATCTGTTGAGGGAGAAACCTTTCGGATTGCCTCCGTCTGGATCATCCTACAGAGAGGAACACGTGGAGGTGGAGACCTAAATTTGACTCCTATCCTATCTAAAAAGGCTTGTGGAGTAGATGTCTCAAGAATCTTCCCAAAAATATCAACCTTATTTTTTTCTGCTTGCTTCCTTCAGTTTGGGTTGTGACAACTGTTTCTTTTTTATCCTCTAGTGGATGTGTGTTCTCTTCCCCCTCTATCTCTCTCCCAGTATCCTCAGTATTCTCACCTTCATCCTCATTATCACCACCTTGAGTATTCTCACCCTCATTTTGATCACCTTTATTTTCCTCAATTGCCCCCACTACATTTTGTCCATCCTCCTCATTTCTTTCATCACGATGTAGATGCTGCCTATCCATATCCACCTCCAGGTTAGTGTCATGTATGATATGTACCGCATGCTCCGTAGTAGGGTTTGAGGAGGCGGCTTGCTCCAAAGTGCTGGAAAAATCAGCTTGCCTCCTTGTGTGTCTCGATGAGCTCTCACCTGGGCCAACCTGCACACTCTTTTTCCGCTTAGCAAGAGGTAACTCATCCATTTTTGCACAACAAGAACCTTTCAAGCAAGATGCTCTAGTGAAATGACTCGAACTCATTTGAAAACCAGAAAGCCATGCAAAAATACAAGAACAAATCTTCAAATAGTATTCTACTCGTATTGTATAAATAATTGATTATTTTAACAGCAAATTCAGTAATACGACACAAACTTAAAGAAAAGGTGGCACGTTCACTAAAGAGATTAAATTCAGTACTGCAACACAATCATCAAACAAAGGTGGCACATTCACTATCCAACAAAACGTCCAACTCATTAACGAACAGAATATCTTTGAGATTATCATATGGAGTGCTTTGGCCCAAATTCCAAGGCATTCAAAGCCGTATTGAATATTTTAAAAAAATCTTCATTGGAAAATATTTACGGAGCCCTTTTCAGGTGTTCAATTCAAGGCATTCAAATTTATTGGAAAATATATAAAGATTCGGTAGCCCAAATCTGAAGGCATTCAATATTGAGTACTAATAAACTTTAGAAGTGATATTTCGCAATCCAACACTTTTTTAAGGACAAACTTTTTTCTTTTTGTGCTATTGTTCTTTAGATGCACATGTTTGCTGGTCTCCTCTCTCGACTGTGTGAGCCGTTTCTCAACCAAGAAGACATCAAATGTGAGTTTTCTGAGCTTCTTGTATACTCAAAGTCTACATAATATAGACAGTAGTAAGAGAGACAGTCTATGCAATGTGTTTGAGACAGCACCATATAGATAGCATGTTCTTACACTACTCTCTCCAAATTTCTGCCGCCGCTGGGGGGATCCAAGGGGGGAGTTCGGGGGCAGCGCCCCCGAAGCTTGAAACGAACTCAAAATCGTGATGATTTTTTCAATGCTCGGCAACAAAACATCCTATTATTTTGTGCGCTGAGCGCACAAATTAATTCAAGAAAAATAGCAAGAAGTAACGCCGCACATCTCATACTGTGTGTGGAGTGTAGCGGCAGCAAAACATCCTATTATTTTGTGCGCTGAGCGCACAAATTAATTCAAGAAAAATAGCAAGAAGTAACGCCGCGCATCTCATACTGTGTGTGGAGTGTGGCGGCAGCAAAACATCCTATTATTTTGTGCGCTGAGCGCACAAATTCATTCAAGAAAAATAGCAAGAAGTAACGCCGCACATCTCATACTACTGTGTGTGGAGTGTGGCGGCAGCAAAACATCCTATTATTTTGTGCGCTGAGCGCACAAATTCATTCAGACAAAAAAGCACAAATTCATGGATGATGATACCTTTCTGTGTCTCTTTGTTGGGGAGAAAGATTGGAGTGGGGAGAGGGCCCTGCGCATGAGATCAGCGTTTCTTTGCTGGGGAGACGTATGATGCTTCATGATCGCTTCTCTGCGTGTGTGTTCGAGGGAAGATGCTTATGTGCGGAGGACGACTAAAAGCCTTAAGTAATTGCTTCATAAGAAGTAGCCGACTACTAAAAACCCTAAGTTAGGCACTGGACAAATTTTTTTATCCTAACACTAATGAATTTCAACACTAAAATTTAAGGGTTTGGTCAATATTTTTTCGATTTTTTTAAATCTATAGCACAGTTATGCTATGGCATCCAACTGGTAGAGTTTTTGAAATCTAACAGGAGATTATGAAAAAGCGCAAGAACTAACACAAAGCAAATATGTTTGTGTGTGTGTGTGTGTGCGTGTGTGTGTATACATACACACACACACACAAACATATATACATATATACATGTACTCTTTTTGATACCCTTCATTATGATTGTTTTTGCAATAAATATTTTTATTTGCTTCTACTCATAGTCTTAAAATGAGCCTGGTAAAATTGTATTATGGCTAGTATATGCTATTGATTAGAGCAAGAACATCTAGTATTAAAATATTTTTGGCTAATATTCAATGTAAATTCCTTAATTGTTGTTGTGATTGCATTATGCAGGGAGGCTCGTGTTTTCCTCCATTCTACAATGGGTGCATGCATCCGAGTCCCCTTCTCGAATGGCAAATGTCTTGTGTCAATCAACATGATCCGCGGGGGAAGCTTGGAACTATTGGTGGGATAAATGTGGAGGCCTTACTTGAAATTGGAGGAGAGTATGAGCCCATTTGTCCTTTACACTTGTATGCAGGGATTGGAGACGAGGCATATTTTATCCTGGAGCATTCATTGTCCTCTATATATATTGCCAAATCAGAGAATTATTTTGAGACCCCAGAACAAGGCCCCTCAACTATATTTCCTCCCGGTTCTCGAAAGAGTACTCCAATGTAAGTGGCATTAACTTTGACTTTGACATTTTTTGTTTTGCATTGTGCATTGAATTAGAGAGCATTGTGCTTTGCAGTGACTTGGACACTGAAGAGATAGAAGAAATCAATGTCCAAGCACATGGGTCATTGCAAGAGGAGATAGAGGTCTCTCCTGTGGAAAAGTGCTTTCAACATTTGGAAGAGGAAGATGTTCAGTTTGATACTGCGGTCTCTTGCTTTCAAATAATCTGCATGTTACCTCCTACTGATGTCTTGCATACTTTAATCCATGATTGTGATTACAAAGGCAAGGTAAAAGAGCTTCCCACAGAGTTCAGTACATATGAGCTTGAAGGTGGGAAAGGTATGGAAGGGATGGAGCAAAAATACGAGGGAAACATTTGGACAAAGCCACAAACGCAAACTAGGGCCAATAAAACTTTTGTTCTTAGGAAGAGCTTCTGCGGGGGAACCTTCCAGTGCATGAATGAGCACTGCTCCTTTAGGACACGTATAAATCAACCAAACAAACTCCATTGGAATGGGCAGCTAATAAAATCTCCAAAATATGGGAATTTAGCAATTGGGAGCTTCGGGAACCTTGAGTGTTTTTTCTGCAAGCATGTGCCAATGTGTCTTAAAGAATGTCCTGCTTGTGTCTATTATTTTATGCCAAAAGAATCAATGCACAGCAGACTATTTAATCATTATGGCAAACATACACACATGGTTTCCAAGGGAATGTGCCGAGCATCGATACGAAATATCAAGGCCTTTGTAGCACGTGCAGTGGGCATCGACCACAACGCTGGGCCCAGAAAGGTACAAATGATTGTGGCAAGGGAGGTGGTTCTAAGAGCATTCACTGATGATGACAAGGCACAGGGAGAATTCATGACAGAGAAGGAGCTACAGGAGATGTCGCAAGAGTTGCAAAGTTTGATAAATGTCAAAAAGTACGTAGGAAGTGCAATTTAGCAAAGAATAGTATGCAATTATCATCTTTAATACACTAAGTATGCTTTATGAATGCAGGGTGAAGCAGATGGTAATGCAAACACGAAAAACAACACGGCCTCTGGGTGAAGGATATGAAGCCATTCTTAATCTAAAAAGAACATGCCATTTTGAGTTCTTCCATGGTTCTCGATTTCCATTGCAAGCCACCACTACTACTGAGCGTTGCTTTATCTTTAAGATGTCTACTACTGGACCTGGTTCTGGGATTGACATTGTTCGGCGAATGGACAAGGATGGTAATGGGGATCTTAATCAAGCATGGGTCTGCTTTGATCATGTGCATCGAGTGGATACCGAGTGGATACTGGATGGCATACAATGGGAGCACATGTTTATGACCACATGTAAGTTACAAGCGGTAGAGAGCATTGCTTAATTTGTGTCTTTAATATAACTCTGTTTCCATTTGTGGCATGCAGGATTGGTGAGCTATTGACAATAGCAACTTGTGAATTTAGAGAAGAGGATGAGGATGCTCAAGTCATGTTTTGGGAAAATATGAATTTGGTAATGGTGGAGCACACAGGGAAGGTAGCAAATTTTTTTGGGTTTATGGCGGATGAGGCTGGCGCTAACTGGAATGCAGTGAGACGTGTCTTCAACGACGGAAAGGAGATGATTGAAAGGGAAAGGTCATGTTTATGGCATTGGGAAGACAACCTTCGTGTCCACACGCAGAGGTACATCTATAGCCCACATCAAGAAAAGCACAGGGAGATGTGTGAGAAGTGGAGGACTGCCCCAAACAAAGAAAGTGCCCTTCAGCAATTTCGCAGGATACGAGCATGGTGGGCAACTGGGAAGGCAGCTAATAGAAACATCCCTAAGCTTCTTCGCTGGTGGCACTATAGGGTTAGTCGATGGGGTCATTTCATTTTAAAGGTAATGTTTGTAAGAGATTATTCATTGTATTATTGTGTGCCTCCTACTTATGTGCACTGCATTGTTTTTAATCAATTTCTACCACTCTTGTAGGATGGAGAGCCTATTGTCAATGCTCTTGTCCCAAGGACAAATATGTCAGAGACCAAGCATGCAAGCTGTGGCAGGGGAGGGGTATAGGCAAAAGATTAGTCTTTATGATGCTTGTGTGACAGATCTAATCAATGCTTACTTCCAATGTGCCAGACAAAGGGCTTTCTTGGAAGGAAAATACACAGGTTGTGGGCCTACATTGGAGCTTTTGGTTGAGAGAGCTCTTTCTCGACAGAAAGCAAGTCCATCCCCAATAGCTACCTCACGAACAGTGGATGATGCAGTGGCGGGGACCCCTATGTTTTCAAATAGGGTAAAATTCAAGGGTGAGAATAAAACTATTCGAGCCAAAAGGCCACTACATGACTCGACAGAAGAAAACTTTGGCAACTCTAGCCATAGGCCTGAGTTTAACTATGTGACAAGAGAGAGGTTAGAGCCTGCAATAGAGGTCGATGAGCAATGCAAAGTTTTAGAGAGCCTTGAAAGTGATGTGCATGATACAAAGTGGGCCTTGCGGAGGATACCAACAGTGAATCGAGTTGAGTGCAACCACTGGGCATCGGGGAAAAAGTGTAGCTCAAGGTTGCGAGGGGGTGATGTCAGTCCTTGTTTTTGGAGTGATTGTCAACTATCCTCCTGGAAAAAGGAGAAGTATTGCTATTTTTGTAATACAGATGTTAGGCACACTTGGAAAATTACAAAGACAATATTACATCCACCAGAGGATGTCCCTTGTGTTTGGCCCATTGCTAAAGGTACCAAGTTACAAGTGAAAGAAGCCTGCAAGCTTATTAGAGCAGGATATGACATTGGTATTCCTCTTGAGTTTTTTCTAGAAAAGGAGCTTGCAAAAGGCACTAGCGAGACAAATAAGGAGGTGAAACAATTTCCATATCGACGAGGAATTTCAAAGGCTGCATTTGGTCAAATCACTGCGGCCTTAGATATGCATGCAGAAGTTGTAGGCAGCCATATACATATAGAAGGGGTAAAGGAAACATTTAGTATTAATCCATTGACCAATGGGAGCCAAGACACACCTCTGATAGAGGTCACTATTCAGAAGAATCCAATGTGTTCATGTGTGGAGTTCAGAGATAGAGTGGCCAAGAAAAGACCATATCTTGCATGCAAGCACATATACTTTGTGTTCTTAATGATTCTTGGACAGGATGTGAACAACAATATGCATATTCATCAAGTTTGTATTTCTGAGAGAATTGTAAAAGACATGCTAACTAAGTCTATTAGAAGTCATCCTCAACAGCTTTAGGAACCTGCAACCCACTTTAGTTGAAATATGTATGGGGGTCATGTCATACCAGCTGCCGAGTTTATTAGATATTGTTTTGGAAATGTTTTGGTTATTTTATAAATTTTCCTATCTATTGTCTTTTGTTTGCTAATGGCTCTCCAACATTGTGAATACTATAGATTCAACATCTTTTTAGCGAGCCAAGCAATATGGGTTTAATAGTGATTTTTTGTATCTGCACCATTGGTTCGAAAAAAAAATTATTGCAATGGTCATTTTAGAA
Source organism: Cibotium barometz (assembly GCF_041138505.1). Taxonomy (NCBI): domain Eukaryota; kingdom Viridiplantae; phylum Streptophyta; class Polypodiopsida; order Cyatheales; family Cibotiaceae; genus Cibotium; species Cibotium barometz. Next base: position 5,063,937 of record NC_141098.1, on the reverse strand, counting down.
CATTTCATGTCTTCTTTGTTTGATTGCTACAGAATTGCACTGTGGTTCCACTCTTCTCTTTAACATTTCATGCTCGCTTAACATCATACCATGCCCCTACCTGCTCACTTTCACAAGAACATGAGCTCTACTCATTGCTTTGTGCTCGCTGCTCTTGGCTCGCTTTTTGACCATCCCCGGCACCTTTCTTCTCATCATTACCCCAATTTTAAATCAATAAAATGAGATATTTCATCTCTCCTCTCTCCTATTTCAAAACTAGATCCAAAAAGTAAGGTGAACTGATCCAAAAATGGTCAAAAATTGACCAAACTGATCTGGAAAATTCTAGAATCAGTTTGCTTGGTTAGAGGCTCACTTTTTCCTAGAAAAAGAAGCCTCCCCCTTTGTAAAAGCTTAATGGTGTTTATGCACTGTTACTCTGCTCCTGTCGTCCTGAGCCATCTACATTGAATTTTTTAATAATTCAATTGTTTTGACCTAATCCTCTCCAAAGTGAATTGGTGGCCACTCTTGCTTCAAACAAGAGTAGAATCCTCAATCCCTCAAGCCAAAGGGAGAGCTTGCAAGCTCTATGTAAGTTAATATTCTTACTTATTTACAAATTCTAAATCTATGGTTTTCTTGATTTTTATGTTTTACAGTTAATTGAATAAAATTCAAATGCTATGCCTTGATGAAAAGGCCACCCCCTTCTCTTCTTTACATTCCAGCCTTTCTTAATCCTAGAAATATTAACTAAGGGATTAATTAAACTCTTCTTATTGTTTACTCTCTTGAATTTTAGAAAATTGTGTAGATTAGAGTTCTATGAATCTAATTTATGTTAATTTAAGTTAAAATAGAATGATAAAAATGAGAAATGGTCAGCCATACAAAGGAGGTTATGGCAAAATTTTCTAGAATTTTGTGGAAAAGAAAGTTTGTTTTTATGTTATTCCAAAAGAGTAATTCCCACCATTTATATCACTAATATTAATTATTAAATTTGATTTTTATGCATAGAAAGATGCATAAAGGAATTATTTTATTACAAAAGTGTTATTCTCATTAAATTTAATTTCTATGCATAGAAAGATGCATAATGGAATTTTTTTTAATTATAAAAGTGTTATTCTCATTAAATTTGATTTTTATGCATAGAAAGATGCATAAAGGAAATTTTTTTATTATAAAAGTGTTATTCTCATTAAATTTAATTTTTATGCATAGAAAGATGCATAAAGAAATTTTTTTATTATAAAAGTGTTATTCTCATTAAATCTAATTTCTATGCATAGAAAGATGCATAATGGAATTTTTTTTAATTTTATGTATTCTCATTAAATTTGATTTTTATGCATAGAAAGATACATAAAGGAAATTTTTTAATTATAAAAGTGTTATTCTTATTAAATTTGATTTTTATGCATAGAAAGATAAATAAAGAAATTTTTTTAATTATAAAAGTGTTATTCTCATTAAATTTGATTTTTATGCATATAAAGATGCGTAAAGGAAAAAATTTTATTACAAAAGTGTTATTCTCATTAAAATTGATTTTTATGCATAGAAAGATGTATAAAGGAAATTTTTTTATTACAAAAGTGTTATTCTCATTAAATTTGATTTTTATGCATAGAAAGATGCATAAAGAAATTTTTTTTATTACACAAGTGTTATTCTCATTAAAATAAATTTTTATGCATAAAAAGATGCATAAAGGAATTTTTTATTGTAAAAACGTTATTCTTATAAAAAATGATTTTTATGCATAAATAGATGCATAAAGAAATTCAGTAAAATAGTAACTGAATTATCAAATCTTTTCGAGAAAGATAGATCACGAAGAATCTTATCCGACTCGAACCGTGAATGAGACTATGACCAAGACCAAACTCTTTCGTCAGTTTTGAGGAAAGAAGGTGTGACCAGTTTAGAAAAATACACTCAAAACTCTCACCAAATGTGAAACTAAGTTTGAGACCCTTCAAATTGATCTGTGGATCAAGGTTATAGAATTCGAGGAATTCTGGTATGAAATTCAGAATTTCGATCAAGAAGTTTTAAGGATACTGATTCAAGAAATACTCCTTGTATTCAAAACAAAATCAAACTAAAAACTGCATAGAAATGAGATGTGATGTGAATAGATGTGATGATATGTGATGTGAATAGATGTTATGAGATGCGATGTGAATCAGATAGATGTGAATGAATGGATGAGATGTAATGTGATGTGAATCGGGATGTGAATGAATGAGATGTGATAACATGTGAATCAAGATAGATGTGAATGAATGAATGAATGAGATGTAAAGTGATGTGAAACGGGATGTGAATGAATGAGATGTGATGTCATGGGAATCGGGATGTAAATAAATGATATGGGATGTGAAGAATGGATGTCAATGTGTATGTGAAGAATCGATGTAGATGTGTATGAGAAGAATGGATATGGATGTGTATGTGAAGAATGTATGTGGATGTGTATGTGAAGAATGGATGTGGATGAGTATGTGAAAGAATGGATGTGGATGTGGATGTGGATGTGGATGTGAAAGAATGTGATATGATGTAAAGAGATGTGATGTGACATGAATATATGTGGATGTGAAGTGATAGATATGAATGTATGGATAGATGTGAGTAGTCGTACATGTGAACGATTGGATGGATGTGGATGAATGAGATGAGATGTGTATGAATGAGATATGATGTGGACAGAAGTGATGTGATATAATGTGGATAGAATGTATGTGATGGGATGGTTATGAGAATGAATGTGGTGGATATGAATGAATGAATGTGATGAATGAATGTGATGTGATGGATGTGATGTAAATGAATGTGATGGATGTGATGTAAATGAATGTGATGGACGTGAATAAATGTGATGTGATATGAATCGAGATGTGAATGAATGAGATGTGATGTCATGTGAATCAGGATGTGAATAAATGAGATGTGATGTAAATTGGGATAGATGTGATATGTGATGTGAATGAATATGATGTGATGAGATGTGGATATGGGTAGATGCGAGTGGATGAGATCTGATGCGGATAAATGAGAACACATGTGATGAGATGGAAAATGATGTGATGAGAATGGGAATACATATATGAAATAAATGAGGATTGATGTGGAACAATGTGGAAAGACGAGAGTTTGTTATAGAAATTGTATTTATGACCTATTTTTAAATTACTGTTTTATGTCAAAAATGCTGGGGAAGCATTTTGATCGTCTTGTGAATGAGGTCGTGGACCTATCTAATAAAGTTGCAACAGCTGAGGGAGAGTCAACGGAGGACATCTTGCATAGCAAGGTTGGGCGAGGTCTTGACCAGCCTCGGTTCGATTTAAATGGTGAGCTTCCGGTACGGTGGATGAGGGACCAAGGAAGCGGCCTATGAGAGTGAAGCGCTAGGTGACCTGCAAAGGATCCTAGAGGGTGCTGACGATACGGTGCTCGGGCTCTAGGTCGCCGAAGATATCCACACAGATAATTTGATGCACTGGGGATTCTCTTCGTAATATGATTTCACCCTAAAAATAGTGAGGCATTTCTTTCACATTCATCAAGTAACTTTTGCAATATGCCCATTCTTCCCTTGTGTAACCCCATTTTGTTGTGGGTTGTACCTACATGTAAACTACATCTTTATCCCGTGCTCTCTTAGATAATTAGTGAATTCATTGGAGAGATATTTTCCCCCACCATATGCTCATATGCATTTTATATGTATGCCTTTCTCTTTCTCAACCATAGCCTTGAAGCTCTAAAAGTGTGTGAGCACTTCACTTTTTCTCTTCCATGAAGTATGCCCACACCTTCCTAGTGCAATCTCATCAATGAAAGATACATAGTAGTGGCATCCTTTGATTGATGTCATCTTTGTTGGTCCCCTAAACATCAGAATGCACCACATATAAAGGTCTTTAACTTACATTCTTATCATGTGAAAATGCATGCTTAGACTATTTCCCCCAATTAATATGCTTCACATACTTTGTGTATTCTATCCACTTTGAACTTTGGAAAACTGTAAACACTAGCCCACGAATATTAATAAGATCAATGTGTTTATACCAAATGTCAATGTCTAAAACCACACATGTACCATGTGCAACCATGACAACCTTCACTTCATGTATGTTTACATCTAATGTAAACATTCTGCCAATTCTATTTCCCTTTGCAACCATGCAACATTGGTTATTGAAATCTTCTATATAATATCCATGCGAGATACTTCATTTTGCTATCCTACATAAACAATGATCAACATGGATAGTAGAATGCATAATATCACCACCTATTTCCACATACCTCGGGTTTTTATTTTTTTGCATATCTTTAAACCATTCACCATGATTGGTCATGGTGGTAAGAAGCACCTAAATCAACATACCATATATCTCAAGGATTCCATGCATCTACGATCGTGGAACTAAGCATATGCTACATTACAAAAATCTTCTTACTTATTTCTTCAACTTGCTTACTTAATGATGCATAGTTCCCTTGTTATAACTTCCCACTTTTAATGTCATTTTGCTTTCTATAGCAGTCCCTTACTATATACCTTTGGTTTTCTTGTTAAAGATGCATAGTTCCCTTGCTACCCCAGCTTTAATGCCAATTTACTTTTATAGTAGTCCTTTGCTATATGCCTTAGTTTACCACAATTATAGCACTACTCCATGTTATTTGCACTTTGATTTCTTTGCCATCCACCTCGTCCTCTAGCTTCTGCTACCTCTACAATGGCCTCTTCCACTTATTTGTGCATTAGATTCATGTTGTTGTGCTGACCTTGATTTTTCTTCCTAAAATAGCCTACACCTTGACGTCTTCCTCTACCTTTACCTCTATCCGTGTAAAAGGCCTGCTCCTGCATATTTTCAAAAGATGATTTACCCTCAACATTCATATCCTTAGTGATCAGAAGGACTATAAGGTCCAAAAAGTTTGCGAAGCTTTCTCGAGTTTAGATATAGTCGTCCAAAACTAATCATAGTCTTTGCCAAGACCATTCAATGTGATTACCACCAAGTCATCTTCATCAATTGAAGCTCCAATAGAGTCAAGTCGTCTATAAGTCTTTTCACTTTCAGTGAAACTAATCTGTAATACTCATCTTATTCCTCTGCGCATTATGTATTTCTTGCTTATTGCATCTTTCTTAAATCGGTACTTGTGCTATACAACTTTACCAAGATATCCCATGCATCCTTAGGTGTTAATGCATCATGTATATGATCGACCATAGCAACAAAAATGCTAATAGATAACAAATACATCATTTTGTTGGCTTTCTCATGCCATGCCATAAGGCTTACACTTGTTCAAGAGTGACATTATATTAAGCTCTAGCTCCTCTGATATAATATCATCCGACCTGGATTTGCTAGAAGCTCCAACAAAGTGATGTTATACATCACTTTCCTAGCTTTCTCATGCCATGCCTTAAAGGCCTACATGCTTGTTCAAGAGTGACATTATCTTTTGAAATCTCTAGCTCCTTTTGATGAAATATCATCCGACCTCGAGATTCTCAGATTTGAGCAAGTATTAGTAGGAGAAATAAATCATTCATGGTGGTGATCGCTGGGAAACTATACCAAATGGGCATTGATTAAATTCTTAGAAGGTATATCCCAGAGCATGAGATAGCAAGTTTTGTTAGCAAAAGCACACTAAGGACTTCATGTGAAGGACACTTTTCAAGAGAGATCTTATGAAGGAAAGTGTCCATGTAGAACTATGGTGGCAAACAACAATTAAGGATGCTCAAACCTTCACAAAAGGATGTGACATGTGTTAAAGGATTGGACAACCAAATGATTCAGACAGAAAGCCACTCAATCCAGTGTTATCCCCATTTAAATAATGGGCCCTTGGCTTTATAGGTTCATTCACACTAGTAGCCCAAATAACATGCAATAAGTAAATCTTGATGGCAACAGAAAATTACACAAAGTGGGTGGAAGCAATGAGAGACTACAAAAAAACAACAAAACATTATTAGTAGTAGTCAAATTTCTTATGAAGTGATCAGGACCAAATTCAGATGTTTGATCAAACTTATAGATAACCAAGGGACATATTTCTTGAATGAGGCAATCAAGAAGCTAGCAAAGTAGCACATAGTGATAGATAAGAAGTCAACAATGTATTATCCATAGGCAACAATGATAGACAAGAAGTTAATAGTGATAACCATAGGCAATGGTCAAGCAAAATCCATAAACCATATCAAAAGGAGGGAATTCTAGTCAAGACTGTAAATGAGAACTTGACAGATTAAGACAAAAAGCTACATTCTATACTATATTCAAAATAACTTATAAGAACACACCACAAGATGACTAACACCATGGTGTATGTGTTAGATACAATAGTGTCCATGGAATTCCTAGTACCAACTCTGAAGTTAGCAAGCGAGAAAGGCTGAATGTGGAATAATTTAAGAAGCATAGGATAGAGCATCTGTTGAAGCTAGTGGATGAAAGGAGGTTATTCAGTGCATGGATAGTTGAACTGGTTCAAAAGACAAGGAAGCTTCAGGTGGACTGGAACTGAAAGTTCAAAATCTTTGAGGAAGGAGATGCAATGATGCTATTCAATTCCAAGATGGGACCAAACCCAGAAAAGCTTAAAATGAGATGGGAAGGTGCATACAAAATCTTCAAGAAGTTGGGTTCATGATGGACACTTGAATTACCAAGTCTAGAAGGAAAATTACTACCGAGGTCCAGTCAATGTGTATAGAGGCTGAGTCGTACCATAGATTTTCCCCAAAAGAGAATCTTAGGAAATCGGATCCGAAAGATGGAGGAAAAAAAATGTTAAAGTGAATGAGAGGAAGAGGCAATCTAGATCCTATGAGTGATGTGCTTATATTAGATGTGGCCATGGAAGAGAAAGAACTAGCTGTGTCAGGTTTGCAATCCAACGATGTCGAAGGAAATGGCCATAAATAGCATGCATTAGGAAAAGAGGGTCGAGGTCACATTAGTAAATGACCATAAATAGCATGCATTGGGAAAGGAGGTTCAAGGTCAATCGCAGTAAATTTGCACCCTACCCCCTTATGATTTCTATTGTTCTGTGTGCCACACGATTAGGTCATCTAATAAACGCATCCAAGCCAATGGTCGTCACAGTAATCGTGGTCCCTTGTTAAGTTAGTTAGATCACCTTGTGCCCTTCATTTTAACCTCAAGCCTATTGAGCACTACTATTATGTGTGATTGTGCTCTTTACATCCGCTCTCTATTATCCAACCAATCTAGGCAATGGTGCTTGACTAGGTCATCCAACAAACACACCCAAGCTAATAGTCTTTGTTGGCATCATCAATAATCGTGGTCCCTTGTTAAGTTGGGTAGATCACCTTGTGCCTTTCCTTTTAACCTCAAGCCTATTGAGAACTACTATTATGTGCAATTATTCTCTTTGCATCCCCTGCTCTCTATCATCAATTAACCCCATGAGCCCTCCTAGAATGATGGTGAAATTTGAACATTTGAGTTCTACTATCCCCAAAGAACTAGAAAAGCACACAAAATGGCTACAAAGATTTGGCCTTAAGAGTTTACTAAGCTGCCATGGGAGGAACTACAACTTAATTTGCATGCAAAAAGGTAGTTCTCCAAGTTACAGGAATCAAACATGATAAATTCTCTGTGTATTGAAACGTACATGTGTGGCATTTAAAGTGTTCAAAGTGCAACCATGTATATCTTCTCGTGTAAGACAATTTAGTGCTATGAGCTTTCACTAATATACTATTTTGTGGGCATGCAATGAGTATTGTAATTCACGTAGCTAAGTATTCCTTACACTATGAATAGTAGAAGGATCTCTTGATTCCTATCCAAAGCCTTCTAGATTGTTCTCTAGCTTATCTAGACTAACTTCTAAAATGTCCCTAATTCATGCTGACTCATGCTGGTGGGGCATGTTTTACCCACTTATGGCATTAGGCATAGACAGATAGCCTGATGTCTGCTTGGTGGTCTAGAACCACTAAAGCGTTTAGTCTTGAGACTGGACAATGATGAGGTGCCAAGCATTTGGGCATATGTTAAACATGTCTTTCTACACTTGCAAAAATCTTAGCCATACCTTCATGCATAACCTCTTTCTTCAAATAATTTCTCTCTTCTTTACAAAGCTGTAATATAGATATGTGCCCCATTTTCTTGAGTTCTCTCTTGGAGTTGATCAAGGGAAATTTTGACACACCATTTCCAATCTGCTCTTTCCCCCATGTGAAAAACTCACAAAACCACGTTGTAAATTCATGGTAAAAGAACCAAGAGTGATCAGCCAATCACACCCTAAATTTGATGTTAGTGGGACCCATGTCCAACATTAGCAAACCAGCCTTATATCATGTATGTGTAACCTCTTGAGAGCATCAAGTTAACCCTATGACACACCTTTGTGCAATCCATTTAAACCCCATTATGCGATTTGCAGCTACACATTACTTTTTAATTTCAAAGAGGTAAATAATTATAAGATCAGAAGGGGAGGTTCTTACACCTGCACACCTCAAAAGATGGAGGGAGGAATCTTACAAGAGTAGAGAGTAAGAGCACTCTCAGATTATGCAGAAGAAGCGAATACAAGAGAATGAGGGATCGGGCTTTCATTTTGCCTTATCTCCTTCATTTCTAGTATCTACACCATTTAAGTGGCCAAAGTTAAAAATTAGGTCCTAGCCTTCATTAAGTTATCTATGGCACACCTTTCATAGACAATTGGCAAGTGCTCACATAAAATATACAATACATAACCATTCAAGTGAAATTTGGCCTTTACGGCGCCTACAACCAAACGAGGTGAAAGTAAAGAGGTGGTTAGTCTCAACACCTAAGAGGTCTTTGATAAGGGTTAACATTCATGTTGATGTTTTGAGTAGGTTCTCTAAGAAGCCTCAAGAGAATCATTGGAAAGACATATATGTGGGTATTGTGGTACATCCAAGGTACTCAAGAATATGACATCACATATGCTGTGGGTAAGACCCTCAGTGGCTTTTGTGACTCAAATGGGCGAGTTACTCCGACAAGTCATGGCTAGGACAACAAGTATACCACACTTGGGACTCGTAAGATAGGGTCATTGCAAGTGGACAAGTTTAGCCTTTGGTACCGTGGGGATTGTGTGTTGTATACCCTCAGCGGGTACTCCCTTCATGTCATGGTGGTAAGTCCATGAAAAGCAATCCTTATATTCCTTGAGGAGAGAAATGAGTTTCGATTCCTGACTCTAGGTGAGGTCCAGGCCATTGTAGACTCCTCCTACCTCACTTGTTGGTTTTTGTGTGGCATTATTAAATGCTAACTTGTGGTCCCCCAATTGTACAAGATTTATAGTGCTCCAGCATAGGGTGCAAGCCAAGTGTGGCTCATGGTCTTCTTTAGTTACTTTAGCTACAACTTCTACTTCCTTCTCATTTTGGGCTAGCTCTCTATTTTTATTTTTCCTGGCTAAACAACAAAGCTTTGGTTCCTTAGTGATATCCATTTTAGCTATTAATTCATTGGGAGGAGAGTCTCAATTCATAACTTTTTGTAATTTCTCTCCCCAATTATAAAAAAACTTGGCCGTATAATGCCTACATCTTTGCCATTTTTTGATATATTCCCTAGTTTTTTTTAAGAATGCTCATCCCTTTATTTAGATTGGGACTCAATGTCAGTTTCATAGCTGCTAGTCTCTGTTTCAATTTCATTTCCCAAGGTTTCTTTTGATATTTTTAGTTACGTTTTATTCGTGGTTTTTGTATATTTTGTTGTCACTTTTAGTTTCCATTTTAGACTCATCAGCACCGATGCTTGTGTTAGAGTCATCTCATATGGATTCAAGCTCACTATATCTAATCCTTTCAATATTACGATGTAGAGCATGAATCACTCGTAATGGTATAACATTTGGGAGTTCTTCATGATCAAGTGTGTAATCATGTAGACCTTCTTGTTACCCAACTATTAATTGTGGCCATCATGTGTATCTAGTTCATATCATCTTTTAGCATCCTTGTAGGGTGGGTCCTTCCCTACATTGATCTCTTCTCTACAAGTACAACAGTATTTCAATGGGGCTGAATGGATGGTGGTTTTAGATCGATTTTAAAATAATCCTTCATTACCCATAGGATGTACACGGCTGGTGATAAGATCAACCGTGATGATTGAATCATCAAATTGGAGGGAGATATAGTTCTGAGACCAATCGTATACCATCTTCGCTTCTCTCATGAAAGGATTTCCTAAGATCATTTCATACGACTTAGGTTGTTTGGATAAGTCCATAACAATGAAAGTATGTTTAACTCGATGTTTAAGCATCTTAATCTTAAGATCTCGCATAACCTAATAGGTTTGGCAACTGTTCCATTGGCCATTTTCTATTAATTTAATCTATTTATAAAATTATTGTAAGTAGAAAAATAATAATTTAATAGGAATTATGTCCCTTTTTTACCATAGAGTAATTTTGTGAATAGATATTGACATCTTCATAGATTAAATCTTAGCTCTTATAAATACCCTTGTATAAATAAATAATTTATTCTCTTTATAAGTTTATGTACATAGCCTTAGGATACTATTAATTGCAGACCTTATGGTATATCCATGTAAAAGTGTATTCAATTAAATTAACCCCCTTCTTATAGACGTTTTAGGCATAGAAAACTATTAAGGAATCATGACCAAGCTCAAAAAATTAAATAGATCAAGAAAATTTATAAAGAAGGAATAAGCTAGTCATAATTAAGGTTCTATAGCAATACATAAATCAATGTGCTAGATAATGCACATTTATAGAGAAGGAATAAGCTAGTAATAATTAAGGTTCTATAGAAGCACATAAATCAATGTGCTAGATAATGCACATATATGTATATTTGGGTTCTTGACATAAATCATTTTAGAACATAGATAGAAGATTTAAGGCCTTATATTTGAGAAAGATAAGACCTTATATATTTAGAGAGAGAATCTCTTTTAGTATTAGATTAAATTAATAAATAAGGAAGTTATAGCTAGGAGATTAAATGGATTAATGATACCTTAAGATTTTAGAGATATTTTTAAAATCTTAGAATCATAGTTTTAGAAAGAAGTGGCCTAGTTTTAGAGAGAAGTGGTCTAATTCCAGAGAGAAATGACTTAGTTCTAGAGAGAGAAGAAAGCAAATTAAATTATTAAAATATACTAATGAGTCCATGCCTAGAATTGAACACTTAAGTTCTTAAGGATAGAAAATTGAATTGAGAATATGGTGTGCACATTCATGTGCACATATATACAAATAAATATGGTGTAAACATATTTTTTAGAGATGAAATAGGTGCCTTGTAAATTAAGTTAAGAAATATAATTTTCATAAGAGATCTCCTTTTGAAATTCAATAAATATCGAAATTAGTTTGAGTGAGAGAAAGTCATATTAAAGTAAAAGAAAAAAGGTTATGAGATGAAACCCTCTCTTATCAAGGTTGTAAAGAGTTAAAGAAAAGAGTCTCTTTATCAAGGTTGTAAAAAATTAAAGAAAAAAATTTGCTAAGTGCATGTTAATCAAGGATGTATAGAATTCTAACTAAACCTTAAGATAAAGGTTAAATTGGGATCTAGAGTCTCAAATGGAACAAGTGTTTATGTCCAAAGATCTAAGAGATCGATTATGTCTTCAAGATCGAAGAGAATCTCTAAGTTATTGAGACCTTAGAAGACTTATCATTCCGAAACAAGTCATCAGGATGGGCCTTAAATTATATTGGATCAAGTTATCAAGAGGATTATAATAGACTAGAGAAATTTCATTCTAAGATTCAATAAGAGTAGAGAATGTCTTGTTTACAAGTTTGATGACCATGTTTGCTATATTGATTGTTTTATGTATTTATTGTATGTATTTTTGTGGCACCCTATGAAGGTACCACACATGAATTTATTTTACCAGACAGATGTCATTTGAGTGATGAATCATATTGCAACGAGCGACGGTCGTCGGAGACCTTGACCCATCTTGGCAAACATAGGTGTGCTCTTGACAGGATTGGCATGATGGACATGAGAGGTGGCTCCCACTAGGCACAATAGTGTTTCAGGGCTTGGACACCGAGTGCCTTCACTACAAAGCTCCTGTGCATTGGTTGGCTGGAGTGTTCTTAACTTGGGAGTGTCATCACTATAGAGCTTTGTGAAATGGTTAGCCAAAGTGAAGTGGCCCCATTTGATTATAGGATTTGGGTTGTGAGACTTGTGGGCTCCTCACTAGATGGCATAGTGATCTCATATTGTTTATGCTTAGTAGTACCTTCTTGGTCTAAGGATCATGGTCAGGAGCTAGAAGATATACATGGACATATGATGGTTTTTCAGTATATTTTGGATATTATTACTTGGCTCTTTATAATGTCATATTTCTAGAGTTGTGTGTGTAAGGAGAAAAGAATTATAGACATCATACATGGAGTGTGTGCATGAATTCTTCCCTTGTTTTCTATTGAGTGTATGCATTGTGAATAAGGAAGATCAATTATGGGTGTGACTTCACATCAGCTCCATAGGCCCAATGTGATAGGCAAGCTAAGCCCTTTGGGATTAGATGGGGTTTAGGCTGAACCTATGGATCTAGTTAAAATTGAAAAAGGATAAAATAGTGGAAAGTGGGTGGCAGAGTGACCCGAGCATGCAGGTGATTTCTAAATAAGACCAAAAGTTGTTTTAAAATTTTAACTTGAAAATTAGATTATTAGGGTAAAGGAATGCTAGTCATATTTTTTTCCAGGATTTACTTCATCTATCGTACCATAACAGAATTGCGTCTCATTTTAGGATGAGGTGAGACTTTCACCTTGAGACAAGTCTTCTATAGCCATATTCTAGTAGAAGTAGAGGGTGAGGGTCCTCACCCTCTACTTCTATCGCATGCCAAGTGGCCGGTTAGCCTCCATCTTTTACCATATTCTGATAGAAGTAGATGGTGAGGGTCCTCACATGCTAAGTGGCCGATTAGCCTCCATCTCATTAGGGTATGTGTATTTATCGAGCTAAAACTTCCAAGTTAAAATTGTTGAGCTATAATTTTCCACATGCATTAATTCATATATTTATCCAAGAAATTATACAACATACTAAAAAAAAGGGGTACTGGGAATACATGTTTAGTAGAATTTCTTGGCATGGTCTCCTCTGCAAGCACATATGACCTCCATATCCTCCCTATTTACTTGTAGAAAGTACTTAAGGAAGAGTCCCTAGCATGGCTGTGTTCTCCATTACATTACCATGACCTCCTTTTCCTCTCTAGTTCCCCCATAGGGAAAGTACTTAAGGAGGAGGAGTCCTTAAGATAGCAAGATCTCCTCTGCATGCACATGAACTAGGATAACTTGGTGTGAAAGAAAGCAAGCCCAAGTACTTTCTCTAGAGAAAGTACTTGGGATAACTTGTGAAAGAAGGCAAGGCCAAGTACTTTCATTGACGAAAGTACTTGTACTTGTTGGGACAACTTTTCAAAATTGCCATAACTCTCACATCTAATGTCCAAATATAGTCATCCAGCCACTCAAATTGAAAGGAAAATGCCATTTGAGTGCATTCAATAGGTTAAATCTTACAAAAAAAAACATGATTTAATAAGAAATATTATAAAAATAAAGATCTAGATCTATAATTGGATAAGTTTAAAAGCTATTTCTTATTCTTTTTTCAACATTACTTAAGTCTATCCTACTATGTATCTAGGGATGATCTCCTCTACAAACCCATGAACTCCTTGTCCTTCCTACTTTTTTTTATTAAGTGCATGGAGAGAAGTCTCTTACATGGTCATGATCTCCTTTACATATGCCTACATTTACGTGTCTTAAATTCACTAGTCTCTCTCCATGCCACCCTCACATGTACTCCTAATATTCAGTTGTGCTTGTTTTCTAGCTATCATGTAATATTCAGTTGTGCTTATTTTCTAGCTATCATGTAATATCAAATTTTCTTTCTTGGAATGTAAAAAATACATAATTTAATAATATATCTATATTTATTGGATAAAAATGCTGGTGGGATCATGTGCTTTTTTTCAAAAAGTTAGTAATTTCTCCTCTTTTATGATACCTTAGCTCAGGATCTCATGGGTTTTAACTCGGACAATGGTAGGTCCCATCTCATTGTAGGGCTCAACTAGGCTTAACTAGATAATGAAGCCATTTTCTGATAATGGCTCAACTAGGCTTAACTAGATAATGGAGCCATTTTTTCTGATACAAGTAGAGGGTGAGGGTCTTCACATACTAAGTGGCCGGTTAGCCTCCATCTCATTGTGGGGCTCAACTAGGTTCAACTAGATAATGGTGTTATTTTTTGATAGAAGTAGAGGGTGAGTGTCCTCACATGTCAAGTGCCTCCATCTCATTGTGGGGCTCAACTAGGCTGAACTAGATAATGGTGGGCTAGATCCTCACGATTGAGTTTGGGTGGTTCTCAACTAGTTAAAATGGTGGCTACATTAGTTCAATTGTGGGCTATGATGTGCTAGACTAAGGCTTGACAATTGCATGAGCTTACATGCACTAAAGCGAACTAATGCATATATGAACGACATCCCACTTTTGAAAAATAACTTACCACTTACCATTCCTATTTACTACCCATGGTTTTATACTTTCCACTTACCAAATCCACCCTTAGTTTTTTATAATACCATGGTTTTGGAGTCTTAGACTAATTAACCTTTAAAGATTTTATTTATTAATGCGCACACTCGTTGATGCTGCCTAAGGTGGATCTTTAATTATTTTCTTAAGGATAACCATAATATTTTATGTTGAATATTTACACAAGGGTAATTGGAGCATGCTGAGCTTATTTTTGGGGTCTATTACTTAAATAACCTCATCTTTAATTTTTTACCTAATACTACCAACGTTCCCCAAAGGTCTATTTTATTTTTCTCACCTCAAAAATCTTAAACACTCATTATAGCTAATTTTTATAGGGTAAATTTATTTTTAAAATACTGAGAAGAATTTATACCTCAATTATTGATAATTTCATCATTTATTCCCATTTTTCTCTCTATAACATCTCATAGATTACATTAAGAAAATACAAGAGGTAAGAGGGATCTTACAATTATGAGACACTATCCCCCATTAACAAATGAATGATGTGATGAAATATCATGCATTATGAAAGGTTGATCCATAGGTCTGCCAATCCATTGAGTGAGCCTAACTATGAACCTAACTATATGAGATAGTGTTATAACTATGCCATAACTTAAGTGAACCAAAGTTGCTATCACAGTTTGTAAACCAGTGGGGCATATTTGTCAAAATCTCACCAATCATGCCACTGGCATAAGTGTAAAGTTGTCACATCATGGTGTGTCATCCAAATCCATCACCCATATTTGCATTACTTGAGCTCAATATCTCTGTATATCAAAGGTCTTTATTACTTCTAGAGCAGGTCTGAAACTAGTTTTAGACACGTTTGTTTTACTTTACTAGGCTCATGTCTATAGGTTTTCATGTCTACAGGCTCAGTATCCAAGTTCAGGAGGCATGTAGGTTCATGTGTCCACGTTCATATCTCTAAATTCACGTTTGTAGGCTCACGTATACAAGCTCATGTGTCAAGGTTAATTTCTTGAGAGTTACGTCTATAGGTTCATATCTATAGGCTCGTGCCTTTTGGCTTGTGATAATAAGTACTAACTATGCCTACGAGGGTTTTACCAAAGTCAAAGTGCAGATATCCTCTATTTTAACTTTTTGGTCAAAGACAACCACCTCCCAAATGACATCGGATTTCGGTGTACTATGGATTGTTGGGAAGCCCTAATGATGTACATCCATCCTATGGTTTCACTTGTCCCAAATAGCTTTCTATTTCTGACTGGGCACAAGTCTGACCTCTAATGAAAAATGGCAAGTTGGGGAATCAAATGATGTCGTAAACGGAGAGGTTTAATGCTTGTTGGGAAGGTGTAAGGGAGTACTAAGAACCTATATAATCACCCAAACTCCAGTCCTAATGTAATTTTAGTTAATTAGGGTTTTATGAATCTACAAATTTTGCTATCAATATCTCCTTTGGTACCCATTTGCCTTCCACATGTACCACCCTTTGCTTTTCCAAGCATCTTTGGCATCCAAAAGCACCTTATATGTGTCCACAATTTCCCTCAATCCCAACCATACATGTAAATTTACATTTTTTTGGCATGGTCTCCTTTGTATTAGTGACCAAATCTCAAATTTCCTATGTACTCAAACCATAACCAATATTCTCTTGGCAATTGGCGTAGCATCAAGGCATATCTTCATTGCATAATGCATTGGCCAATGGCATATTACATGTGATCTTTGTGCCGATGAAGATTGATTGTTGATGAAGAGGTTTGTTTGTTGTGATGGAGAGCTTTGCTTGCTAATCTCCTAGCCAAGCCTTCCCACCCTCGTACCTAGTCCAAATCTAGGCACAAGTTGGGGCCATGTCTTCACATCCAATGTACCTAATCTCCCTCCTTGCCATTTTTCCAAAAGCACTCACGACAAGGAGAGTTTATGCCATGAGCCTCTTCTCCAATGCCCCAGGTACCCTCACAACTAGATGCTAGAAAATTGAAGTGAGAGTACAAGTGAGGTGTATGTGGATGTAATTTCATAAGATAAGGTAGGAGCACTTACAATGTGTTTAGCATGACTCATGCTACTTTCATTTTATCAATTGCAATGAGCATGTTCTCATGCTTTCATCCAATCATCATAATAGCTCCAATACACCAAATCACATCAAACCAATATCCAAGTAGCATTCAACATCATGTGAGTCCAAAAGACAAAAGTATTTACAAGAAATAGCTCCACACTTCAAGAGTAGGCATAATGTCCTCCAAATGTTCCACATGCAACCACAAGATCTTGTCACCCATAGAGACCAAGAGAAAAGCTATGTTGATAGATGCATTTGTTCTTGACCAAGCATCATGTGCCAGGCATGAAAATGTCCCTTCACATCAAACTTGTGTCCAAAAGTCTTCTTCACCCTCAATTAATCTCCAACTGGATGTGTGGATTTTGTACACAATGATTCAAGCTATGGTGTGGATTCCCAACATTTTGCAGCATGCTTGCCCTAATGGTAAATCTCCAAGCTCATCCATGGAAACAAAACACAAGAGATAGCTTATGAATCATAAGAAGGCTTACGATTTGTCCATAGCAATGATTTTTGAAGCTCTCAAGTGGATCAAGCAAGTTGCAGCTCTTGTGCAGAACTCATGGTAAAATTTTGTTGAAGAAGCTCCTCCATACCCAAGAAATCACCACGTTAATCACCAAGGCAAAGACTCCTAAGCCTTGCTAAGCCTAAGGCAAGCTTAACTAGTTGTAAGGAGGCAAAATGGTCTATAATTCCCACTCTTTTATGCATGAAATTGTGTAAATTTCACTCCATAATTACTCTATAATTAGTAAAACGCTTAGGAAATTATGAATAAATCAAATTAAGCTAAATTATGCATGAAATCATAGAATTTGATTTAATCCCACTCTAATTCATTTTATTGCACTCTTAATCATGCATTTTTGGCCCGAATTGGATAAATTTGACTTGGAAAATTAAGCACGCTTTAGATTAATCACATCTTTAGTAATTAATGCTAATGTTCTCTCAAAAATTGGTCTGATCACCTCAAAATCTGGTCTAGGGTCCAAATTTTGAACCTAGTAGATCAAAATGAATCATAATGTCCAAGGATCTAATCAAATCTCAATCAAAGCTCACTAATCCTTATAGATTAAGCATTCTTAAAAAAGATTAAGATCAAGAAAATCAAGAAACAAGAAAATTCAATAAATTTTAAAAAAAATCAAGAAAATTCTTGCCATGACCAAAACATGAATCAAAGTAACCATATCCCCCAAAAGCTTAGGAAAATGAGGATCAAAAAGATCAAATCAACTCAAACAAGATTACCATAGCTCCATGTTCTTGATCAAGAAAATCAAGAAACTCAAGAATTCCTTAAATTTTCTTGAAATTAAAATGAAAATGGATTAAAGGCTAGGCTATGATACCAATGCAAGAAACTAGGGTTGGCCACTCAAGGCATGGAGTGACAACATGGGTGTGGGTCACCATCCTAAGGCAATAGCCAAGAAGGCCATGGAAGATTGGGCATGAGAGCTCCAAGAAAAGTAATTCAATAAAGTGTACAATGCCCATGAGCCCATGTATCATATAGCCCAAGGTCCCTAAAGGCACACATGTAAATGACCCTAAGCCCAAGTGCATAGGCCCCATCCCCCATGTGCATGTGACACTAAATCTACTTTGTTACACCTAGATTCCTTTTCCACCCACATGCCCACTTTATTTGGGGTGTGTTCACATCTACATGACCTCTTTCTCTCACCCTTTACCACTTGTACATCATATATTTCAACACCCCCTCTCAATTCCACCATGGATAATGCCAAACATGGGGTGAGCATTGACATACAAGAAAAAAATGACCCCCTCTCAACCATAGGATAGATGAGATAAGGTAGGTAGCCTTTATAAATTAGGCTTTTACAAAAGTGATGAGTTATAGAGAAATGTGGTTCACTCCCAATTCTAGCAAACATGCTTCACTCTTCAACTAGAAGAGTTGTTTATCATGTGAGGAACTTACAAAATCCCCCTCAGCCTTAGTAACATCTTTGGTACCATCTCTTCCATAGTGGCTTCATCCACCACCCTTGTTGCTCCTTCGCTTTGATGAAACTATCTTCTTGCAAAAGACAATCTTCAAGTGGAATTTGGATGTACCATTCTTCATTATATTGGCTTCATTGGTTGCATCTTCGTGCTTCTCCAATCCTTTCTTGCGGTAGACATGCTTCATGTGTACATGTCTCCTTCCAATCATCCTAGCTTCCTTAGTCCAGCTGCCACATAGACTAACACATAGATGCCACACATGTTTTCATAGCTTATGATGTGCTTCTCAATATGCTTCTTGCTTCCACCTTTCACTTCATCATGATGCAAAAATACATACACCAATGTGAACATTGATTTAGAAGAGATCTTGCCACTTGTTTATCAACACAAGGGCAGTGTCTAACTCCATTACAATATGGTAGATTTCCATGCACATGAGTTCATCAAAAAAAATTAGGATCGGATTTCATGTTTGATGCATCAATTTTTCTTGGTTTAAAAAATTGTACATGTCTTGCACTTCCCACGCGATAACGGCAAAAATAATTTCTTCCTCCGCTTGCTTTGAGCTTAAAAGAAATGAGGACAAAAACCTTTGAGTACTTGGTTGAAAAACCTTAGAGCAAAAGGTTTAAAGTAACTTTGAAAGAAAGGTTTAAAGAACCTTGGTAAGAAAAAAACCTTTGATGAAAAAGAGAAAAGGTTTTTTTTTTAACTTTAGATATAATGGAAAAAAACACAAGGCTTTGAAAACCTTAGAATATAGTATTTTTTTGTGAAAAAAAAATGCACTGCGTTTTGCTTCACTACGTTGATGCACTATGTGGCTGTTTTGCCTTTTGTTGTCGATTGTCGTGTCGTCTGCTGGCCCTTGAAGCAAGCACCAACCATACACAAGGCAGCAACCATACCAGTAGAGCGACAGAAAAACGATCGGACGGCTGTAGGAAGGATGGCCAAAAAACAAAGATGACGCCGATTGCGTTTTCGGATGCTCCGATGATCTTGCTGATGTTATTACTCCCTTTTGATAGAGAGCAAAGAAGACAAACCAAACAATCTTCCACACCTTCAACCCATCACACAAAGTTCCCATGCACCTTCCAAATCTTTGAAGAAGATTGATGACGAGAAAAAGCAAAAAATTACCAATTTGCTTGCGTTTTTTTTCTTCTTTTTCCTTTTCTTCTTCTTGTTGTTGTTGATGATGAGAATTGTCTTCTTCTTCTTCTTCCAAGCTTCGAGAGCTTGTTGATGATAACAGAATCTCCTCTTTGATGAAGCTCTTTTGTTGCCTTCCTTCTTGAAGCCTTTTTGCTTCTCACTTCTTCTACCATCGTCCTTCTTGATGAGGATGTGAATGGCTTATAATAGTGAGAGAGAGATAAAGGGTATTGAATGAAACTTAGCCTTTTCAATGCTTTGATACCATGTCAAAATTATAGGGAGTATACACAACTGAAGAAATAGTTGATGGGGCAAGATAGAGCAACATATATGAGAGAGAGCAAGAACACAAGATATATAGAAAGCTTCTATATTACCTTCTATTTCAACCACTCCAAAGTTGGCTTAACCTTCACGTTCAAGTGTTGTACTTGTTTTGTGTTGCAAAAAGTGAGGCCTCCTGCCCTTTATATATATATAGGGTTCACCAAGGGCTAATATTGGGCCAACCCTAGATCCCTTTTCCACCCACATTCCCACTTCATTTGGGGTGTGTTCAAACCTACATGACCTCTTTCTCTCACCCTTTGCCACTTGTATATCATATATTTCAACAAATCATGTGTCATTGGTCCTTGCCTTCGAGGCACAAATGCAACTTTTTATCGTCAATGTAGGTGAGGTAGCTTGCCCACTTTGTTATCACACCGGTTCCAATGAGGTGAAGGAAGAGAGCTCTTTTCACCTAGATGGAGGAAAATCTTCACAATCATTCTCTCTCACAAAATGTGAAGGAAGAAGAAGCTAATGAAAGATGAAAACCTATAACAAACCTGTTTAAGCTAATGGAAGAGAAAAATCTACAACCAAACTTGTTTGAGCATGCATCCATCTAGCATGCATGAATCCAATAGCATACAAGAAAGCAAGGGTAGAGAAGAAGAGATCTCACAAGTATTATATTACATGGGAATCATTTTATTATCAAAATGGCTTATATATAAGTGACTTGTTTTTACAATAGGCCAGGCAAACTTAAAAATGGCTCGGCCACTATTACTAAACCTACAACCAAACCTGTTCAAACTAATGGAAGGAGGGAAACCTAAAACCAAACTTGTTCAAGAAAGCATCCATCAAGCATGCATGAATCCAATAGCATACAAGAAAGAAAGAAAGAAAGATTAATAGAGAAGAAGACATCTCACAAGCATTATATTGCAAGGGAATGATTGTCTACTGCTTATTGTCAAAAATGACTTATATATGTGACTAGTTTTCACACTAGGCCAACCAAAATTAAAAATGGTTCAGCCTCTATTATTAGAGTCTTAAGCATGTATGTATATATAGAGTTCTTATACTTCCCCTATTTGACATTAAGCACAAACGTAAGGCCACTTTATATGTTTTAGCACCATGTTATAAAAGATAAGTGCTCATTCATGGGGTAACATGGTAAAGTGTCTTTTAACGGTAGGTCAGCCAGGCAGCAGGTGAAACCTACGGAGTGGTCTAACACCATCACTGTTGAGATAGAAAGTTTATCCAGAAGATAGTGTCGGTGTGTGATACATGTGTGGTGTGCATTAGCAATAGGAGTGTGTGGACAATAATCAACCGTGTCCCAATGGCCAAGTGTGTGGACATTCGGTGTTACATTAGTATGGTGTGAACTTATCAATGTGTGTGGAATTTAAAGATGGAGAGTGTGTGAAAGGAGAATGGAATGAAACAATGGCTTCTCCTAATCTTTTCTATGGTTATGTGAGAGATAATTAGAGTTTATACATGTTATTATGCAATTCCCATTTTATTTACATTGCATGAGAGCATCCCAATTCTATTTACATTGTATGAGAGCCCCATTCTATTTACATTGTATGAGAGCCCCATTCTATTTACATCGTATGAGAGCATCCCCATTCTATTTATTGTAATGGCAACAGACACAAAGCTTGTTTTGTGTGAATGTTTTTAGACTCATGGATATGGAGTTTTGTAGCTCAAGTTATGAATGAAACAAAATAAGGGTGCATATTTGGGATGTTTGCTATAACATTTAGTTAAAGTGTTAATGTATGTAAAGTTTACCCATAACCTTGGTTGAAACTTGATGTTACAGGTTGAACTTAACAATTAGAATGTATGTATTTGATTAGTAAAAGAATTTGCTATTGCTACATGGTATTAGAAATCTCTTGGTGGGTAGCTCATTTGCACGTTGTTGGTAAGAGGGGACTAAAAATTTTGCATGATAGTTTTTGAGCTTCTACTTGCCTAATACAATTATATATGTGTATATATGGAGAAAATAAGCATTTGGGAGTGCAATATGGACATGTACATGGTTCAAGAATGGTTTTTGAAATGCTTTTACATTGAGCAAGTGAATATACAAGTGGTTTTGACACTACATTGACAGGATTTATGCATTTATATGTATTAGCAAGGCTAGCATTATGCATTTATATGTATTAGCAAGGCTAGCATTATTGTACCATATTGGTTACATTAGTTGGTTGAGTATGCTCATTGAGGATTGTATGTTGCAAACATGGTGGATGGTTCAGTGCAAATTGTGGATGAAAATCTTGATTGGAATAACTTCCAAATATGGACATATTGCATGTAAAATTTCTTGAAAGGAAAAGGCTATTGGAGTTGGTGAGACTTGTGTTGATAGCAAGAGCCATGACTTCCCACAACAAATCTAACATAGGCGCAACTTTAAGCACATAGAACTTGGTTGGAAAGAGCATACAATGTGTTGCATTACTTCTTTATATGTGTGACAGATTCTATGCTATGTCATATACATGATGTGGATAATCCCAAGAATGCATGAGATACTTTGGTGAAATTGTATAACACTAATACACATGCAAGTAAGATTCAATTGAAGCAAAATATTCATAGAATAACTTTGAATAACAAGAGCATACATGATTATATGCAAGAGATAAAGGAATGAGCAAATGCACTTACATCCATAAATGCATCTATGGATGATCGTGATCTTGTGGCAATCATATTGAATGGTTTAGGAAAAGAGTATAAGTCATTTAATACCTCTATCACAGTTAGAGGTGGCAATCCCCCATATTTTGAGAAGTTGGTCTCATTGTTTATTGTTGAATAATTGAAGCTTGGGCTTGGTACATCTACCAGTAATAATGAGCATGTAAGGGACCAAGCACTTTACTCTCATAGAGGTTCAAGAGGTAGGGGGAGATCTACATCTAGAGGATGATTGTGGACATGGTTGGATGGATAGACCACCAGAGTATAATTTTCAACCTTTATATGGCACACACAATGGTAGAGGATATTATTCCCAAGGCAAGGGGATATCTAGCTCTAGAGGTCATTTGGCAACCTCAATAACAACAAAGTAATGGGATTGATTATCATTATTGTATGACAAGACTTATCATATGGCGAGAGATTGCTATTATAACGAGCAAAATGCCATGCATAGTAGAGTCCAACATGGGAATTATGCATCATCTAACAATGATGGGAGTGCAAATTATTTGTTTACTATATGAAACATATTATGGGTAGGATGACCATATGGTGAAGTTGATGAGACATGGAACGTGGATTTGGAAGCATCAAACCACATGACTTACCATGGGAGAGTGGTTTGATAGAATGTCACCTACACAGTCAACAGGGTAATGTTATTACAAGGGATAATACAAGGCATCCTATTATGGGAGTGTGCCATTGAGGATGTATGATGGTAGAGTGAAGACCATGTCTTGAGTGTTGTATGTGTCATCTATCACACTAAGAATTTGGCATCGGTTGGATAAATGGTACAAAAAGGATTGTAAGTGAGATTTAATGAGCATAGTTGCTTTGTTAAGGACTTTAGAATGGATGTAAGCTCATTGCAAAGGTTCCAAAAGAAGGAAGATTTTTTTACTTTGGATGTAGGTATTTCAGAATTGAAGTCAGCCACGTTTTCACGTAGTCATGGAATTGTGTCATGGGATTGTGCCAAAAACATTGATATGTGACATAAGATAATTGGGCATGTGAACATTCAAAAGCTAAAAGCTATACAAATAAAGGGCATTATTGGTGGTTTACCAAGGTTCAAATACGATGGGAGTTCACATATAAGTGATGCATGTCAATTTCAGACTCAAGCAACCCAAGGAAGGTCAAATGAGTAGAAGACATTTGGAGATTGTGCATAGTGATATTGGGGTCCTATACAAACCCAATCCATTAATGAAAGAAGGCACTACATTACCTTCATTGATTACTTTATTAGGATGACATGGATCTACTATTGAAAGAGAAGAGTGAACCTTTGGAAAATCTCAAAGAGTTCAAAGCTCTTGTGGAGAAGCAATATGGTCATTGGATTAAGTGCCTAGAGACATATGGTGGAGGTGAGTAGACCTCACGTGCATTTGATGAGTTCTTGAGAGAACATGGGATTAGAATGTAGCTTACATGTAGGTATACCCCTCAAAAAAATGGAGTTGCTAAGAGAAAGAATAAAGTGGCTAGAGCTATGTTGAATGAGAAGGCTATGCCATCATATTATTAGGCAAAATCATGTGCTACAACGGTGTTTACCTTGAACAAGACATTTATAATTGCCATACATGAGAGTACACCAGAGATAAGGTTAATATGATTTATGCCTAACATTGGACACTTGAAAGTTTTTGAAGGTATTGCATATGTGCATGTGCCACAGAGGACTAAGTTCCAAAAGCTAAAAAATGTACCTTCAAAGGATCAGAAAGCATATAAATGCTATAATCTAGTCACAAAACAGGTTCTCCTGGTATGTCTAGGCCACATGAGACTTCTAGTAGTGGAAATGTGAGTCCACGATCAGGAAGATTGAATCATGATGTTGTAGCACTAAGAGTAGTGCACTGGACAAAGGAAAGAAGAAAGTTGAAGGTGTAGGCATTGGAAATGCAAGTTATGAGTCATTTAGTTCCAAAAGCCTTGATGATAAGTTGGGAATTCCAATGTTAAAGACTCCAATTGTGAAGAAACAAAAGTATGTACCACCACATTTAAGATCTCAAGGAGCTCATAGTGATCCATGGCTATTGAGGAGATCACAAAGAGTGAAATATCCAGTATACAAAGGTTGATGTATAAAGAATATGCTATGCATTATGCATATATGATAGCTATGGTGAAACATGTGGAGCCTACTTGTTTTGATGAGGCCATTGGAAAAGAAGACAAAGCTATGGATGAAGAGATGGATACATTGGCACATAATGATACATGGGATTTGGTTGAGTTGCAAAAAGGTAAGATTGTTATTAGCTTTGAATGGGTTTACAAGGTCAAATGTAGGGTGGTTCTGTGGAAAGACATAAGACAAGGTTGGTTGCCAAGGGATTTATAAGGCCAAATGCAAATCAGATGGTTCTGTGGAAAGAAATAAGGCAAGGTTGGTTGGCAAGGGTTATGCATAAACTCATGGACTTGATTATGATGAGACATCTAGTGGCTAAGATGGCTATGAGGTCTGTGATTTCATCGGGTGCATCTAGAGGTTAGGATTTACACCAAATGGATATGACAAATGCATTCTTGAATGGAGAGTTGCAAGAAGAGGTGTTTATGGAGCAGCCACAGAGATATATATATCCACAGTTTCCCACACATGTATATACATTGGAGAAGGCATCATATGGTTTGAAGCAAGCACCACAAGCTTGGAATGATATGATTAGCAAGCATTCGTTTTCAAGTTAGGAATTCAAAGTCTTCATTATATGTGAAGAAGATAAAGAATGGTTTGGTGGTGATTGTAATTTATGTGGGTGACTTGATAGTCACATATGATTGGGGGAATGATATTACTAAAGTAAAAGCATCATTGGGTAACCAATTTGACATGAAAGATGTGGGAGAGTTGAGATGGCATAGAGGTGGTGAGGACAACACATGGCATATGGTAAATGCAAAGGCAATATCCTTTGGATATGTTGGCATGAATGGATACAAACCTATGACAATACCATTGGAGAAAAACATCAAGCTAAGGACCGATTTTGGTGAAAATTTAGAAGATGTTACCATGTACATAAAGATGGTTGGCAACTTGATTTACTTGACTATTACTAGATTGAATTTATATATTATGCGATGGGACTAGTTAGCCAGTTTATGCAGAGTCTCAAGAAACCATATTTGGATGATGTTAGGAGGATCATGAGTTATGCAAAGACCACTACCCACCATTATGGTCTATTTTACGAGCATAGAAAGGATGTGATGATTACACAGATGCAAATAGTGTCAGTGTGATACATGTGTGGTGTACATTAGTGCAAGGAATGTGTGGACAATATTCAATCGTTCCCAATGGGTGGACATTTTTAGTGTTACAATACTATGGTTGGTGTGAGCTTATTAGTGTGTGTGTGGAGTTTGAAGATGGAAGAGTGTGTGAAGGAGAATGCAATGAAATAATGGCTTCTTCTATTCTTGTCTATGGTTGTGTGACAGCTAATTAGGGTTTATACAAGTTTTTTTTATGCATCACCATTCTATTTACAAATACAAAGGCACAAAGAAGTAGGGTGAGACCTCTACATTAGCTAATGGCCATGGCATAAAGGACATCCCAAATCCCACCATGGCCATGGCATAAATACAAAGGCACAAAGAAGTAGGGTGAGACCTCTACATTAGCTAATGGCCATGGCATAAAGGACATCCCAAATCCCACCACCATTACTAACACACAAGAAGCTTATATAGCACACACACACCCGTACCCACACAACAAAGCACAAGCACAAGCATAATTACCAAGATCTCTCTACTTATTATTCCCACTAACCCTTTAAAAACGTTGAAGTTCTTTGATATTCACTTAGATGGGAAGCCCTCAATCCAACCAAGGGTGAAACCTCCAAAGCTTGAAGACTATGGGGTGGTGGTTGGCAACCCAAGAGTTGATCACATGAATATGTTGAAAGATATGGTACACCCATTATATATATTGATTCCTTGCATTGCCACCAAAGGATTTTGCACCAGTTCCTCAATGCCGAGGCAATGACTAGGGCAAAAGAAGAAGTGGAAAAAGTTGGGATGGTGGGGACCTGTAGGACCAGCCCAAAGGCTGCCCCAATGGCCTCCAACAATGGCCAATAAGTATGAGGAAGACTTGGGAATTTGAGAGTAATAGGGTAACGGTTCTGGTCTTCTTCGACACGGTTGAAGTAGCTCATGTAAGGTATGAAAAAAATCTTCCTTGGGCCCAAAGGGAAAGGACTGCCCTTGAGCGCTTCTGAGGCTGCCTCCTTTGCGTCAAAGGGAAAGGACTGCCCTTGAGCGCTTCTAAGGCTGCCTCCTCTGCGTCAAAGTCTACTTAAAGTAGTCTTGTATCTTTCAAATGGAGCGCAAAGTCGGAAGGTAATGCCGCCAAAACAACCAATCACAGGCCTCTGGATACGTGAGGGGTGGAGCCAAAGATTTTTCCAATGAGCATCGTCTTAGAGTCTTTCTCCATTTCGGCGAAGAGGGCTGCAAGCTCATCTTCTTGAGAGAAATGGATGGTTCATCTGGGTACAAGTGATGGTGTTGTCCACCCGTGCACTCTCAAGTAGAGCTTAGATGGCGATCTAGATAGACTCTGGATGGAGTATGTACGAGTTGTAGAAGGGGGTGGATACTCACAGGCATTGGATACCTTAGCTCATGGCAACCATGTCCATATATAGTGCTATAGGCGGTGTGGTAGATGCGTATACAAAACGAGGGTAGTTACACTGCATAGACACGATCACCACCACCCGCATATATCAAGAACGTGGCCCATCGACACCGACCCCCTCGCACTAATGATGGACCTAGTATCTGAGGAAATATTCTAGGGAATATTCCTCGTACCGTCGCTCAAGGGCTCTCGTCTCCCCCCGAACCTCCGCCAAGGGGGAACGCTCATACCACTAACCATCTCCTAACCATCATCAATGGTCACAATAATGACCCCATCGGCATCTAAGCCGGGGTTCCCACTAAAGACATACGCACCATGGCTACTCCTCATAATGGGGGCCTAACAAATCTGCATTATACATCAAAGTGAGATACATGCTGAGAGATGGGCATTGAGTGTATACTAACACCCCCCCTCAATGTCCACCCGAAGATGAACTAGGTTTTTGGCCCAACGCCAAGTCGATTGTGCAGCTCCAATTGAGGACATAAACTGCTATGTTGACTACTTCAGCCCAAAATGTATTGGGCAAACCCTTTGCCTCCAACATGCATCGAGCCATCTCCATGAAAGTTCAATTGCGACGTTCTACAACACCATTTTGCTGAGGTGTGTGAGAAGTGGTGAGTTGGTGCTTGATGCCATTCTCCTTGCAGTAACTGTCAAATCCCATTGAAAGGAATTCTCCTCCTCGATCTGTACGAAACTTCTTCACCTTCTTTCTTGTCTCATTTTCCACAAGCTTATACCACTGTTTGAACTTGCCAAAAGGTTCAGCCTTATCCCAAAGGAAATAAACCCACATCTTCCTACTGTAATCGTCGACTAACAGCATAAAGTAAGAAGATCCCTCTAATGCAGTAGTAGACATTTTACCACAAAGATCAGCATGTAGTACCAGCTCTAGAGGAGTCTTTGCCCGATTGCTGCTTTCTTGTGGAAATGCCTTGCGTTGTTGCTTGCCCATCATACAAGCTTCACATGGTTCCTACAATTTTGAAAATGCACACAAATTAGCTACCATACCCTTTTTCTACATCTCCTTTAGCACGACTAATCCAATGTGACCAAATCGCTCGTGCCAAAGCTTGTTGTGCTTTTATCTGCAACAAACACTATAAGGACACTCCGCTCATAGAGATTTTTGCACCTTACTCCTTTGCCGACTACCTTGCCAACAGCATGAATCCACTTCAACAAGAGAAACTGAATGAAGGTAAAATGGTGGAGGTGTTTCTCACTAAAATCAAAGATCTCTGTGAGCACATGATTGTACTCTCCCCCTGGATCTCAATTGTCGCTATCTAAGGGTATTACCACCTAGATATGATAGTTTTACTACATCTTTGAATGTTAGTATCAGGCCTACTCCTCTCACATTTGAGGAGTTCAGCTCATTACTTTGGGATCAGGAGATAAGGATGCAGAGCCACAATGCTGGTTGACCCAGTTTTCTACACTAACACAAAGAAGAAGAGTAAGGATTATAACTCTTCAAGTCAGAACAAAAAGGTTAAATACTTTTATTGTGCCAAAGAATGTAGGAAAAAGCAAGCAAACCCGAAGAATGGCACTCTAAAGACCAACAAAGAATCCACTCATGCAGCATAATTAGAACTGTTTGTTACCATTGAAGAAGTGTGAAGTGAAATAACTAATGTTGCAGCATATTATGACTCTTGGATCATCAATAGGGGGCTTCTAGGCACATGACCAATTGCAAGAATTGGTATTTCCCCCTAAAGCGTGTGGGAGATAACATCGTGTGGTGATTGGATGCAATGATGAAAAGTTTCCAAAAAAGTAAGAAAGTTTTTCAAATGTTCTTTGGGTTTCATAATAAAGAGGAACCTCGTTTCAATCTCGACCATGACGGACCTTGACTTCCCGATTCACTTCCACTAGAATGGGATAGTCATTCTTGATGGAGATGATAAGGTTATTACAAATGACATTCCGAGGAAAATAACTTGTATGAGCTTTTAGCATTTACAATTCAGGCCCATTTGGGTACCAAAAAACTTTAACATGAGAAATATTGGCATATCAATATGCAAACTCTTTCAAAGATGTAGAAAGATAAGGTAGTGAGAATTTGCCAACAGTCTTTGATAGTCCGGATGTATGTGAAGCTTTCATAATGGGTAAAGTAACCTCGAAAACCCTTTCCACAAGAGGGCACTTTTAGGGCCAAGTCTCCTCTTCAGCTCTCGTATACGATGAACTCTATGTAAAGATGACTACAATTGCACTTGGAGGTTCTTCCTATTTGTCACATTGATAGATGATTACAATAGGAAGATTGTGTACATTCTTAAAAAGAGTGTAACAAAGGCCATCAAAGGGATGACTCCATTACAGGCCTACTGGGGTAAGAGACCTTCAGCTTCACACTTGAAAGTTTTTGGGTGTAAATGCTATGTAAAGATGAGTACAATTGTGAACTCTATGTAAAGATGAGTACAATTAC
Source organism: Cibotium barometz (assembly GCF_041138505.1). NCBI lineage: Eukaryota > Viridiplantae > Streptophyta > Polypodiopsida > Cyatheales > Cibotiaceae > Cibotium > Cibotium barometz. The sequence goes on along the minus strand of NC_141098.1, from coordinate 5,033,841 downwards.
ACTTGGAGGTTCTTCCTATTTTTCACATTAATAGATGATTACAATAGGAAGATTGTGTACATTCTTAACAAGAGCGTAACAAAGGCCATCAAAGGGATGACTCCATTACAAGCCTACTGGAGTAAGAGACCTTCATCTTCACTTGAAAGTTTTTGGGTGTAAATGCTATGTACATGTTTCAGATGTTCAGAGGACCAAATTGGATGCCAAAATCCAGAAATGCATCGTCTTGGTTAACAAGATGGACTCGAACATGTATCGACTATATGATCCTCAGGCAAAGAAGATTTTAGTGAAGATCATAGTGATCTGTGATGTGGTATTCTAGGAGAACAACTATGTCGGATGGAGGAGAAGCTTCATTCTTTTTCATCATGTAACTGGGACATCACCAAGGCAACATAACCTCCACATGCAACACGAGATTCGTTGCATTTTGATGGAGAGCAAAAGCTTCATTTTTCTTCATCACGCAACTTAGACATCACCAAAGCAACATAACCTCCACATGCAACACGAGACTCCTTGCATTCTAATGGAGAGGATCCTGTACCATTTCCTCTGGACATGGATTTTAAAGATGAAGAACAAGAGCATGATGTGCCACAAAAAGGTAAGTCATTCCCTAAGTGTTACATGCAACTTTTCGATGGAGCAGAACCTTGGACCATCAAGGATGTGTCTCAAGCTATTCACACATCCACAAGGTTAAAAGAGAAAAACATGGATCGACATAATCTTGTGAATTTTGCTCTCATAATAGAGGTACTCAAGATTCACGAGCCTACCACCTTTGTTGAAACACAAGGGGATCCAAAGTGAATAGCAACCATGGAAGCAGAACATGAATCCATCTTAAAAAACCACACTTGGGACTATAGATCGTCCTCCAAGATGCAATGTTATTGGCACTAAGTGGGTTTACAAAGCAAAATACAATCTGATGGTGTACTTTTGGCTAAGTATCAGGCACAACTAGTTGCACCAAAGGTTTTGTACGAGTTAAAGGTTTTGACTTTTAAGAAGCTTTGCCTCCTACAACCAAGTTAACCATAATCCCCACCGTTCTTGCATTGGCAATGCACAAGGGGGATGGCATGTTTTCCAAATCGATGTAAAATCTGTTATCCCAAATGGAAACCTCAAAGAGGAGGTATATGTGGAACAACCACTTGGGTTCATGGTTCGCGATTCTGGAAGCAAAGTTTGCAAGGATTTCATTTCTGGGCTCAATTCATGACTGGCTCCAAGAGCCTTTGATATCATATTCACAGCCTTTGATCCACATTACTGGGGTGCCAGCTCTGTGTATGACGGGTCTTACCCATTGTAAATTTCCAAAAAAAACTGTATTGTCACACATGTTTTACACATTAGATGAATGAATCCCCCTTAAATGCATTTCACATGGGAGCTCAAAAATAGATCTGACTAGGCAACCATCCAAGACAACAAGAAGCTGAATGAAAGATTTTGAAAGCCCATAAAGACTCTACAAAGTCGCATCCATAAAGATCTTGAAGGCTGAATGATGTGATGTAACTCTTGTTTAGTAGCACAAACCTTACATGGGCTGCTCTTAAACAACATTACACCACGAGACATCTGGATGGTGCAAATGAAGACTCAGCAACAGATCCTTCTTATCGATTCTTTAACTTCTGCTACAACCAACTTCTTGGAATTGTGGTTACTATATCCGGTCAACGGAAGAAAAAAAATTGTTGCTGTGGTGTAATGAATTCATTGCACGGTTTCTGTTCAATCTTCGGGTAACCAAAATGACAGCATGGCCTTGTTTCTTAGCATAGGAAAATTGATGGCCGGTCAATTTTGTTTACCACACTTAAATTCAGCATGAATCAAATTAAGCACCCTCAAAGCAGATGTTAACTATGCACTACCACTTTGTGAGAGTGACAAGCCCTTCTCCAGATCCTCAGATTGTTTTGACTGCCGAATGGGGGAGACAGATTGTGTCGTTTTGTCAACTTCATGTTCTTGATTTGAAGGCTCCATTGATGGACTTCTCCTGTTATACTCTAATTGAAGAAGCAATGAATTAGCCATCACACCTAATGAACTTATTCCCATCAAAGCACCAGCAAGAGATGGTGTTAACATAGTATTTGTAATCGGTAGGAGTACTCCAGCAGCCACTGGCAAACCCACCTGCATATACGACAAAACAATTTGATTAAGAAATTTGTCAGTTTTGGATGGTCCCTCTCGCCTACGTAGTATGTTGGCCCTGTATTTTCTTTCGGAAGCTAGTTTTTTTTTATTTTTCATGTTGTCTTGACATTCAGTCTAATCATGGAACATGTAACATCTTCCATAGACACTTTGGGTCTTTCGTAGATGTTAATAACCCTCTCTCTCTCTCTCTCTCTCTCTCTCTCTCTCTCCCCTTTTGTGGAGTTCACCCAACAAGGAGATATCTCCTGCTGGTCGACTTCAATGAATGCACAGCTGAGATGCAGGTGCATGTGTATGACTTTCATGCAGACCCAGTAATGCTTGCAGAAATGGACCCTATGGAGCTAGGGCTACAACAGTCATCACAGGACACTAGAGACGTCACACCAGCCTTTGTATAGAGCAACCTTCTCGGGGCCAAATTTATCCCATGAGGATTGGCAGCCAGTTGAGAGGCCCCAGGTCATGTTGTTCTCCCATATGATCAGCAGCAAACCTTCGGTACCACACCAGATTATCCAGGCAAAGTTTGCTGCAGCCCCCATGATAGTGGATAGCAGTCTACCAGACAGTCCCATGGATCCCCATAGGTACTCGAGGCTTGCCTTGGAGTCCTCGAGACAGCTAGCACTCGAGGGCCACCTTGGAGTATGTTATGCCTGAGTTTCGACTCCATAGGTACTCGAGGCTTGCCCTGAAGTCCTCGAGACAGCTAGCACTCCAGGGCCACCTTGGAGTATGTTATGCCTGAGTTTCGACTTGGTTCTCACGATATGGGCTCCGCCTGGACCGCATCCCACCCCTTCAGTACAGTTTGGACTCCCCTTTTCTCCAGCTCAATCATGAGGACACCAACCGGATTATCTGGTTAGATCTTCTCACCCTCTACACCCATTGCACATGGATCAAACCTTCGGAGCTCTTACCAAAGATGCACTTCTACAGAGATCACTTCCTCATGCTCACTAAGGATGGATTCGTCCGGCAGCCGGGCTACTTCAGTGTTCACATGTCCCATGCCATGCAGATTGCGATTGGCCACATACAAGTTTCAGCCCACCGCCTCAGTGTGGAGACAAGAAGAGCTGAGCACGTCTTTAGAGGCAAGGAGCTCATACAAAGACCTAGGGAGGAGAGAATCTACAGAGAGGTTGAGACAGAGGAGCATTACATACGTCACTTCCCAGTATACTACGAGATGCGCAGGAGGTTTCACTATCTGCTCCATGAGGGATTTGGCCCACTCTCCAAAATCATTGACTTCCCGGACCAGCTTAGCCTAGGGCTCTTCTTGCTCGAGCCCCACAGGCACAAGGACACTTTCTTGAGAGAGCTTCGGCCCCACCCACCCCGACCCGTGCCTTGCCAACCAACCAACCATCACCAGCTTCTTCCAGACCCACGAGGACACCCATACAGTGGATCCCATGGACCCACGTAGGGCTGCTCCAAACCCACCTCGCCCGAGAGGAGTTACCTCAGACCAAGCCTCCGCATCCCCCCCCCCCCCTAGTGTCGGCCATGATCTCCTCATGAGCTCCAGATCCAAGACATGCTCCATTGCTATCGAGCTACCTTTCCACATGACATAGCTAAGGGAGACCTCTCCGCCATACTCATTAGCCCCATGCCTGATATTTTGCAGAGTGGTATACCATCTAATGGGGGCTGATGCTCCTCTCATGTTTCATGTTCCTGGTATTCCATGATGACATTTCCATGGACAGTTATGTATCACTCCAGTGAGATAGTTTTGTTTTGTTTCTCTTTTATTTTCCGTTCCATGTTGACATATGCCATGGACATTATTATATCACCTTGGCCTCATAGGCCCATTGGGTCTTTAGTAGACGTTTAATATATCTTTCTTTCTTTCTCTCTCTCTCATTTCTTCCAGACCCAAGCTCCAAGGGCAGACTCACCCACCCTGGCATCTAAGAAGGGAATAAGATAGGAATGCATCTAATAAATGAGATGTGACCAGCACAACCAGTTGTGATTTTGCCGAAATTTCACAAGACTTTAAAAAAGCACAAAAAGAACTGGGTACTTCAAGCTTTCAAACAAGTTCTATGGTCCTCTTTAAGCTTAGCTCCCTAACACTATTTGAATGCTCGGATATAAACTTTTTGGGAAGGCCATATGTGCTTGATCATCAGTTCCTTCTCATAGAGAAAACAGTGAACACATTAAACATGGGAACATGTAAAGCTGAAGAGAAGACAAGTCAGTTTGCGGAAAAACCCTATTTTACATCATCAGTAACTTGCACTCCAATCTACATCAAAAACCCTAACCACACCTAATTCAGCCTCTGCATCAAAAACGCTAACCCTAAAGAGGAGAACACTGCCTGACTCAGCTTTACATCAAAAACATTCACCATTAAATGAAGAATATGGCCCAATTAACATCTGCATCAGAAACACTAAGCCTATAGAGAGAACAAGACCTGATTCAGCTTCTGCATCAGAAACCCTGGCCCTTAAAGGCCTGATTTAGCCTCTATATGAAACACTAACCCTAGAGTGGAGAATAGGAAAATACCCATAAATTTGCATCCCGTCAAATATTTTAGTTTCATTTTGAGAACTACGAGAATGGGTATCGAAGCAGTAGTCAATTGTCCAAGGTGGTCTCGTAAATCAGAATGGCTTATATTCCAATTACCCCCTCTCTGTGTGTGCAAATGCATGTGTTTTGGCTGGTGGTTTTGGTTGCACATGGTGGGACAGGACCGAGTGGGCTTTGGTCTCTTGTGCAGGGTACACACAAGCACATGCATCTGTCTTTCTTTTTTGTTTTTGTATTGTTTTATTGTGCGAAAGCATAGCCATCCCTAACAGTCCTGACTGAACGTGACATTAAAGAGTCACGTAAAGTGAATGCAATCGGTGAGTTTTTTTATTTTGCAACAATCAGAATGATCTAATCTATTTACCACTAAAAAGGTTAGTGACAGCACTCACAATGTTGTATAAAAAGGCCCACCATAAGTTCTGCTTTATTTTCCTTAGCGTCATTTTGCTGAGTACAAAAGAGTCAACCACCTGCAAAAGCAATGTATCAGCTTCATCTCTAAAACAGTAAGCCTTAAAAACAATTCTAAAAAAACTTTTTGCCCCCACCCCCCAGCCGGGTGGGCTGCTGCACAGGCCTCAAAAACAAACTCCTCAACTTCCCGTTTTTCTCTCAGCATTCTCTGTGCTTGGCAAAAACTTCGACCAGTCCTATTCCAGAACCCATCCTGTGACAGGCACTAATTTGGAAAAGTTAAACACCCCAAAGTCACCCTTTTCCTTTGGTTCTTAAAACACATCATGGCCTTGCCATGGGTTCTTGTCACTATGTCATACGAGTCCAACCAAGGTTTAAGAAAAGTCAGGTGAAGGCTATATAGAATGGCAGTTTCTTTTGACCATCCCAAAAATGATAATGATTCATTCAGAGCATAGTTTGTCAAACCCATGAGCTTACTAAACTGCAGTTGACGTAACCAGAAATTCTTTGGTATCTTTTGACAAGTTACCTGTGTCAACCTCCCACGCATGAGAACTACAGATGCTACTTCACTTGCTGCTCCTACACCACCAGCCATCGCAATACCCACATTGGACTGCGCCAATGCAGCTGCATCATTGATACCATCACCTACCATTGCTACCGTCCTGCCTTTCTTCTGTAAGTGCAGTACCAACTCAGCTTTTCCATAAGGTCTTACCCCACCATATACCTGACACAAAAACAAAGAAAATTTGTGTTGACAAGCTGCAAGTCTACCTACAAGAAATGAGCAAGAATCATTCAGAAAAAAGGGTATTTGATAGAACACACCTCCTGTTTATCAATACCAACTTGAGCAGCAACAGCTTCTGCAGCAACCTGTTTGTCCCCAGATAAAACAACTGTTTTAATTCCCATTTTGTGTAGGGCTTGAACTGTTGTGGCTGCATCATCACGAACTTTATCCACCATTGATATGGCACCCGCTATGGTTTCTTCTATCCCTATATACACCACAGTCTGACCTTCCATAGCTTCCCCAAGCTCTGGGACTTGTCCTGTTGCTCCATAACTTACAGAAAAACAAGACATATTAGCCACAATCATGTCTCATTTTTTAAATTTAAAAAATCAAAAACAGATGTGTACACTCACAACCCGAGTGTAAATAAGATACAGACAAATGCAGCCTACACTAAGTTGAAAGTTAAGATATTCAAATACGGATATATATCTGGACTTTTTATGAGGACCCAGTCGCCGTTGACTGTCCCCCTCTGTTCTCCCTACTAGGTGGTACTAGGTAGCGTACTCCCTACTTGGGCCCACACCTTGCATAAGGCGTACTACTCTATAACTTTCCTTCCTCTTTCAACAAAAGTTTTGGAAAGGTTAATATAGTATTTAAGCACTCAAGGTTCTTGTTAACATGTGAAAAGGGAACACATCTCTTGTAATTATAGCATGATCATTGTAACTTAGATTTCAAAATTGTTGTCCAAAGGTAGGGAAGAGAATCAAAGCGTTCCTCCTGCTCATCCTCACAAACCAGCCTGCTGAAAACCTCAACATCCCCCTATTCCTCTCCTGGCCAGTCCATTTCGCCTTCTGCACACACCTTCCCTGCCCATGCTGCTAAATCACCCCCCCCCCCCCCCCCCCAAAAAAAAAAAAGAAAAGAAACTTTCAGCACCCACCCTCACCCACTCTGTTCCCACTCCCCGCACTTCCCCCCTCCCACCCTACCACCCGTGCCCTTCTCCACCCTGGCCTCCCAAAGGAGTTTTATGAGCTTCACATGGTGATAGGTTGGGAGTCGGGACCTTTGTCAGGTGATAGGACAATAGCAGCTGCCGTGGCCCAGGCTGTGGCCTTCCATCCATCCGGTTGATCAACACCTCATCAGAGAATCTCACTCAGCACCTCTCAAATCCCAGCGTGGACGGCTCTAAGCTCACATAGAAGATTAAGTTCCCAGGGCTCCTTGGCCAGTGTTTCGTCTGTCGCTCTAGATGGGACATACTGCAGAGCTAGTCCCTGTTGGGATTCGGGGCCCAAAAGGTGTAAACACCCTCTTAGGTGTGAACACCCCTTGTGTGTGTGGATAGCACAAGTGTGCCATCCACAGTGTGTGTGCTTTCTATGGGTCTAAAGATAAGGCTTCAAGCCTACAAAAGCATGTACTTGGTGAAGGTGCAATATTCTATTTGAGTCCTTCACACTTCTCTTACACCAGCTCGTCGTTTCCTCTCTCTCTCACGACGCCCACGACCACGGAGGAGGGCATCCCAGCATAGACGGAGGTTGCAGCGGCAGATTCGGATTATTCTTGCGAGGCATGCGAGACACCCAGTCAGGGTGCTGACCACAGAGGATATTGAGGAGATCCGCCAGTGTCCGATGCGGCACATATTATGAGATGGAGGTACCTCCATAGTGTACCTTCCAGTTCCAGTTTCATTTTCTAGGTGCCAGTAGTATCATCTTTATTTTTCATTTTCTGGGTTTTTTTATCCAGACATTGTATCAGATCCACCATGATGTAACTTTTGGTCTCATAGGTCATTATGGCCTTTTGAAGACGTTAATATAACATTTCATTTCATTTCTCTCTCTCTCTCTCTCTCTCTCTCTCTCTCTCTCTCAACGAGCTCTCCTGGAGTCCTCGAGACAGCTAGCACTCGAGGGCCACCCTAGAGTATGATAGAGGAGAGGATCTACCGATTATACCACAAAGAATGTTCTTAGAGGACTGTCCAAGTCCACTAAGAACATGTCATTGCTCCTCTGCATTCACTGTTGCAGCCACATTGTTGTTTACATCAGCCTCTATGGAAACCTTCATTGGGACTTACGGTTTGCTATGGATCATACAGAAGAGCATCGTGACCCAGGGCTTCTCAACTCGTTGCCAATCCTCATCAGATAAATCTCGCCCCAAAAGGCTGCTCCATACATCAAGGCTAGTGTGACGAGGGTGTCAAAAAGCCAACCCTTTGTCCTGGGCTCCTAGAAATGTGCCTGGAAGCACTGTCACACATCCCCGTTTCAATCTGACATGTGCTGTGGGGAAGCATGGTGAAGCGGAAAGAAAGGTATGCCTACAAGAGAACCAATGGACGGATCATATAATTCCAAGAGGTTGTAAGTTCAAACCCTTCCACCTCTTGAAAAATGTAATGTACCAAAACCGAAAACCCTAAAGTAATTTACATTACTTTTTTCAAGAGGTGGAAGGGTTTGAACTTACAACCTCTTGGGTAGGGTGGTCGTGAGCTAACCATGACCACCAAAGCCCGCCAAAACAGTGCCTTACATTATTATTATTATTTTAGTACCTTACTTTGACAGATCTCTAAGAGTTTTAAAAAGGGAAAATTGAGTGGCTGCGCCATTATGTTACTTGGGGGGCAGTTGCTTTGCTCCCCTAGTCTGGTCCGCAGCTTTTCTACGAGGGCAGTGATACAAACATTTCTATTTTCATTCGTAGAGGTATTGCCCATTATGGTTTGTTGCACGATGTCCCTCACTCACATTATAACCCACCCCCACCCCCCCCCCCCCAAACAGAGGATTGACACCTCTTGCGAGATTGTTGCCAGTATTACAGCATGGCAGATCTGGAGAGCTAGATGCACGGAGGCAATTGAGGGTGTCCAAATTTTGAGTCTCAGCGCATTAGTACCATATGGGGTGATACCATCCATACTCTCATGGCCGCATGGGCTCGTATTCAAGGGTCCTCTCCTTCCGCGCAAGTAAAGCGCGCTGTATTTATGCAAGAGTGGACCATGGCATTTTCTTTTCCTCTAGTCCCACGCGTCTTTCATGGCACCATGATGCTCCTACATATCGAGGTGACTATATTCTGGCTTATAGTTGTGATTGTTGTATGCTTTTCTCATACTTAATAGAAGTCTCTTCTTTGGGAAAAAAAAAACTTGCATAATGCTGCGGCGAATGAGCAACCATTGAATTTTGAGATACAGCTCTCATCCACTCACCCTAGCTAATTCCCTAAAACACACTGAGGAGCAATGCTTGATGATCCATTCCCCTCATGAACTCTATGTTTCGAAATTCAAAGCTTAAACAAATGCCTTGGCAAAATACGCTCCTATCTAGACTGTTTAATTGTACCTTCATAAGATTGGATTCCCACCTTGCCTACACAAAAATGTTTCAAACAGTTGACGCACAACAAGCTGAATTGTTTTCATATGAATCCACTCACAAAGCTCCAGATCAGAACTCCATCATGTATAATGTAGACTAGGTATCATGGCATCCCCAGCTCATGTCAACAGCAGCCAAGCGTAGGTGTAGGTCTATGCATTAAGATATGTCCATAGCGCACAAATCTTCATAGATTAACTACCATACTGAGTTTCTTCCAGAGGCAAAGGGCAGACACTGCCATGATGAAGGTTAGCATCAATGCATAAAGCAATCATTTCGGCTTTGTTTGGCAAAGGCATGATTTCCTGCTTTGCTTGAAGTACAGCATGGAGAAACAAAACATTACAGACCATAAATTTACAACCTAGAGATCTATCTGCTACAAACGATCATTAAATACATTAACACATAAATGTCAAAAAAGAAAGGACTTGATATTCACACCGATGGACCCATTCCAATGTGCCGACTGTGACTCTTTTGCCTTCCACAATAGCTGTAGCACCACAACCAGGCTCCTGTTCAAATGTCCCATCATGCACCTGCGAAAATCACATCGCCTCATGAGATTGAGTAACAAAACACCACATCTTCAAACCCACTCCTATGTAAGCATTACGACTTCCCTGCATATACATATCAAACAGATCCACTCTCAATGACAGTCTCAAATAGCACAGCCATCATGCCCAAGTGCCATGTAATTGATGAGACATTATTTGTGCACTGCCCTTTGTTCCTTCCAACACACATTGTTATGATCCTCAGCATCTCTTTTGCTTCTGCAGGAAGCCTGCTAATTCAAGCAAGGCAAAATCGACTCGACAATGCTCTGGCTCATTTTTAGTGCACCAGAAAAAGAAACCACTTAGGTAAAAGAGTCAGTACATTCCTTCGCTAAGAACATGCCATCTCATATCCCCCTTGGCAAAGCATGCACTGGAAAGAGATTGGATATGTTCTGCCTGCTATTACATACCCCTTTCTAGTGCCTGAGTTTTAACTAAAATATGAACACAAGAAACTGGTAGTATGCTGGCATTTGCAGGGAGCTGAGGCTAAAGACATATTGATGCACCAAATTACTTATTTTCTTGAACAGAAACGTGAAAGTAAAGGTTGAATATGCAATCATTCACCTGGACAGGTCTACAGCCGGCATCTTTAGCAGCTTGTACTAGAGCCCTGGCTATAGGATGAGATGTTGTGCTTTCCACCCCTGCTGCCAATGCAAGAAGTTCGAACTCACTCCAAACCTTCTGCTCTCCATGCCTAATTCCTGCTCTGTCCACACGAAGGAAGGCAGGAAAAAATCAATCTTTCAGACCTTAAACATTATTCTACATAAACAGTCCACTTCACTTCGACCTCAGACAAACAACTCCCTCATACAAAATCACATTACAATCTGTCATAGACTTGGAATGCTTTTAATGTGTCGGTGCATGTCATGTTGGTGGACACACCTTACAGCTCCATGTTCATTATCAGTGTCTCCAATGTGGAGCTGTGAGCTTGACATTACTTTGGTCACTACAGGTTTTCCAAGAGTAAGAGTCCCTGTCTTGTCAAAAACAACTGTATTGACTGAAGAGACATTCTCCAGAACATCGCCTCCACGTATGAGTAAGCCTCTTTTTGCACCAAGAGATGTACCTACCTGAAATCAGACTTGCAAATTTCATGGGAGCAAGAAAATGCATGAGCAATAAGATCTTACAGAAGAAATTATAGCCAGCAGCTTATAAACATAAAAACTTCATACATAGTTTGTGATGATAGGTTACCAAGACAGCAGTTGGTGTAGCAAGGCCAAGTGCACAAGGGCACGCAATCACCTATAGCACACATGACTATAGCATAAGATCTATATCTACAATGACAAACCTTATTATTTTCTTGAATATCACAGTTTCTCAAAACTTTTTAAACTCTGCCCCATCATACAAAAAAACTTGCAAGGAATGATATGATCCCGAACCAAGAGACAAACAGTGCCCTATTAGTGACCACTTCATATTCTAATCATCTAGCTAAACTCCACACATGCATAGAACAGTTGAGTCTAAGGTCCCAGTATCAGCATAGGTATGCTAGCTAAACAAGAATAGGTACCAATGAGATCATCACCACCTCCCCTATTGAAGTTCATGTTTTTGGTGGAGTGCAGATCAACGTAACAACACACACACAGATGCACCAAGCAAGGAGAGAGAGATGGAAGCACAACACTCAAAGTAGATTGATGAGAAAGAGTGGAGTACAAGTGATGTGACATAATAAGGTCACTTACACACTCATAAGAGTGCGGGCGGGGCGGGGCGGGGCGGGGCCCATTATTAGCCTGTGTCCGCACATCACTACCATATAAATATATATAAATCCCCCCTATAGTGATGATGTGAACATGTACAAGGATCATGTGGCTGATCAATCCCCAAAAGGCAATAAGCCCAAAGCTTTGTAAAAAGCTTCAAACTTCTCTTGTGAGAAAGCCTTCATGAACATATATACCACATTGTCGTGTGTAGAGACATAAGCTAGGCTTATTTCTCCTGCCATAAGCCTCTCTCCCTGACATAATGATAATGCACCTCAATGTGTTTTGTACGTGCATGAAACACTGAGTTCTTCGCAACGCTAATGCACTTTGGCTATCACTGAAGATGGAGGTGGGGGTGTCCAACTCCAAGATCTACCTAAGGCATCTCAGCCATACACACTCCACAATCACTATAAAAGTTACCTTGTACTCAGCTTCACACCTCAAAGTGACCACTGTCAGCTGCATCTTGTTGAGCCATGATATACATGAATCACCAAGGTGAAAGCAAAAGCCACTAGTGAGCACTCGCATGTCATAACATTCAGTTCAATCAAAATCACTGAAAGCATGCAATTGAACATCACTCCCCTTAGCATAGAATAACCCAAGGAATTGAGTGCCCTATAAGTATTTGAATACTCACTTGGTAGCCTGCCCAATGCTTACTTCCGAGACTGCATAAACCTGCTCAACTAGGAATAGAATGTCAGGCCTCATATTACATAGATAGATGAGGCATCCAACAACCTGCTGATAAAATGACGCATCAAATGGTTCACCTGCATCCTGGAGACTAAGTCTAGCACCTGTCTCTAATAGTGTAGCAACAACCTTACAGTCTTCAATACCAAACCGTATAAGTAACCTCTGTATGTACTTTGACTAATGCTAAAGTCTATACCCTTTGCTTTCTAAGTTGTTTCCCACAAAAATACATTTTACCGCCTTATCATCCAGCTTATTGTGTCGTTGCTCACGCACGAGCGTATAAGCAAGACAACCAAAAACACACAAATGAGCCATAGAGGACTTCTTGCCATTCCAAACTTCATAAGGGGTTGCTGTTTGCAAGGCCTTGATGGGACATCTGTATAGCACGTAAGTGGCACATAACTATCTCTAACTAAAAAATATGAAGCAAATCCTGGCCTTTAACCATGCAACGTGTCATCTCCATGAGAGATCTGTTCTTCCTCCCAGCCATACCATTTTGCACAGGTGTATAAGATATTGTGCATTAATGTTTTATGCCTCTTGTAGCCATATACACATGAAACTCCTTTGATATATACTCCCCCTCTTGATCTATATGAAGGGTGCCAACTTTACATGCGGACACATTTTAACCCATAGAAACAAGGTGTCTAAAGCATGTTAAAACCTCTGACTTTGCCTTCAATGGATGCACCTCGATGTGCCTGGAGTAGTTATCAATAATAGTCACAAATAAAGATATCCTCCGATCCATGGTGTCCTCATGGGACCACATACATTACTATGTATAAGCTGTAATGTTTGGACAGCCCTAATGATCCGTCTTTCGAGAATGATGTCCATTGCATCTTGCCTAAATTGCACCCTACATACATGTTTAGCAAAGGCCTCAAGCTTTGGCAATTCTGGCACAATCTCTTACCTTTTACAAACTGCCAAAATTCAAGACCCGCATAGCCCTCTGGATGAGATCACGAGAGGATTGGCAGGTGTACTACATGCATCCGCCTCATATGCATTTCCCTGCACTATGATCCCTTCCACCCACCCCTGCAGCATTGCCCCACAAAACAGTTGGTATGATGATGAGTGTCGTGAGACAGGAGCACAGCTACAGCATGAGATTGCCATTGGGACTCACACATATAGACAGGCCAGGATGATCTTTCGGCACCTTGTGCGTAGGAAGAAACGAGCCTATCTAGCTAAGCTAGAGGAGGATATCTATCAACTCTTCCTAGGGAAGGACAGCAAGAGGGCATAGAAGATGTTTCAGGAGAGACAGCCTGGTACTCCGATTACTGCACCTGATGGAAAAGCACAGGATCATGATGGTGCTAGATGTGATAGACAGGTTACAGAATGGAAAGGCACAGGATCATGATGGGCTAGTTGGAGAGCACTTCTCATATGCACGCGACACTTTGGCTCCACTCATCGTACATGTATTTAATCGTGCCATTTGTGAGGGTTTCCCGGCAAGCTAGACAGAGCATCTCATTGTACCACTCTTTAAGAGTGGGGACCCCATGGTACCAGGCAACTATAGGACGATCATGATTGGTCATTACTTGGCCAAACTATATGGCTCTATATTGGAGTCGGAGCTAAGCCGCTAGGCAAAGAGGCATGGTCATCGAGCACATGGACACGCCGGCTTCAGGAGAGGATTTACTACCTTAGATCACATACTGACACTTCGGGCACTTATTGAAGAGGGCAAGGCACAGAAGAGTAGGATATACTGCTGCTTTGTGGACTTCCGCATAGCCTTCGATACCGTACCACGTGCTAGGCTTATGCACAAATTGCATGACATTGAGGTACCCGAGGATATGCAATGGGGGATATATGCTTTGTATGAGCCTGTGACAGGCAGAGTCTGAGCTCCAGGCGGACTATCCGATATGGTGACCAACACGATAGGGGTGAAGCAGGGATGCCCGCTATCGCCCACCCTCTTTGGACTGTACATTGATGCGGTCTCTAATTATGTAGACAGATTGGGAGGCCTAGGGGCATGCCTGGGAGGGGTGTTGATAACCATCTTGTTATATGCTAATGATATTGTTCTAATCTCAGACTCTTCGGAGGGATTACAGGGAACCTCGATGCATAACAGGCTTTCTGTGCGGATAGAGATTTGACAATGAACCTTGGGAAAACCAAGGTTACGGTGTTTAACACCACACACGCATGGGTGACGAGATCAGAGCCTCAATTCACTTTCCGAGGGGAGCCGGTGTCTACTTGGGAGTTACCTTCACAGGACTGCGTTTCCCCCTGAAGGAGGCGGCAGCAACTAGATTAGCTCGAGGGCATGCAGCCTTGGGGGCACTCGAGAGGCAGTGTACACACATACAGTTTTAGGAGCCACGCACCAAATTGTGGCTATTTGATACGCTCATCACACCAACCCTCTTGTACAGAGCTCCAATTTGGGGGCCCAGCATACATCACAGATCTCAGAGAGGGACGGATGAGGGATGGAGGCAAATGGAGAGACCACTGATTATGATGACTGCCCGCATGATTCGGAGCAAATCATCAGTACCACATGAGATTGTTCGGGCTGAGCTGGGTGCCGCACCAGTAGTGACCGAGGCCCTATTCTAGGCAGTTACCTTTTTACAACGGCTATGGGAGCTCCCTCAGCAGAGGTACTCCCGATTGGCATTGACCTCATCCATACAGTTGGGAGAGGATGGAGATACTCATTGCTCGTACGCTCAGATGAGATCATGGTTTGACCCACATGGTTTGCGGATAAAGGCACTACCACCCTTTCAGTACGGTCTGGATTGTCCATTTTTGGATCTCACCCACTCGGAGCAAAACCGCGTGATCAAGATGGATATCATCAGAGTGGACACAGAGAGGACATGGATTAGCCCCCTTGAGCCCTTAGGCACGGCCTATCCCAGAACTAAACAGTCTTACCGGTCATATGGAAACACACCTGAATGCATGCACGAACAGACCAGTTCTAGGCTCACTACTCAAAGATGGCCTTAAGGCAATCTGGGACATAATGGGGATCCAAGAAAACTTTTATGAGAAAGCATTGGGGGAAATGAAGGAAGCCCACACCTTACACGTTGAGAAGCTCTCCAATGAGGTCAGCCGACTAAAAGAGCAAGTGGAATGTCTCACATACGAGCTCAAAGAATGCCAAGGTGCTATAAGGAGGAGGGGGAAGTCACACACGGAAGAGCATACCAAGAGTGTAGAGGTAAAGATTCAAGGAATGGTAGCAACAAAAGAAGAACTTGTGCGGGGATGGGCCGACGTAGTAAAACAAGAAGCAGAGAAGAAGTGGACAGCAGTGGTCAAGAAACATCGAGCCTCCGACCCGCCCATCATTGTGGAAGAGAAGAGGAGCATTATACACAAGACACTCAAAGAAGAGAAGTGGAGGAAGACTAAGGCCTTACACATTCCCTTCACAGGTATGGCAAGAGGCTAGCTCACCCAATGCAGATGCCTTGGAGCTTTGCAAGAAATTCAAGGTGGAAGGTTCCCCATTTGTGGATGTATGAAGAGCAGGAAAGGAAAGCACCCGACCACGTCCACTTGTCCTCCGTTTCCCGGAGTTAGGAAGTCACCGAGCATTTTTAGATACCAAGGTAGCCTTGAAGGGGGGAGAAAATCTACTTGGACGAGGATCTGACCCCGACTTAGGTGGCACATAGGAAGGCCTCAATGGAGGAGGTCATGGCAGCCCGTAAGGAAGGGAAGTTGGTAATATACCGAGATGGGAGGGTCATCATTACGGAGAGACACCCCACCCCTAAATAGGGGTGCGGGGTCTATGAGACTACACACATCAAGATGGCAGCCTGGAACTGTAATGAGACTCTGTGGTCAGATGTGGGAGGCTTTTGGGGTGAGGAAACATACAAAGATCACCTACATGCACAGCAGCCGGGTGGAGGCAGCAAACTCATATGTCTACTTGAGGGTCACTTTCACAAGCTCCGGCACACGCTTGTCCATGAGACATGCATCACAAGACAGATTGACTAGGGAATACGCTGCACTTGCCCTCCAAGAGAGACAGTGCCACCAGACACTTCCAGGAGGGCTAGCTTTTTGACACACTAGTGACTCCGGCAATGATGTATGCATTCCCATTCTGGGCAGCAGGCTTATCAGTGGCAGATAGGCAGCGCATAGAGCGTCCACACATTTGATGCTATCCAGATTGACGAAGTGCTGGCTTTTTGACACACTAGTGACTCTGATGATGATGTATGCATTCCCATTCTGGGCACCAGGCTTATCAGTGACAGATTGGCAGCACATAGAGCGTCCACATATTTTGATGCTATCTAGATTGATATGCAACGAACCCTCTGTCCCTCCCCATATCATTCAAACAGAGTTTGCTACAGCACCTATGGTGGTAGAGGCCATATTCCAAACTGTCACATACATACAGAGGATACCAGCCATGGTTTTGTCACAGTTACCATACCTGGCTTTTTCATGTCTAAATCCCTGGAATGCCTGTGGAAAACAAAAGCGGACAGAAAATCCCTTCATCTGACGAAGCAAGATTTGGTTTGCTCGCCTAAGATGCATGGTGGACTTAATATTCTCAATATCCATTATCGTGTCCTCGTGGCGAGGAAAGGGATGCTTCTACCTGATTTTGTGGCACAAACAAAGCCATAGACTCGCATGTTGAGCAGTATGTGTGTCTCCATGCGTGCAGAAGCATATGGACTTTGCAAAGACATCAGGCTTTGCAAAGTATAGTTTTTGAACCCCAGCAGCTGTCAAGCTCAGGTAAGGAGAATGCTGTGAGATCGCAGACGTCCCTGCACTCCCCCTTGGCAGCCCATGGATTCTCACTTCGCCCTCCATCCTCTGTCTAAAAGGGGGGCCATCAAGTGTTTGGAGGAAAACATCACTGTCTGCAGACAACGCACTCATTCCGGTAATCAGTGACCTCCATCCTCTGTCTAAAAAGGTGCCCTCATGTTTGAAGAAAAGCATGATCATCAAGAATGTTGAAGCTCTGGATCAAGAGTCAAACTTTCCAAACACAACCTCCCTCTGCGGTGACTGCGCCTGCTACAGATGAAGAGGCGGTCGGAATCTGGGGAATTCGAGAACCTGCCCGAATGCCTTCCTAATAGTGTTTAGGAGCTTAAAGTACACTTTGCAAAGACCAAGGAACAGAATAATGAAAATGAAGTACTTTTGACTCTTCAGGACCAGTAAGAAATGAAGGCAGTAAGGATACATGTTCGGCTTCATACCTCTCCCAATAAGGAGGGGACTGAATGCATGAATAACAATGGCAACCTCCAAAAGTCCAAATGGAGAAAATCCCCAACAAAGTAATCTAATGTCTTTGAGGTGGATCTTTGAGAGCAGTGTGAGGTACTAGCCTCAAACTTTGCTTCTAAATGCATGAGAGCCAAATACACTGCCTATCAGAGTGTGTCCATGCTCTGCACTGATGTCAACCCAGAACTCACCTTCCATGAAAGAAATCATTTTCCCCACCAATGGAGGTCAAAGGGAACCAACAAATGACATTATTCTAGTTGAGGATGGCAGGGACGACTCAAATCTCTCCTTGTGCAACACCTTACGTGACTTCCTCAAAAACACAATCAAGCACACCTTGTGAAGCACTTTTTGTGACTCCCTCAAAAACATAACCAAGTACACCAACCCTTCTGCTATGCAACGTTTTCCCAGCTCAACCAGCTCCCTTTTCACAGCCATAGCGAGAGAATGCAAGTTGCTGTGCTGCAAAGGCTGTGGCCATGTCACAAGGTACTCTGTGAAGAAGTACAACAGAGAAAAGAGAGCTTTTCCGATTGGTGATCCCTTAACCCAGTATCAACCCTCTTTCTAAAATTTTCTTTCTGCCCTAACCCTAATCCTGGCCTGATCCTACTGCAACCCATCACTTTCAGCCTCGCCTGCAAACAGTAACCTCCTGCTGGTCACTTCCGGTCCCTTTATTTTCATTAACTCAAAACCTTAATTTCCTATTCAGCCTATGATTCTTTATGCAATTCCTGCAGCAAAAAATTTACAAAGGGATACCCTCTATGAGAGTGTAGAACATTGGACTAATCGTTTTCAAAGGGTATTTTGATAGTGTTGATATGTCATGGAATGTGATCTCATATAAAACAATAAATATTATTCCCATATAAAAGTTATGGAGTATTTTGCATGATAGATACACTCAAAATCGCTCGAAAAGGCTTTTTGTAGCGATTCATCATTAAATTTTATATAAACAAATATAGACCTTTCTAAATGGCCCCCTATTTATTACTCAAGTACTTAGTTTCCTATAATCAAATACAGACCTTTCTATATGACTCGCTATTTGTTACTCAAGTACTTGGTTGGGCTAAAGTTAACCCTTATGTATGAAAGGAATATATATGTAATTTCATATAAAATTATAAATATTATCCTATATAAAAGTTATGGAGTATTGGGTGTTATAAATACACTCAAAATCCCTTGAAAATGATTTTTGTAGGCATTTGATCTATAAAATGTTATATAATCAAATATAGACCTTTCTAAATGGCCACCTATACTTGATTCCCAATAATCAATTATAAATTTTTCTATATGCCTCCCTATTTGTCACTCAAGTACTTGAGGTTACACCCATATGTGTGAAAGCAATGTATATTTTTGGAAAATTCTTTTTCAAAAAAGGACTTCAAAATCAGCCCAAACATTTTGAAAAACTATTTAGATTAGCCATTGTGCTAATATGTCCCTGTGTTTTTCCTTGTTCACAAGAGATCTTTCCTAATAATGATAACATCTCTGGCTATCATTTCCAAGCATTGCAACCTCCAAAGCTAGAGCCACCTTTGCAACACAAGTATGTTGAATGTCAACATTTGCGTTCAGCTCTGCTGCCACTCTAATGTGCCTCACAGACTTACGCAACTAGAAGCCTGGTTGTTTCTCTCTTCGGTGGAGAGCTTAAATTACCACGATCACCTGCCCAAGGAAGCAGGGACAGAAAAGGATGCGGAGGACCAAGGGAAAGTAAATGGTGAGGACAGGAAGGAGGGACCTCCCATGTGACACGGCAAGAATCCTCCACCGCCGGAGAACTGGCCAAGGTGGGCCCCAGCCCCCAAGGTCTGGTGATTGACGGGCAATAGACAGTGGAAAAGAGTCTATGCTGTCCATAGATGAGTGTGTTAGACCTTCAAAAGACAGGTTGTGAAAGCTTTCACAAGCACTCCTTGCTTCTAAGCCATGGGAAATGGTAGGATATGGCACTGATGCATGTAACTCTCACGTGGTGTATGCCCTATGAGAGTTTCTCGGTTTTCCAATGACAAACCAAGTGTTCTTGCACACCAACCAAGTCCAAGATAAAGATCAGCACCATGATTGATATGTTTATGGGTGCCTTGTCCTGTATTCAGAGACATTGATCTTGTCCTGTACTCAGAGACACTGATCTCATATACACATTGTACCAGTTTCATACTTAATAGGAGTCCCTATTTTCTTACCAGGACATTGCAAGCTAGTTGAAGTCCCAGCAGCAATGCACCACCCTGGGGAATAACAGAAGGAAACAATTGTGCTCCCAAAGTATTCCAAAAAGCAAATGTTGCCCCTGAAAGTGCCATCACACCATAGCAGAATTGCCCTGCCACCTGGAACAAGTGGTCAGTAAGTCAAACTTAGTCCAGCTATTGCATCATTAAAAAATTTACAGCTGTCTTGTTTGTCCTTTGACCTGCTACATACTTTAACATTCACTATCTCAACAATCCTCTTACCTTATCTGCAAGTCTTTGCACAGGTGCTTGCCTGGTCTGAGCTTCCTCCACCATTCGAAGAACATCACCTATCACAGTCTCCCCTCCTGGCCTTTGCCCTGCTACTAATAATGTGCCATTGTAATTCACTGTACCTGCACCAACATTGTCCTTTCAGAGGAAGAATTATTAGGCAGCATCGTGAGTTATAGATTTGTGTCCTCAAAAGCACCACAAAAGAAGAGCAGTACAGAGGCAATTTTATCCTTTTTTCGTGATCACACATACCCCAGGCTTTTTTAAAACAGGAAGAGGCTCCCCAGTAAGACTTGACTCATCCACTGTACTCCTCCCTCCCATGACCACACCATCAACCGGAATCCGATCCTGAAGTAAGACACATAAGCAGGCATGGCATGTTCATTCATATGATCGAGAAAGCATTTCAGAAATAATTGACTCCAATTATCCTGCAGTTCCACAATACATTGAAACCAGCAAACAGGTTTTTCCTTACAAAAATTGTGCTCAATGTAAAATCCCTACCCCTGGTAAAACAAGCACTCTGTCTCCAACAGCCAAGCTATCACAAGCTACTTCCACAGTGGCAGGTGGACTGTCGTTGCTTTCACCGACAACAAGGTTTGCTTTTGTTGGCAAAATAGTTAGAAGCGATGTCATGTCACTGCTTGCTTGGATCTTTGCCCTTTCTTCAACTGCTTTTCCAAGGAGAACAAATGCAAGTAGCATCACAGGCTCTTCAAAAAACGCTCTCCAACCCTGTGACAGAAACTAACCACTTGAGTGCCTTGAAATCGATCAATACGTCTACACAAGGAATCATCCAACTTAGTATTATGTAGCATAGAAAGTCTATGGGTCCCACCCCACAGAGAAGTGGAACTGATCTCCGCCTGTAACAGGTTAGGCACCTTGCATAAGGGAGAGAGTTCTTCTAACTCGCATCCCGATGAAGAAAAGGGGCTGCTCCCTCAGAGATGAAACAAAGAGGAAAGCAACTAAGACGGCTAGGGGAATTTCCTCTCCCTCTGGCCAAGGAAACTCAAATGTCAGCCTGAGGCCATTGGAGGAGGAACCTTACGTCCAACGATAGAGAATGGCAGATGACGGGTTTGGAATAGGGCCTAACCAAAGAGAGAGTTCCTATATGGCCAAGTAGACAACCTACCCCCAAGTCAAAATACACCCGAGACAAACCACAGCCTCCAAAGCAAGTCATGAATGTGATAAGTGGCTGTTCTGCTGGCTCAAAAAAACTGTCTTAACACATGCTGCAGCATTCTATCAAAACTGTAGTGTGTAGGGCATAGTTGTCATAACTCATCATTGGCACAGTCCCAACCCTGCTCACAGATTTCCATCTAGAAAGAGCCACTTTCAACTCCATTCAGACATTTCAAAACTTTCCAACAGCATTTAAAAGTGATGAATGGAAAGTATTGATTGGCAAGTTCAGAAAGGCCACATCAGTTAGACATGCTACATCACATTGTACTTCACCTTAATAAAATGATACCCTACTACCTAGTTGTGAAATGGAGAGTTCACATGCTATTTCTGAGGTGTTGAGTGTGTAGCCCTGCCATTGCCATCGTGATGCACACCAAACCAGCTCATCCTCATGCCGTAACGTCATGCATTCTTCAACTTGATCACATCATGCATTCTACTTGATCATGCTCATCCGATTCCTTTGGCTGTGTGAAGTGCTGGAATGTAATCCATCCTATGATGAGGCACGATGACAGTCATTGGATGTTTTTGAATTCATTTTTTGGCATTTTCAAAATGTTTCAAGGGTTGCCGTTTTTATTCAATTGAAATGTTTTGACAACTATGGTGCAAGGACATAAAGTGGCTGTGATTTACTTTCACAATTTCAAAGCCTATATACAAAGCATGAGCAATACCATGGTTGGAAACAAAGCAGCTATTGCACTGACAGTGAATGAGGACACTGCTCCCAAACTGACTAAGGTGTTCATGTTAGGTGCTCCTCTTAAGAGACTCTTCCATCCATCAATAAGAAGCTTTCGCCCCGGGCCAACCAGCGCTAAGAGTGACAAGGACATTTGAAATCCAGTCGAATGCAAAAGATGTAGCCATGAAGGTCCAAGACGACCTAGGAAATGAGAGCTGTGCCCAACCAAACAAACCGCTGCAAGAGCACAAGCAACCGCCAACCTTCGACCTGTATACCATAAAAACCACCTCTTAAAAGCATGTATAATGTATCAAATCTAACTTGAGCATCACAAATGTCAAAAAACAAATAATATTGCTAGCATATAATAATGGTTTTTTTCTTCCTTAGCAATGGAAAACCAAAAAACAAAAGAACTGAACAACTTGGCAACATTTTCTACATACCACTGTCTTTCAGACGAGCTAGCCTCTCCTCTTTTTTCTTCAAAGCAATGGAGGTTCTACTTTCCCCATTTTCGAGGGAACGATCTGATAAGAACACAAGGAACACAGCTTTGAATGTGAAGCCAAAGAAAGTCTTATAATACTCAGATTCCAAAAAACAGTTGAAGCAAGTAGAGGCCCATGTAGTTTACTAAAAACTATCTACTTCAGCTTCCAAACTGTGTGTAAGGTTCAAGAACATCATACACATGCAAACAGAATGATAAAATAAACCTCTCACAGACAGCATAGGCAGCATACCATGAATCAAAAATTCCTATGTCAATCCAACCTACGAATTTCTTGGCATTTCATATCAGAATGGCTAGATTCAGCCAGTTTCCCTCAAGGAAAAAAAAATAGTCATAACCTATATGAGTCTTAACAATTTGTTGCAAGCGATGGATCTCAACTATGCAACAAACCTGGTATATTTGTGGCACAACTGACATCTCTCACAACCCACATAATACCCATAAACATTCTCAGAATGTGCTTCTTTAATTTTCAGACTGCATGTCAGGTTCTAGTTTGGACTTTTTCTCGAAGGCATGGCATCCAGTCATGGGTCAAAAGCATTAAAATAAATGGTCCCAAAAACCCAAATTCACTTATCTTTAAACTTCTTGGGTGTGGGAATACATTTCAGCTGCAGTAAACTTCTGCAGGTAATCACACATGACACCTGGGGCAGCTGGGTGACAACAAAAGATTCTATCCCTCGTCTTTTGGAAATTAAGAAAGTGAAAGGCCAGGTGAAGGACTCAAAATCATATCCCTCTTCTTATAGAAATGAAGAAAGTAAAGGACTCAAAATCCTTCAGATGGACTCAAAATCCTCTCTCTTCTCTTTTGTTAATAAAGGAAGCGAAGGACTCATGGCATGTGCATGTGTCCAGTATTCAATTGAATGGGACTCGAAATCCTGAATCCCTCTATCTCGTTTAAGAACAAGTTTTTTATTGAAAGACTGGAGCTCCACCCTACAATAGCCTGTTCAAGTATTCAAATGTCAGTGATGCACTCTTGCTTGTCTGGCAATCTAGTTGGCAGACTATCTCGGATATGACCACAAAAGGCTCTGTTCCCAGAATCCTACCCACAAGCATGCCTGCCTCAAGGGTGGACAGGTGCCCTGAGAAAAGCTTAAGGTCCCATTAAAAGAAGCAGCTGCTCCTACTGGAGTAGGCACCAGAGAAGCTGGAATAATCAACATTAGCAGCAGCCCGCACTATACGCAAGGAAGAGGCAAAGGGGGAGAAGTCGGAAGGCAAGGAGCAACGGTTTCCAAGAGAGAAGAAGGCCACACAGTGCAGAAGAGGAAGAGCAAAAGGAACACTGGAAAATTAAGATAGCAACGGATGGTAAAGAGAAGTGGTTAATGAGTAAGGCAGATATACCAACCATCTGGCCATTATTTTGCACCTTGGATGCCTCATATCAGCACTCCCCACCAAGCTCTCGAACAAAGCTTGCCTTGCAAGCAAGCACACACACAAGAGTAGACAAGCACACAAGAGAGATGGATGGCTAAATCAGGAACTTTGTGTACAAACTTGCAGCCAATAAAACGGCTGAGATGAGAGAGGCTCTTGAGCCACCTTGAATAGAAAGCTCCCCATGCATCCTTGCTTAAGTAATAGCGTGCTAGCGAACTGCACCGACCGGGATTGTCATAACAACCAGGGTTATTTGGGTGAAGGTGGTAGAAGGACCACAAGGGGTTTAGCACGATGGAAAGTAGTGTTGGTGATCACTGATAAGGAAATGCACAGGCAATAAGGGGTCGATGGTGTTGCATGGAAGGGACGGAGTTGATGTTGTTAAGTCAGTGCCCTGCGGGTTACTGTATGAAGGGCGGGCGGGTGGTGGGCGACTGAACGGCAGATAGGGTGGGTGGTGGAATAGGAGACCGGGAAACGGATGAGGGTGAAAGGGGGGAGGACCGAGGTGGGTGCAGTCTCGGGGTGGGTAGCGGTGAAGGAAGCGAGGGTGTGCAGGGTGGAAGGGGATAATATGGTAAGTATAAAGGGTTAGGTGGTAGGGGGGCAGCCCAAGTAGGAAGTGAGTAGGTGCTGGATGGGTAGGAGGCAAGTAGGTAGCGGTGGAGGAGAAGAAATGGTACGTGATGAGGCAAGGTGCTGGCTGCCACTGCTGGGTGAGAGTTAAAACCAGCGAGCAAGGAAACTAAACGAGCAGCCCTTGAGTGGAGACAATGTAAATCAGTTTATGAGGAAGGATTAGCAAGGCGACTTGAGATGGAAGCAGCGTTAAACAGAGGGAAAGAGGCACAAGACGACTGATGTGCAGCAACCTGAGCAGAAGGTGGGAGAATTTTGAACAAAGAGTAAAGGAAACAAGGAGCACACAAGTACTGATCAGAAGGCAGAAGTCCTGGATGGAAACTTAAGCAGAAGACAAGGTCTCGGCACACAAACAAAGGGTCAGCCTTAACAAATAAACTGGTTATTGCATTATGCCTCCAATGAACAGGGATCTCCCCTTTTTATACATATGCCCAAGGCACTTACAAATCCTTGCATACGGGATAACTCACACACTCTTCTCACAACTTTGCCCACGTTAACACGCAACTAACAATGGGCACTCCACCCTGCTACAGTCCTACTTTCATGTCATAAAGCCTAAGCACTTCAGAAAGCACACCCCTCCCGTACAGCCTGCCATTCAGAAAAGCAGAATTAGCATGCATTTACATATAAGACACATACGTGAATCTCGTTGGTGCGCCGACCTTTGCAGTAGTTATATTGGTTAGATTCACATTTAATTGCAATACTTTGGACTACTAGCATCGTATGAAACTACGAAGTCCCGCATCTCCATCCTTACATTAGCCGTAGTGTGAAGGCTGGCTAAGCCATTCTAACCTTTGCTTGGGGTATGATTACAAAGGCTGTTACATGTCCTGTATTACTGGAATTCCCTAAGAGTATTGGAGAATCTAGAGCACTGAGCAAGGGACCGAGGGGACCAAAAGAAAAATGACAAAGAAGAGGCTCAAGGCAGTGTTCAAAGGTAATTTGGCCAATGAAAAGCAGAGCACATGGCAACCTTTAAGATAGGGGAAGACTTGGCCTAGGCATGGGTTGAAGCCTCTAGAGAAAGATGTGCAGAAGGAACTCCCCTTGCCTGAGATTGAGTCATAACTTGAGTGAGAAAACAAGGTTAAGACTTTTCTCTGTGTGAGTTGTTCTGTGTATATTAAAAAGAAAGCAAACAAAATGTTCCAGGCTAAGATGGCAAGGCTGAGCACTTAAACGTTTCCTAACACCCATGAACCCAAACTCTGGGCAGCCCTGGTGTCTTTCCTTGCATGTAGAACCTTTCTGGTCTACACATGCCTCATCATCTTTTTTTTTGGGGCTTACCCAGCATATTCTCATAGTTATGAGAGTACTTACACTTGGAGCACCCACTATGCGACAGACTGGCCACCCATAGGCATTTCTTTAGGACATTTCTTCATATTTCTTGTTTGCATCTCCCAAGTCCTCTTGCCCCAACTCACCATTCTCAACCATGCCCCACTGCCACACAGGATCCCACCCAAAAAAGAACCATCTCTCCGGGTTCGATCATCTTGCTCACACGAGTGATAAGTCCACTCACTTCCACCTGTCCTACTCTTTTTCTGAAATAGCACCTAACAGACAGCAGGCCAGCAGCAACTCTGTTTTAGACCTTGCACTACATCAGTTGGCTGCTGCAAAAAATTGAGTGCCTTTTCCCCTGACTTTAGCTTGAGGAGTAGTGGCTGGGTCAATGGAAAGCAATCCCCCCCCCCTTTTCGCCATTTTTTTTAGGCCCGCCCAGCATATTCTCAAAGTTATGAGATTACTTACACTTGGAGCACCCACTATGCTACAAACTGGCCACCCATAGGCATTTCTTTGGGACACTGCTCCATAATCTTGTTTGCATCTCTCCCAAGTCTGCTTGCTCCAACTCACTATTCTCAACCATGCTCCACTGCCACACAGGATCCCACCCAAAAAAGAATCATCTCTCCGGGTTCGATCATCTTGCTTTCACAAGGAGTGATAACTCCACTCACTTCCTCCTGTCCTCTCTTTCTGAAATAGCACCTAACAAGCAGCAGGCCAACAGCGACACTGTTTTACACCTTGCACTACATCAGTAAGTTGCTGCAAAAAATTGAGTGCCTTTTCCCCTGAGTTTAGCTTCTGCTACAAATCGAAACCTTTAAGACACAAGCTGAAAACACAAGTTGAAATCTGTGCGCCTTATATACGACTGCTCCCTTACAATATCAGAATGTTCTCTAGTTTGCGATCACAGTAAGCAATGCCGAGTTTATACCAATGTGAGAAAGGGGAACGCCAAAGGTAAGCAGGGGACAATTAATTAAAGTGTTACAAAGGTAAATTACTCAGAGAGGGTGGGAACCTTATGTTGGGCAAGGTGCAGACTTAATCAAGGCTTGCACTGAAAAAGCCTCTAGCAAGAGGTGTGCAGGAGGACTTTACCTAGGTTGAGTAGTGCCTGGGTCATGGCCTTCAGATGGATAAACACAACCCTCCCCCCTCCTCTTTTGAGTACAGTCTAAACTCCCCATTCCTGGATCTCTCTCAGCAAGAGATCAACCGCATCATCTGCCTGAACTTGACCCCCCTCCTGTGCTTAATTCTTTTGTGAAAGCATTGTACCTTCCACACATTGATCTGGCCTCCAATCCTTGCATTCATGGATGATGGCACCACCATCAAGCTTCACATGAATCGGAAATGGGTGTCCCCATTAGAGCTTCCCACAAAGCTCCAGTTCTCCATAGGGTTCCGAAGGAAGGCTTCATTGAGCCAGGACAGTATCTTCACAGACAGGTGTAGCATACGATGAGGATTTCCTTCAGCCAATTGAGAGTATTCTTCCACCCCCTTCGGATTGAGTCTGGGAGACCTGAGGGGATCCCACTGGAGGAACCAGTACGCACTTTATGCAGGGACTTGAGAGGTTGAGTCAAAGGAGCATTACATTTGCAGACGCCCAGTCATGAGATACGCAGGAGATTTCATTGCCTCTTTTGAGATGTTTTTGGCCCCCTCATGGGTGCTGTAGACGTAGCATAGAGATCAAAAATGTTTGGCTTGATGGAGCTTCGCCGTCATTGGGAGACTCTAATGGCACAGCAGTCAAGGAGGCAGGGAAAACAAGATACCTCTCAGACCTCCATTACATTCGTTTTTGGGCCCCACCAAACGACCAAAATGATCACCACCCAAGCTTTCCCTGACAAAAGAAAGCACGTCACAGCCAAGCCTACAACCCTCTTAGAGAGCCAGACATCCCCATCCCCACCCGGCAGCTGCAGTCCAGGAGATCCTTTAATGCCATAGAAATGTACCGCCATAAGAGGAGGACATTGCTGCATTGTACACCATTCAGGAGGAAGACGATATATGATAAGCTTTGACTCTCTTCATTGTATTTACGCATCCATGCCGTACACGTGTATTTTCTTTGGTAGATGTTTCTTTTTTTATGTTTCTGACATCCAGTTATTCATGTGTATGTACTCATTCTTAGTCTGAAAAGGTTTTACCTAGATATTAACTCTCTCTCTCTCTCTCTCTCTCTCTCTCTCTCTCTCTCTCCCCCGGAGGGTTAGCTCCATAGGTTGAATGATGATGGTCCCACTTTGTATCATATGGCTCGGATTTGACCGAGAGGAGTTACCTCAGACCAGGCATCCGCATTCCAGCGTGCCCGATGCCCCCGGCCACCCGGCCACAATCCCCTCATCAGCTCCAGATCCACGACATCCTCCACCGCCATTGAGCTACCTTTCCATGTGACATAGCTTAGGGAGACCTCTCGGCCATACTCATGCTTGATATTTTGGAGAGTGGTATACCATCTACTGGGAGCTGATGCTGATCTCATGTTTTTATGTTCCTAGTATTCCATGATGAGTTTCCATGGACAGTTTTGTATCACCCCGGTGAGATAGACCCCAGTTTATGTTTTGTTTTTGTTTTATTTTCCATTCCATGATGAGATTATTGTATCACTTTGGTCTCATAGGCCCATTAGGTCTATAGTAGACGTTTAATCTCTCTCTCTCTCTCTCTCTCCTTAGGGGGATCCAGATCAGTTGTACTTGCTGGAGGACCAGCACAGAGAGCTCTCACCGACTTCTTCCATACCAGCATTCCGAGTGCCGATCCACCCATCTTACCCAGACCACACACTAGTGCAGGAGCTCCGCCGAGAGGTGTGACACTCGACAGAGCCACTGAGTTATGCAAAGCTCGACGCCCCAAACCCCATGACCCTTGCCCACGGCCACACCACCACAGGAGGATCCACGCCATCATCACAGGACCTCCTCGCGCCAGCTTAGTTTTACCGCCTTGAGCACCATGTCAAAGCGGCCCATGAGGGATGTATTAGGGTGATATGAGAGCTCTCTGCTCATGTACGTAGATCAGATTTTATAGTTCTAGATTTTTGTTATCTTTCTTTATTACTATTTTATACCCAGGATGATGTACCTCATGGATATGATGTAACCTTTTGGTCTCATAGGTCATTTTGGTCTTTTGAAGACGTTAATGCAACTTTCTTTCTTTATTTCTCCTAGAGTTTCATCGCCATCTTGACACCATGCTCAAACAATGCCCAGGTAGTCGCAGCCAGCAGGATGCTTCTCAAACTATTATTACATACTTCTTTAGACTGCCCCAGCTTGCACCAAAGGAGGCCATTCAGGCCCCACATGGAAAGAGGGATCACACAAGTCATCTGCATACCAAAGCGTGGGATCCTCTGGCCCCACGCATCTGGGAAGTCGCAAGAGAGAGACTGATCCATTCCGAGAGCCAGACATCCTTGCCCCCAAGGATCCAGATCTTCCATCCATCCGTTGCAGATCCAGGACATACTACGAAGACATGGACCACAAGAGGTAGACTTCATCAATGCTTCGCGCTCTGTCATGAAGGAGAATGGCACTATTATTGGATTGGGTTGATCACATTGTACATGCACAAGTCACATAGTACGTGGATCCTGTTCTTTGGGTAGCTAGTTTTTTTTCCTTTCATGTTTTGTTGGCCTACAATTACCCACAAGGGGTAGATTTCATCATTGCTTCATGCTCTGTCATGAAGGAGAATAGCACTATTATTGGATGAGGACACCACATGGCTGATTGCGTTGATCACATTGTACATGCACAAGTCACATAGTACGTGGATCCTGTTCTTTGGGTAGCTAGCTTTTTTTCCTTTCATGTTTTGTTGGCATACAATTACCCACAGATCGTTTTGTAAACCTATAAGACTCTCTCTCTCTCTCTCTTAAGGAAGGCCATTGATAGGATGAAGACTGGGAGAGCATATGATCACGATGGATTGGTTGCTGAGCACTTTATTCATGCGAGAGACATGCTGGCAGAGCTTCTAGCAGTGATGTTCAATCGTGCTATGTGCGAAGGCTTACCCGAGACTTGGAGTAGGTCCACCATCGTGCCTATCTTCAAGTCAGGGGACCCTATGCAGCCAGGGAATTATCGCACTATTATGATTGGTCACACACTAGCACGATTGTATGCATCCATTCTTGAGCAGCAGTTGAGTAGATGGGCAGAGAGAGTTGGCATTCGAGCAGAGGGACAGGCAGGGTTCAGGAGTGGTTTCTCTACTCTTGACCACATCTTGACTCTCCGGGCCATTATTGAGGAGGGCAGGTCGCATGGGCGACGGATTTATTGTAGCTTTGTAGACTTCCGCAAAGCATTTGATACAGTGCCCAGAGCCAGATTGATGAGGCGATTACAGGAGATGGGGGTACCCACAGAGCTCATATGGGGAATTATGGCTTTATACAGATCAGTTGCAGGACAGGTACGCACCCCAGAGGGGGTCTCTACTTTGGTTCACTCCACTATAGGAGTGAAGCAAGGTTGCCCGTTATCTCCTTCACTGTTTGGTATGTATGTGGATGAGGCTTCTGACTACATTGAGAGATTGGGGGACAGAGGAGCCCAGCTAGCAGGTACATGGATCCCACTATTGTTATATGCTGATGATATTGTGTTGATCTCTGACTCTCCTGAGGGTATGCAGCGTCATCTGGATGCTTTACATGAGTTTGCACATGATAGTGGATTGTCTGTCAACCTTGGCAAAACCAAGGTTATGGTGTTTAACACCACGCCACAGTGGGTTCGGCGATCAGCTTCCACATTTACATATGGGCAGGAGATTGTGGAGTATACAGATGCATATACATATCTTGGGGTGGTATTCAGTGGGCCAGTGTTTTCGATGAGGAGAGCAGCAGAGACTAGATTGACTAGAGCACATGCAGCCCTGGGTGGTTTGGAGAGGATGTGTTCGCAGGTTCAGTTTCAGGAACCTCGAACAAAACTCTGGCTTTTTGACACTCTAGTGACATCAGCTATGCTTTATGGAGTGCAGATATGGGGACCTTCAGTGGGCCATCACAGCGCAGGCGGGTGGAGAGGTATGGAGAGGCCTTTGGTATCTATGATTGCTAGGCTTATTAGAGCCAAGGCTGTGGTACCTCATGAGATTATTCGAGCAGAGCTGGCGGCTGCCCCTCTGGTGATTGAGGCTCTTACGAGATCAGTCTCCTACATACATGGCTTGTGGGATCTCCCCCGAGACAGATATGCACGCCTCGCCCTGGAGTCCTCCCGACAGTTAGCTTTACAGGGAGACACGGCTTGTTGGTATGGACAGATGACATCTTGGTTCCAAGCACATGGTTTTAGCATGGACAGATTGCCTCCCTTCCAGTATTCTCTGGAGGCACCCTCTCTCACTCTTACACGGACAGAGATTACCAGACTCATCCGTCAGGATTTAGTTCAGCTGGACATT
This sequence comes from Cibotium barometz, assembly GCF_041138505.1. NCBI lineage: Eukaryota > Viridiplantae > Streptophyta > Polypodiopsida > Cyatheales > Cibotiaceae > Cibotium > Cibotium barometz. The sequence goes on along the minus strand of NC_141098.1, from coordinate 5,002,321 downwards.
AGGAGGACATGGATACAGCCGACTGAGGAGCTGGGCACGAAGATGGCTTTCTACAGAGAACATTTTCTTCAGCTCACAGCAGATGGTTTTGTGATCAGACCCAGTTACATGGATGTACACTTGTCTCATGCAGTACGATGTGCTATTGGTCAGATTCGCACATCCTCACACCAGCTTGAGATTGAGATTGGCCGATATAGAGGTATACCAGCTGAGGCCAGGATATGCCGAGTATGCCATGGGGAGCCAGAGACAGAGCTGCATTATATATGCCATTGTACTGCATACTATGAGATACGTGGTCGTTTCCACTGTTTATTCAGAGAGGGTTTTGGACCACTTTCCAGAGTCATGGGGTACCAGGACCAGAGGTGTTTGGGATTGTTCTTGCTTGAGCTGCGGAGACATAGAGATAGCCTGCTTAGGCGCACAGAGAGCCAGACTCAGAGGCACATTACAGACTTCTTTAGTCCGGCCATCACTGCGCCAGATGGACCACAGCAGCAGCAGGACATGGATACCGCCCACACCAGAGGTACACTGATTGATCGTGCGATTGAGCTTGGGTGGTCCAGACGCCCACGACCACGGAGGAGGGCATCCCAGCATAGACGGATGTTGCAGCGGCAGATTCGGATTATTCTTGCGAGGCATGCGAGACACCCAGTCAGGGTGCTGACCACACAGGATATTGAGGAGATCCGCCAGTGTCCGATGCGGCACATATTATGAGATGGAGGTACCTCCATAGTGTACCTTCCAGTTCCAGTTTCATTTTTTAGGTGCCAGTAGTATCATCTTTATTTTTTCATTTTCTGGGTTTTTTTATCCAGACATTGTATCAGATCCACCATGATGTAACTTTTGGTCTCATAGGTCATTATGGCCTTTTGAAGACGTTAATATAACATTTCATTTCATTTCATTTCTCTCTCTCTCTCTCTCTCTCTCTCTCTCTCACGAGGATACCAACCGGGCTATTTGGTTAGATCTTCTTAGCCTCTACACCCATTGCACATGGATCACACCTTCGGAGCTCCCCACGAAGATGCACTTCTACAAAGATCACTTCCTCACACTCACTGAGGATGCATTCATCTAGCAGCGGGGCTACTTGAGTGTTCATATGTCCCATGCCATGCGGATTGGGATTGGCCACATACGGGTTTCATCCCACCGCCTCAAAGTGGAGACGGGTAGAGCTGAGCGCATCTTCAGAGCCAGGAAGCTCATACGGAGACCCAGAGAGGAGAGGATCTACCGATTATGCCACATAGAGGTTGAGACGGAGTAGATTTACATATTTCCGCTGCCCAGTATACTATGAGATCCGCGGGAGGTTGAGCCGGAGGAGCATTACATATGCCGCTGCCTAGTATACTATGAGATCCCCAGCAGGTTTCACTATCTATTTCGTGAGGGATTTGGTCCACTCTACAGGATCATTGACTTCCAGGACCAGCGCTGCCTAGGCCTCTTCCTACTTGAGCTCCGCAGAAACCTTCTTGAGAGAGCTTCGGCCCCTGCCCCTCCCTCGCCAACCAATCATCACCAGTTTCTTCCGGACCCTGGAGGTGGAGGACACCGATATAGTGGATCTTGTGGACCCTCCACGAGCTGCTCCGGACCTACCTTGCCCAAGAAAACGATGAGACATGCCATGGACATTATTGTATCACTTTGGTCTCACAGGCCCATTGGGTCTTTAGTTGACGCTTAATATATCTTTCTTTCTTTTTCTATCCCCCCCACACACTCACACCACCATGTAATTTAACATGGTAATTGGCAACCATGTTAGTTTTTTTAGCTTTTTTTCTGTTTCTAGGGTTTCACCCTATAAGCTGTCTTGCGCTGCTTTTTGTAGCAGCCATCCATGCACTCCATGCACCTGGCACCATCAGTGTAGTTGTGCCTGCTTCCGCCCCTGTGACAGCTGCCAGCCCTGCCCGTGCACTGCTAACTTGCTGCAACACATTGCTGTTCACCTGCGCACTGCTGCAGCCATCTGCCAGCTGTCACTGTTCAGAACCACATCCAGCACCGCCTTGAACGGTCTCCTCTACAGCAGCCACTACCCAGCCACTGCTTCGCCACCAGCCTGCAGATCTGCCGTCGTTGCCCAGGTCGCCTATACATTCAGCCCTCTATCTTGTCATCAAATGTACCTGCAAGCTACCATCTCAGCAAAAAAATAGGGGTTAGTCAAAATCATCTAATTAATTCTGTTACAACTACAGTATTTTGGGGATTTTCAGAAACTGAGGCAAGAGTGGCAAAATTAAAGCTTCTACATTTTCTAAAATTTGGAGCTTTTGCAGAAATTGAGTCTTGTGCATCAAATTAAGGCTTCGAGAATATCCAAAATTTGGGGCTTTTCGAAATTGTTAAAACTCCCACAAAGCCATGGAAGGAGGAGTGGCATGGAAGCATCACCAAAAGAGACTGTTCATCATCAACAAACACCCGAGAGATAAACTTCTAAAATTAAGCTTTATTTTATGTTTTGTGTGTCAAGGGTTCTCTCCCCGGGAACTCCCTCAAAAACTGAATTACATAATCTCTATGTGTGTTCTAATGCCATAATGTTATAAAAGGCCTCGTTTCCGTGTCATACCCTGCTTAGAACCAAGGGAGTTGTCTTTGGGTAGACTAACGTAGGCACAGTCATGTGTGGTCAAGCTCCTATAACAAGCTCCACATGAGAGTTCGGGTATTGGCACATTGTGTTCTTTTTTCACATGTTGCAATTATTTAGAGCCCAAATCATCATGGCTATTGAAGGTCTTCTCAATGCATCTCCACCTTCGCTCCAAGGGGGGTTTGTTGGGATTCGGAGCCTCGTGTGTGTGTGTGTGTGTGTGTGTGTGAACCCTTGTTTGTGTGTCTGTATGTGTGTGTGTGAACAATCCCTTCTAGTAGTGTGTGAACATACTCTTATAAGTGGGGAAGATAAGTGTGCCATGTGGCATCCACTTCTCAGAGTGTGATATTTGTATGTGTCAATAGATAAGGCTAGAAGCCTACAAAAGCATTCTGTACTTGTGAGTATCTATCACTCAATCTAATCATCATTGAGACGTGCAATAATCTCTCTTCGAGCACTCTCTCTCTCTCTCTCTCTCTCTCTCTCTCTCTCTCCACACACTCACACCATGGATATCTTCCATCCACCTTAGCTTAGGTTCTCTATACAACCATCATGTAATTTAACAGATGCAATAGCATCCACTTATTAGAATGTGATATTTGTATGGGTCAAAAGATAGGGCTGCAAGCCTACAAAAGCACTATACTTAGTGAGTATCAAACACATCTATCAATCAATCTAATCATCATTGAGACGTGCAATAATCTCTCTCTCTCTCTCTCTCTCTCTCAACACTCACACCATGGATATCTTCTATACTTTAGCTTAGGTTCTCTGTACACACACCATGTAATTTAACAGAGCAAATGTTTGATATGGCAGCAGAAAGTATCAGAACTATTCCTTTCGTGGCCTAGATACAGACTTTTTGACTATCCCTCTCTTGGTACTGCCTACCAAATCTACACGAAGGTTTTCTCAAAATATCCACTGCATTACTGTATGACAGTCTCCAAGAAGCTATTACTGGTCTGGGACTTGTGATGAACCCTCAAATGTTCTGATTACTTTCCAGCAGTTGTTCCTCATCCTAAGTGCAGATTTCCTCACATAAGTTAGGAAAGCATGCAAAGTGAAAAACAAGCAACTCTTCACTCCCTAAAGGAGTATTATCTAGAAGTTATGAATTCCATTATCAAAAACGGTTGGAATTCCACCACATCAATCTGACCAAGTGACATTCGACTTTGCTGTGGGTACAACTTGCGATGTACCTACAGCTACACTCATAAATGCAGGATCTTCCACGTGCAAATCGAAATCACAAATTGGAAACAAGAGAAGAGCAACACTGAAATAACTGTTCGAAGCCCCACTCGTACCTCCTTTAAAAGGACCTTCAATGGCTGGACAGGAACTGAAGAGACAGAAATTATGCAGAGAGGATACAAGGGTAAAAGTACAGTGAAGGTAGATGAGTGACAAGATGAAGGGTTGCGCCTAGGACCTATATATAGCCTCGCCAGGGTAAGTTAAGTCAGGGCCCTTCAGTTGATCAAAACCACCATACCTCCTCCAAGGGTAACATTAGACTGAATACAAGATCACACAGCTTCTAAACCAATCTGGACATGTCCGGCACCATTTCGAACATGCAATTCCATAGCTCAGTAACTTGATATAATCTTATTTAGCCCTTATGAAAGACCACCTGGTATGCACGTGCCCTATTCCGCAAAGTGCTAAAAATTCGCAAGCACACCTACCTAAGCCATGTAAAACCGTCTTGCCTCCAACCACCACCTTCCAGTTTCTAAACCGGATTGTCCAAGCTGCTTGAGCATGGCATGCCTCGTAAAGAGGGCCTTACAAACATGAGCTAGCTTAGCAGGTACGCACTTGCAAAGGAGAGGCTGGACCATTAATTTCCAATAGACAAAACCAATCTTAGCCACCCACCAAACAATTAACATAATTTGATTCCAAAGCCAAAAAGTACAGCCCTATTTTAACAATACCAAAATAATCTGAGTCAATACCACGCTTAACGATCATTTAGAAAATCCCGCTGACACCCAAAAAGTACAAAACTTCAACAAGATCACAGATGGAAAAAAATATGAGGAAGTTTTTTTGGAGTGTATTCTCAAGTTAGATCTGCTTTTACAACAAAGGAAGCTTTGCCTCTCAACCGAAAAATCAAAAGGCTGTACAATACTTGCTTTGACTCAGTTACAACCTTAGACCAAGCTCTAGAGCATATAAAAACCCCATCTTGCGGCAAACTTAAGACTACACTTATGAAATGTGCAGGCTCCTTTAGCCTGTTCTTAGCCCGGTGAAATCTGCTGATGTTTCTAATGCAGAAAACTACAAGTCCTGATCTTGTGTATCAGTCAATTCAGCTTTGGAGGCTGCGATTAGTGTTTCTTTGAAAAACTCCACATATACAGCCTCAAACACATTGATTGCAGCTCCTTTAACCTCCAATAGGCTCTTCTGCAAAGCAAATATTCATCTCACTCAGTAGGTCTCACATGTAAATGCAAAGAACCCACACAGCCGTATCAATATATCAAAAACACATCCAAAACTCTCCCTCCCTCTCTCTCTCTCTCTCTCTCTCTCTCTCTCTCACGGACCAAAACTCTTCCTCTCTCCCTCTCTCTCTCTCATGGACCACAGGAGGTGGACTTCATCACAGCTCTACACTCTGACATGGAGGAGGATCGTGCTATTTGGATAAGGAAACCACACGGCTGGTTGGATTGATCACATTGTACATGCTCTTTGGGTAGCTAGTTATTGCCTTTCATGTTTTATTGGCATACAGCTACCCACAGATCACATGTATTACTTTTGGTCTCATAGACCCTTTTGAGTCTTTCGTAGACATTAGAAAAAACTTTCTTCCTTCTTTCTCGTTTCTTTCTTTCTTTCTCTCTCTTCTCTAGCCACGCTGCATGAACTGACCCTAACCATTAACACTGATGTATGACCTAACCCTGACCCTAAACCTAATGCGCGACCCCCAGCTCTGCTGTGAATTCTACCCTTAGCTGTAACCCTGCTACATGGCCTAACTTTAACTATAACCGTACTGCACTGCCTCCCGCACCCTTCCCACACCTATCTGTTGCTCCACACACCCCTGTGCTGCCTCCCCACACCTGCACTCTGCCCCCCATACCTGTGCTCTGCCAACCTTCTTGTGTGTCCTCCCCTCTTTCGAGTCTATTTTCCAATCATACCAATTTTATCAAGTCAATAATTCTGATTTTCCAATTTGATTTACCTGTGCACAGCCCCTTATATCTCGATTCCCACCCCCCTCCCCCCGCCCCCCCATCCCAAAGTAATTTTCTCTCTGTTTTTCCATGTTTCTCTGTTCTATGTTTTCCCATTAGCCTTCATCTTTTCTCCTCTTTCTTGTTCTCCTTAAAAGAACAGAGAATACAGAAAAATACAGTTTAAACAATACAATACAATGGCATGCTTGAGTAAACAGAAAGGCTTTCAAGGAAAACTGAAGGAGATCCATGAAAAAATTCAAGCATGCATTAACACCACAAAACCAATCACATCCCTAGGCCTCCTACCGTAACCGCTCCCTACGGGAGGCCTACAAATCGGAAGATAAAATACACATTTTTAGATCACTTAACTAATACAAACAATGGACATTAGCAACAACATTAAAATTAAAAATGACAAAGAACACTTAACACCATCACTGGGGCCGGAACCCCCCCCCCCTCCCCCCTCAATACAATCTGTATTTCTTGGAGTATTTATATGTACAAGTGTTCACGGGCCTCAAGGCCAAATTTCTCCATAACATGGAGTGAGTACAACTGAAAAACAATAAGATTTTGTTGATGAGGAATTAGTTGTCGGAGTAGACCAAATCACAGGCAGTCTCCCACCTTCACTGGGTGAACACCTGTCCTCACTGGTCTTTCGGGACCGTGCACCAACAGGCACGCCCGTACTAACGCTTGGCAAGGTGAAGCACCGCGGAGGGAGTAATACCTCGTGCTCCCAAGTCAGCTTTGCTCCCAGTTTTCCTCATACCCATATGACCTTCACTAACTCCTCTAAATGTGAGGGCACAGTCAGGGTAATCATGGAAAAAGTCACTATCATGGTCGCCTTCCTTAGTGAAGGCAATTGGGCGTGATGGTTTGCCTAACAAGACTTGGAAAAACAACATTTACATATAATATTATCTGAATCTGAAATACAAAAACAAGTGCCTGATAACGATTCTAATTTGGAATGTAAGGTGAGAAAACTGTTCCTCCCCCCCTTTTATGTAGTCCTGGTCGGTGCAGACAGCCGTAGTCGGCGTGTGCTGATGGCAAACACAAGGGCAACAATAGCCACAAGTTGGTACTGGCAAGAGTAGCCACCACAAGCGAGTACTGGAGCAACCACTAGGCGGGTACTGGAGTAGGTACCGGGCAACAGGCAGGTACAATTCTACAGCAACTGGTACAAGGCAGCAGGCAAGTACAACCGCAGGTACAATGGGGTACACCAATAACAACCGGGTGCAAGGGAAGTAGAGCTGAAGCTGAAGGCGGGTATAGAACTGCAAGCGAGTACAGAACTGAAGCTGGGTAGAGAACAACAGCTGTAAGGCGATGGTTTTTGGAGGGGTGCCCAGGAGCAGCAACCGCCTTCTTTTCCATCAAACCACCCCCCCCCTCTCCCACACTTACCATCCACGTGTGGGGAAGGAAATGTTTCCCATGCAGTCCTTAATTTAAATATTATTAAACCTTAATTAAGTTGAGCACCCACATTAAAACAAGTGTCGGATCAATATTTTAAATGTGTGTGAACATCCAACCTTATAAACATTAAGGTTTACATTACTTCATGGATTTTATGTTTGAAAAGGCCAAAAAGAGCAGTACTTACCACCTGTTCACACGCCACGTCAACTCGTCAGCAGACAGCACACCCACAGTACACTAGGGGCGTCCCCATCCAGTGTACTGGCACGTCATAGCAAGCAAACACACAAAAACAAATTTATGCATGCAAACATAAATGCATGTGCACATGTAATGGACGAAATCTCCATTTCATGAAACTTGTACAAGGATTTCTTGTTGGGCACAAAATTGGCGCGACACAAATGTGAAGTCCTAGTTTTCCTATGGAGTGACAGTCCCATAGGCAAAACACACATCCTGGCACGGGCCTTCCTATGGAGTGACAGTCCCGTAGACAGTCCGGCACAAATATCAATCCTACCCCATGTAGTGACAGTCCCATGGATAAGACAAGATCCTAGTCATACACGGGTGGCAGCAACCATGCTGTCATCCATATGGCACAATATTGGTCACACACGGGTGGCACAAAACTGATTCTCGTCCAGGGGACACCAGATAACTGACCCTTTCACACAGGGCACTGGCCTGGCTACATGTGAACATGGTACAAATCTGGCCGCTCTATGGAGTGACAATCCCATAGAAGTGGCTCCAAAAATGAAGATGGCCCAAATGGTGACAGTCCCATAGAAGTGGCTCCAAAAATAGAGATGTCCCAAATGGTGACAGTCCCATAGAAGTGGCTCCAGAAATGGCGATGGATCCTCATCTACCCACTTTGCATCAATGGGTTGATACTTCTTAAATTTCACAAGGTATCTCCTGGAAAGCTTCCCATGTGGTAGCTTTCTCTCCTTGTGAAATATAATCTCTGGTTGGACGATCTCCTCAAGCTCATCAATCTTGGGCAGATCTTCTGCGACGGGCTCTTCCGGATCTGGCCCCACATACTTCCACAAAAAACTCACGTGAAAAGCATTGTGAATCTTCCAATGACTGGGTAAAGCAAGCCTGTAGGACACTTCATTGATCTTGTCAACCACTTTTAAGGATCCATAATATCAAGTAGAAAGCTTTGGATATGATGTCTCTCGTCTTGGCCTCTTCCGAAGCCTAACTTTCTCAAATTTCAGCAATACCCAATCACCTTTCTTGACTTGCATGTCCTTTTCTATGCTTGTCGGCAACCCTCTTATGCTTGTCTTCTTGTGACCTTGCAATGGGAGTCCGCACCTGGACAAAGGCTACATCCAAGTCACGCACATACTCATCGGCTCCAAAAATCTCATCCTTTGTACAAAGGATGGGTTATGTTATTGCAGGTAAACTCTACAAGTGGAAGATACTTCTCCCAGGCACTCTTTTGATCTGCCACATAACACTTCAATAAATCCAACACAACAGAATTTGCAGCCTCGCTTTGACCATCGGTTTGGGGGTGATAAGCACATGAGAACTCTAGCTTAGTGCCCATGTTATCAAAGAAAGCCCTCCAAAAGAGGCTCGTAGTCCTAGGATCTCTATCCCCAACAATGGACTTAGGCATACCATGATGCTTGAATATGTGGACAAGGAAAAGCTTCACCATATGATCAACTTTAATGGTTTTCTTGACGGGCAAGAAGTAAGCTTGCTTGCTAAGCCTGTCAACTATGGTCCAAATAGCATCATTCCCATACTGGGATCTACGCAAATCCATAATGAAGTCCATAGTAATGCTTTCTCATGGCTACGAGGGAATAGGCAATGGCTGAAGCAAACCAGGAGGCTTTTGCCTATCAAATTTCACCTTTTGGCAAGTAATACATACGCGTACATATGCCTCAATGTCTTTATGCATGCTTGGCCAAAAGAAGTATCTTTCTATCATGCGTGTCGTAGGTAAAATTCCTCTATGACCAGCATAAGGTGGAGCATGACATTCCTCCATAACCTTTGGACGCATATCCTTCACCACACATAAGCACTTATCCTTCATAAGATAACCCTCTTTAATCACATAAGATAACCCTCTTCAATCACATAAGCAGTTATCCTTCATAAGATAACCCTCTTTAATCACATAAGAGGCATGCGCATGACCAACCATCAAATCAGTCCATATATGGAAAAAATCAACATCCAAATGATACAAATCACGCATAGATAAGTCCCCATGAGGGTCTTAATCGGATAGCATCGTCGAACTGGCTCGCTGAAGCTCCCGCCCCCCCTCCCTGCTCGCGTTGCCTGCACAGCTACGCCCGTCGCCTTCCCTGCCTGTTCGCCCCCCTCGCCTCCCCTCGCTCCTCGTGCCTCCCCTTGCCCCCCCCGCCTGCCTTCGCTGCTGCGCCCTGCATTGCCCGCCGCCTATCCATTAGCCCCCCCCCCCCCCCCCCCCCCCCCCCCCGGCCTGCCTTCGCTACCGCCGCCCTGCTCTGCTCGCCGCCCTTCCTCACCTTCACGCCCCCCTCCCCCCTTTCTTCGCGCCCTCCTCCCCTCTGCAGCGCCCCGTCCCCCCCCCCCTCCGCCAGCTCGCTTTCCTCCCCTCCCTCTTGCGCGCAGCTCCCGCCCTCCCCCCCCCCCCTAGGGTTTCTCCTTCGCCTTCTCCCCCCCCCCCCTCCCCCCCCTCCTTTTTCTTGCTTCCGCCCCCAGGGGGTTTTGTTTTCCTTTTTGCTCCGTCTTCCGCCTCTCTGTGTGCAACTCGGTTCTAGCAGAATCCCGCCTTCACCTCGCCTTCGCCGCAGCTTCAGACTCTGATGGAGGCTCCTCCCGCCCCGCCTCAGAGGGACTCATCCGCAGCCCCCTCGCCCGCCCCTGAGGACACCCCCATCAGGCTTTCTCTTTCGCCAGAAGAGGAAGCGAGTCTCACCGCAGAGGTGGAACGCCTCCAGGCTCAATCCTGGACGTACAGCTACTGGGCCGTGGACATTACCAGATCGAGTTCGAGGCCGCCCAGAGCGTTGCCAAGGTCCTTGCCATGAGTCCCCTTGACATCAAGGGTGCTCGGGCTTTCGTCGGACCTTGGCAGCATGGATTTGACCCAGCAGCGGCGGAGCAGGGGGAGCGCCTTTTCCATGTTACAGTTTGCTTCCCTGGACTCCGCCGGGAGTATCTTCCGCTCCTCTCCAGGCTCGGAGCATTGGTGGGCTCGGTACTAGAGACTGGCCCCTCATCAGCTTCAGTGGTGGCCAGAGCAGCTGGGCTACCTTCGGTCAGAGTGTTGGTGTCTGACATCTCCTCCCTTCCTAAGGTCATTCAGCTACCTAGGATAGGGGGGGGGATGGATAGATCAGAGAGTGGAGTTCTCGGGGCTCCCGAATCAGTGCTTCATTTGCAGGCAGGTCGGCCATCTGGCCAAGGCCTGCCCTCGCAGGAGACCCCGACCCTCACCACAGCAGCACGCTACTGATAGCCCGCCCACAGATTCGGCTCGGCAGGCTGCCTCCGGGACACCTGCTCAGGCCACACAGACCTCGGAGTGGCAACCTGGACAGGGGCGCCGCCGAGGGAGACAGCCACAGCAGCACGCCCAGAGACCGCTGCAGCAGTAGCCACCATCTCAGCCTCACTGGGTTCCCGTGAGGAACAGCTTTTCTCCCCTCCAGGAGGAGACCCCCGCGGCGACGACTGAGGACCAGGAGATGCCAACACCCCCTCCTTCACCCCCCCCCACCCCCGTCCCCTCCCACCGCCTCGCTTCCACCATCGCCTCCTCCCGTCTCGGCAGCGGCTCCCTCTCCACCCCCCTCGCCCCCCCCCCTCCTCCCCCTCTGCCCGCCTCACCTTCCCGGGAGGCCCTGGCAGTCCCCTGGCGTTCACCTGCAGTCCGGAGGGCGCTGAGCACTGACCTTGCTCGAGCATCACAGAGGAGACCTACTATGCCGATTCGGGCTTCACGGATTTCATCTATCCGCAGTCGACTGAGTCACCTTGGCATTAGACAGCGCTCGGAGGCTTTTCATTATGCCTTCACACGGCTTTTTGGAGCAGAGGGCCCCCATGAGCCAGCACCCATCCGAGTTCATGTAGTGATACCTCCGGCCCGCGGGGAGGAGGCACTAGACTCAGTGGTGGCCTTCTCGTTCCCTCTATGTGGCCCTTGCGACCGGGAGTGGACTCTAGAGCTCGCTTTCAGCACTTTGAAGACTCAGGCAGTTGAGTTTTCTCATCACATGAGCGATCTGGAGGTGACAGATGTGATAGGCCGACTTTGGGAGTTGGCTCATTTTTTCTTGGATCCCGGGAGTGTGGATACCTCAGGGATTCGGCATTTGGTCGTTCGCATAGTGGCAGACTTAGCACGCAACCCTGGATATGTGTGTATACACGAGGTTGCTCTGTCAGAGCGGGAGGCAGTCGCCATGGGCCATAGCCACTGGCGCCTAATCCGGGATTCTTGCAGTACACCGGGTGGGCAGATTCGCAGCCGCTCGGATGGGGACTACTCTCCATCCAAGCCGCTTGCGAAGGCCCGCCGTACGGCTGAGACAGCATCCACCTCAGCAGGGCATCCATGAGGATCATCTCATGGAATGTACAGGGCCTTGGCGGAGCACATTTTAGACGCTATCGTGGTTGCTTGAGGCAGGAGCTTCAGAGATGCCTGGTTGGTGGCAGCATTGATATTTTGATGATGCAGGAGCACCACTTGGGTGAGAGCAGGATCCGGAGATATGGTTCGGTGATGCCTGGTAGATGGGACACTTTTTGGTCTGCAGGGTTTGGTCCTTTGGGTGGACAGGGAGGAGTATGCATGGTCATTGCAGATGTATGGCGGCAAGCCATTGTGGATCGAGGGATCATTGTGCCTGGTAGAGCACAGTATGTCATTCTGAGGATGCATGATGAGCTATTGGGCGTGCTCAACGTCTATGCGCCCAATCATGCTAGTGCCAGAGCAGAGTTCTGGACCCAGGTTACGGATGCATTGCCAGAGGCCGCACATTGGTGTGTCGGGGGAGACTTCAACATGCTTGAGGACCCGGCAGATAGGGTGGGAGGCAGTCATGTTACAGTGCACGGCACGGAGCTTGCAGCTTGGGACCGGTTTTGCATGTCACTGAGGATCACTGATGCATGGCAGCATGGGGCTTTCTCCCGGTCTCAGGACAGTCTTAGTTTCTCTCGGTCGGATCACCGGCAGGGAGGGACTAATCTATCACGGATTGATCGCTTTTATGTGGGCGACTGGTTAGGGGAGCGAGGGGGCTCCGTCGGCATTCTCGCTGGCACCTCATTTTCAGATCATGCGCCAGTTATCTTGACATTGGAGGAGAGGACACGGGAGCCCAGCTTGCAGTTGAGGATCCCAGAGAGGGTACTTACAGATCCCAGTCTCGCTGAGGACATTGAGAGGATCTGGCATGATAGTCAGTGCTCTGACCAGGATGCAGCGGGCCAGTGTGCCCAGGGACTCATCGATCTTAGCTCTTTTCTGCACGCTGCAGCTTTGACACGGCTGGGAGAGATTCGCGAGCGGGAGCATCGGCTGAGACGCAGCCTTGCTTCGCTACAGCGCCTTCAGGAGCAGCAGCCTGCATGTGAGTGGGTGGCGTCCCAGCTGAGCCAGGCACGCCAAGAGGTTAGAGAGGTAGAGGAGCAGAGACATGAGTTTTACTATCGTCGTCAGGCCTCTCAGTGGACGCAGCTTGGTGATAGAGTGACTGGAGAGTTTTTTGAGATCACTGGACCCCGTCATGCGCGAGCAGGAGTCCGCCAGCTTGGTGATAGAGTGACTGGAGAGTTTTTTGAGATCACTGGACCCCGTCATGCGCGAGCAGGAGTCCGCCAGCTTGGTAGACCGGATGGATCGGTAGCTACTGAGCTCGGGGAGATCAGAGCCATTGCCACTGCATTCTATAGAGACCTGCTTTCAGCGGAGCCAGCCACTGAGGATCGAGATGTTTGCAGACAGACTGTGTGGGCCCATGTGCAGAGGAGGGTCACAGACTGTATGCGTACAGTTCTAGGTGCGCCTCTATCAGAGATTGAGCTTGCCGAGGCCTTGAGGGTCCTGCCGCGACGTAGTTGCCCAGGGGACGACGGACTGACGCCGGCCTTTTTTATGCGCTATTGGGACCTTTTGGGGCCAGGCCTCCGCAGGGGCTTTCAACATGTTTTGGACACTGGGGTGATGCCGCAGAGCTTTTCAGAGGGCTTGATCTATCTTATCCCCAAGGGGGAGGGAGTATCAAATGATATTCGGCATTGGAGGCCTATTACGATCCTCAATACTGTCTACAAGGTCTTAGCAAAGGCCTTGAGTTTGAGGATCCAGCCCTTCCTGGGGGAGTTGATTCATGCTACTCAGACAGGATTTGTCAAGGAGCGCAGTATCCTTGACAACATCTTTACTTTCTGGGAGGCGACAGCCCGAGCTAGATTTCTTGGCGAGGACTTGGTCGTGATGCTTCTCGATTTTGAGAAGGCATACGATAGAGTTGATTGGGGTTTCTTAGAGGGCACTATGCTTCGCCTGGGCTTTGAGCCAGGATGGATCAGAGGGGTGGCGGCTCTGTATTCCACAGCTCGCAGCCAGGTGTTGATTGCAGGAGGACGGGGCCCGAGTTTTGAGCTGACCAGATCAGTCCGTCAGGGGTGTCCCTCGCCCCTTTTCTTTTTCTCTTCTTTGCGGAGGCTATGAGCATGTATTTGACGGCAGAGGAGGTTGGTTTGAGAGGACTTCAGCTCCCAGTCCGGGGGGAGGACCTACTTGATGCTGAGTTTGCAGACGACACGGGCTTATTTTTGCATGGCCAAGAGGCCAATCTTCTTCGGGCAGAGCAGTCGCTCCAGGTTTTTAGTGCAGCTTCGGGAGCATTGATCAATTGGCGCAAGACAGTGGCCTTTTGGATCAGTAGTGCTCCGACTCCGGCATGGAGCCCGGACCCCGGTTTTAGATGGATTCCTCCAGGCACAGCAATGCGGTATTTGGGATGCCAGATTGGCCTAGATTTGTCACCTGAGCAGTAGATTGCCCCGCTTCTTCTGAGCATTCGGAAGAAGCTTTTGTATTGGAGTACAGCTCGACTATCCTTGGCTGGGAGGGTGATGGTGGCAAAGTAGGTGCTGTTAGCGACCATGTGGTACATTACGTCTTGCTGGATCTTCTCGAGCTCTTGCATCAGCCAGGTACAGAGGCTGATCAGGAACTTTCTGTGATCTGGGCGGGACGGTCAGCCAGCTCGGGCAAAGGTTCCATGGCAGTTATTACACTTCCGCTGGCTCAGGGAGGTTTGGGCATTATAGATCCAGTCGATCAGAGTAGAGCCTTATTGGGGAAGCTTATCGTTCGGGGGTTGCTTCCAGGCGCTGAGCCTTGGAAAGAGCTCCTCTTGCAGCGGTTGCAGGCTCGGGCGCCTCCAGCAGGGGGCACTTGGGCACCAGAGATTCGCTGGATCTTCATAGAGATGAGGAGGACAGGACTCAGTAGAGGATGGGAGGACAGATTTGCTTTGAGTATCCTGAGAGCTTGGGAGCTGCTGAGACCGGGGCTCTCTCAGCGACCTCCTCCTTGTGTTAAGGAGCGGGCCAGACAGCCGCTCATCTAGAGCCCAGCGGTTTGCACCGAGCAGGGTCATATGCTGGGTTCTCGGCCTCGTCTAGCCTGGGGGCCTTTAGCAGCAGGCCCAGCTCGTAGTTTTGGAGACTGGCAGGCCTTCTGCAGTCTCTCAGAGGAGATCCAGGTGGAGAGGCTGAGTCACTTCAGAGGGGGGTTGATTATGAGGGATGATATTCAGGAGGCACTCACAGAGGAGTGGTTCATGGCCCCACGGTGGATGGGAGCCTTTACACAGTTGGAGATCCTGATTGCAGTCAAAGCTTGCACTGAGGATGGCAGTTGCCTCCACTATGAGATTCAGGATGAGGGCAGACTCCAGAGAGTGGAGGTGGAGTCGCCTTTGGTTGCAGAGTGCACCTTTCAGAGGATTCGGGTAGTGGCCGCCGCTTCTCGGAAGTGACATATTGACCCTGACCCTGCTGATGTGCTCCCGGATTGGCGCATATGGGCATTTGCAGCGCGCCCCTTGGCCCGGCTACAGTGGGACCCCAGGGAGTACGAGTGGCATGATCCTTATGCATCCCTTGAGGCCACAGAGATTACCTTTTTCCAATATATTGTTCGGCTGGGGCGGCATATTTTGACAGCGAGGAGGACGGTCTCTCCAGCGGCAGCGGGGCATTGGCAGCTACAGGGACTCTCACAGCAGTTCCTGGAGGATTTTTGGGCTTGGCTCTGGGCTAGTCGACAAGCCCGCAGGATCTCGACTTTTCAGTGGGGGCTGGTCGCCCACAGGCGCTCAGCAGTTGGCACTTGTTTACAGCGGTCTTCCGGCGGCCTGCGTCCGATGCGGCCACCCTATGTAGACACAGAGACATTGCCTTTGGGATTGCCCTCAGGCGCAGCAGATTTGGCTGCGGATGCTGCGTATTCTGGCCCCTCTCTCTCCAGAGGGTATGTTTACGTGGGGTGCCGCTGCTTGGTCGACTTCGTCAGGGCCTGCTATGGGCTATGAGATGGAGCAAGGCAGTCAGGCCATCAGATTTATTAGGGGCCAGCCTCGCCTGGTTCCGGCACCGGATTTCTCGTCCGCCAGCTGGACACAGGAGAGGGATTTACGATGGGAGCTCCTCAGCAGCCTCACCATCTGGTTCACCTGGAGGGCCCGGTGCTTTACGGCCTTTGAGGGGAGATTGGAGCCACCAGCAGAGACTGTACGGGGGATTTGGCAGGAGTTGATCCACACCCTGCGAGGACAGTACGACCGCATCCGGGGAGACTCGGATGAGGCGATCTTGCGGCGCCAGGCCTTTCACACCACTTGGCGCTGTGGCCCCTTCTACACCTTACACACGGGATCCCCCCGTTGGCACTACAGGCCACCTGTTTGGCTCTTCCCCCCCCTATTGTATGATTTAGCCTCTCAGTCCTTTGTACTGATGCTTGTATTTTGCAACACCTAGGGAGAGTCTCCCGGGCTGCCATGCTGTATTCACTGCTCTGTTTCTCTTATGAGCAGGAGAGATCTTTTGTAGCCCTACGGGCGTTTTTTATATAACTAATGAAAGGATCTTTTCTCGGAAAAAAAAAGTCCCCATGAGAGGCCACTGAAACTGCAGCTATGTAAGGCTTCCTAGACAAAGCATCTGCCACTAGATTCTTCTTTCTCGGAGTGTGTACAATCTGAAAATGAAACATGGAAAGAGAGTTTGCCATTCTCATTTGCTTTTCCGAAAGCTTTGTTTGAGATAGAAAATATCTCAAGCTTTGGTGATATGTCTTGACTACAAATTCAGTCCCAAGAAGATAATGATTCCATATTTTTAAGGCATGAATTATAGCCAAGAGCTCTTTTTCATAAATGTCTAGATGGATCTCAGTATCATGTAAGCGACGGCTCTCGTATGCAACTCCATTAACCCTCTTGATTTAAGACAGCTCCTATACAATTCCCACATGCATCACATTCTACCGTGAATGGCTTTTGCAAGTCGGGAACAATCAACACGAGCCCACAAATGATAGCATTTTTGAGTTGCAAGAAGGCATCTTGCTCATTCGAAGTCCATTTGAAGGTGGCTTTATTTTTTGTAAGATCATGCAATGGCGAGGCAATCTTGGCGAAATGCCTTATAAATCGCCTATAGTATGAACTACGCACTTGATGTACATTTTGCAACTCTAGCCAATTCCGAATGGTTTCAATTTTAGAAGGATCCATTCTTACACCCTCTTTGGATATGATGTGCCCAAAATAGTGTATCTATCAGAGGAAGAACTTGGCTTTTCTTAGCGTTTCTGAAGAGTTTATGGTTTCGCGACTCTTCAAATACCGTAGCCAAATGAGTCTTATGCTCCTCCTCATTCTTGAAGAAAACCAAGATATCATCAAAGAATAGACCCGTAAACTTACGATGGAGTCGAAATATCCCGTCCATCATGCGGTTGAATGTTGTCGTGGCATTAGTAAGGCCAAAAGGCATTCACAAGAATTCATACAATCCAAAAGCTGTCTTAAATGCAATTTTATGGACATTCTGGGATACCACACGAATCTGATGGTTACCACTCTTCAAATCTATACAGCTGAAACAAGCCTAACCATCAAGCTTATCCAAGATGTCATCTACGCGTGGAATTGGAAACATGTTCTTGATGGTGAGCTTGTTTAGAGCTTGATAATCCACGCACATGCGAAAAGATCCATCTTTATTTTGCACAAGAAGCACGGAAGAACAAAAGGATGAGGAGCTTGGCTGAACCAAACCCTTTTCTAAAAGCTCATTAACATGCTTCATGATCTCCTCTTGTTGTGTGACACTCACACGATATGTGGGTTTGTTAGGTGGGGAACTACCTGGCACAAGATATATACGATGATCCTCGGACCTCTCAGGTGGTAGTTCTCCTGGCAATGCATCGGCAGAACAATCTTTATTTGCATTAAGAAAATTCCGCCTATCTTGAGTCAATACATCCACATTCACATTAGTTTGTTCAATTTTGTCACGAAAAAAAACCAAGTACGCAGAAAGACTCTTTTTCATTGCCTTATTAGTTTGGATGTGAGAGACAACTGGGATAGAATCCCCTTCCTTGCCAGCATCAATGACATGCATGCGGCCTCTATGCATAAAGGTGATCCTGTTGGTTTTATATTCTTTGTGGGGCTCAAGCCTATGATGCTAAGGCTTGCCAAGTAATACATCGCATCCATCAGAAACCCGTCATATGGGATGCATAAGTGAGGCAGCTATATGATGTGCCAGATCAGCCTATACCACAGATGGCAAACATCCACAGGCCCACATCATCCATCTTTTCAACTCTACAAATGTCACCACGCCCTAAAGAAGTTGCATAATGGGAGGGCAAGAGATCGTGAGGATTTACGAGCGGAGCACTTTGCACATGGACACCGTGTTTTAGCTCCCATTCTCGCAAGCTTACTTAACATAGCAATATGTGAAGGCTTCCCCCTTCCTGAATCACCAACACCATCGTTCCCATTCGTAAAGCGAAGGACCCCACAGATCCCAATAGCTAAAGGACTATAATGATCGGCCATATTATGGGCAAGATCTATGGGGCAACGCTCGAGGACATAATTAGTTCTATGGCCTCATCTCATGAGTAAGCTGTCAGTGCCCCATGACATAATACATGCACAGTTTGGGGTAGCCCCACCGCACACAGATGCTCTCTCACAGACCATTACTTACATTCAGCAAGTATACTCCCTCAACAATCCATGACATAATACATGCACAGCTTGGGGTAGCCCCACTGCACACAGATGCTCTCTTACAGACCATTACTTACATTCAGCAAGTATTCTCCCTCAACAATGGAGAAGACGGACCCCACCCTTACCAAAGCAGGTATGGTATTCAGAGGTAGTTAAATGGTTTCATGCAGATGGATCAACTCCCCCCATTCCAATACAACCTAGACTCCCCACACCTCAACCTCCCATGACAGGAGATCAACCGGATCATCCGGTTGGATCTACTTGGCCTACACATACGCCAAACTTGGGTGTCATCACCACAGATAGGGACGAAACGTGAGTTCTACATAGAGCTTTTTTTTGGGACTCATCACGATGGATTCTTTGACATCTCAAGGTACATGCACATCCTATAACAGGCCTTCATAAGGGCTGTGGCACAGGTACATAGCTTATCTTCAAGAAAACAACAAATTCACAAGTAAAACCTTGAGAAAATATCAAAACAAAAGAAAGAATGTAGAGAGAGAAGACACCACATTAGGGGTCGGAATAGCCTTGCCCCTCTACGAGTTATATTAAATAAAATCCCTTGGAGGAGTCTTTGAGTACAAGTTCTTAGAGCTAGAGAGCTCTCTCGTCTTTTTACATGTCTCAACAATGAGAGAATAGCTGAATTTATAGTTCGTTCCAAAAGCACTTGAAAAAAGAGCTTTAAAACTCACTTATAGCCCAAAAATCATCTTCTTAATAATAAAAGCTCTCCTCTTTTTAATATTTAAAAAGCTTTTAGTATTTTGCTTTTTCCAAAAGCTGGTCGCATCATTCCAAGCCTGTAAGGTTGCCTTGCGCTGCTATCTTGCCACGTGGCAATGCCACATTAACATTGGCACATCAGTTTCTTTTAAACCTTCTCTTCTTTTTTATTTTTGGTTGCGTTGCGTTTTGCATGTTAGCAATTTGTATTTTGATTCTTCGGTGACATCCCCCCAACTTATTAAACAATTGTCCTCAACTGATAGGTCTAGCTTTGTCTTAGCTTTTCCTTGCTTTTTCTTGCTATGGGTCTAGCTCTTCTCTCTTTGGCTCTTGAGACATCGTTCTTCATGCGGAATGTCCTCCTCTTCTCTTGTGCTTGGCTTCGAGGGGCATCTTACCCTCACAGTTTTCACCCTTTACATAAAGTGACCTCGAGCAAGTACTCCCACCCCTTGCACCTCTAGAGTCACCCTCAGGCACGACTTTTCCAACATGATTCTCTTCTTGTCAAGATCAACACACACCCATTATATGTTGGAAGACACAAACATGTGCACACATGCTCGTCCTTGGGTTTAACCAGGCGTCCCCGAATGTTACGACCCTGCGTTTTTCCCTCTGGACGACAAGCAGGTGGGCACGGGCACAGGCACGGGACGTACAGTGTGGACAGGCATCAGTTTGAATGCGAAAAGGAAACCCATATATGGTGGCCAGCCCAAGTGTGAAAGGGGACAAAAGGGAATTTTATTGTTTATAAGGTTTTTAAACCTTTGATGCTTAAAAATATTTTTTATATTTATTTTTAAAAGCATGCGTTTTTAAACCTTGGCTTTTGGCGTTTTTGAGAAAAAAAATGCATCGTTTCTTTATAAAAGGGAAGGTGGCGATGATTCGTAACAGGCCGTGTGGTGGTCGTCGTATGGATCTTCAAGGGTGGCCGGATGGTTTACATGGCGCTACTGCACATGGACGCTACTGCGCATGGGGTGGTGCTGCTGCTGGGTACAGCTGCCACCATCGGGTACAGCCGCCACCACCAGATACAGCCGCCGCCACCAGGTACAGCTACCGCCAATCACACTGCCGCTGTTGTTGGCTGTTGCTGACGTGCTGCTGCTGCTGCTGCTGCTGCTGCTGCTGCCGCTGTCGTTGGCCGCTGGGTGCTGCTGTTGCCGCCGCCGTCGGGTGCTACTGCCGAAAATTGCTGCTGCTGTTGGGCGTTGACAAGGTGCTGATGCACATGGCCTACAACAAGGCGCTGCTGCACATGGGCAGCCAGGCAGGCGTCAAGCAAGAATTTCTCTGCAGATAGTTGGGCAGCCAGACAAGTGTCAGATGGGAGGCTCTCTACGCTAGGTGGTTGCATGTGTGGAAGCAGTCAGCGTGGGTCTCACTCTATCTCTCTCTGGGAAGAAGGCGAGCTGAAGGAGGCACCGCGGGGCTAGCAGCCAAGGGGTCTCTCTCTCTCTCTCTTCGCAAGTAGGCTTTGTTTACGAGATTTGGATACAGAGGATCAAGTTAAGATGCACAGGATGATATTCTTGGAAGAGATGTGTGTTGCTCTTCATCTTGGAACTATGTGTATTCAAGGATTGCTTGACACATCCTCTATCTTTCTCTCTCTAGGTTTTTGGCATCGTGATTGATGGTGCATACGTGGATTTATCTGTCATGGAAACAGGACATTGGTCTTTCGTGAAGAAAGAGAACTTTGGTATCGAGGATACAGGACTATGGTTTATGGATACAGGTCTATGGTTTATCAGATACAGGTCTTTGGTTTCGTGTGGAAAGCATGTCTCTGGATTCATGTGAACAGGTTATAGTTTTCTCGAGATTACATGCAAGCTGTGACTATAGGAAGGACATATGGTTTTGTACAGCCCTACTGCTATTTGGGGAAGGGTTGTGGGAATCCATGATTGAGATGGAGAAGACCTTTTCAAGCAGGGAGGTGTTGTACAGGTGTGCCTTCTCTACGGAATGCTTTGTTGTAATAGAGAGAGTTCTTATTGGGAAAAGTCCTGGGTGAAAAGCAAAAAGGGATCCTATTAGGATTCATCAAGTTGTACTTTGTACTCATATTTGATCAAGTAAAGAAATACCGCAAGGGGCGCCACTGCGTTTTGGGACCAATCGGTGTCCTTGTACTATTTGCAGGAGCATTCTAGCTCCCCTATTTGTTTTCCTTTTTCAGGTTCCCATGGGTGATAAAGTGTTTTGTGTGCGAGTGTTTGTTCCACCGCCCGTCAGATTTCTGAAGGCCGGTTTCACTGACCCTTGACACACATACACAGATATGCTTATAAGCATAAATTAAATGAACAAATGAATGCACAAACAATTCCTTGGTTTTGCCACCAATTTCTTGGTTTTAACACCAATTCATTCTTTAGTCCAACTGTGTATGTTAGACTAATAGTATTCATATCCATGTACTCAGTTCCGATTTCCTTCACTAATAATGCCTCCATGAGATGGCTAGTCCCATGACTCTAGTACAAAAGATTTAGTATTGTTCAATCTCAAAGTTGTATCCAAAAGCTCTATTTGGGTACAACTTGGGCAACCACCCTCGAGTTCTAGAATAGTCAATTCCCTACAGTGTAATATAAACCTTGGGCATTCTCCTTTGTTCTCGGTTCCTTGGATGCCAAAATACAAAGGCCAATGCCATTCTCTCGGCTTCTAATGAGTTCTTAATATGCTTGTACAACTTGTGGATACTCTGCAAAGAAGTTCAATATAGCTGAATTTGCTATCTCACTCTCACCATCCATCTCTGGATGATACGAGGAAGAAAATTCCATTTTTGTCCCCATATTATCAAACAATGCTCTCCAAAACAAACTAGTGGTACAGGGATCTCCATCAGAATGCCTTTAGCCAAGGATGCACATTTGCGGAACGGGAACGACACAGGTTATAGAACACGTTCCCTCGTTCCCAAAGCTATGGAACAGTGTTCCATGTTACTATGATTTGAACACCTATGCCAAAAAAATCCTTGCCATGTGGTCAACCTTGATGGTCTTCCTCACTGGAATGAAATGAGCTTGCTTTCAACAATGGTCCAAATACCCCACCATTCCCAAACTTTGTCCATCACTATCCTTTCCCATGGCCTCTCCAGCACAAGTAGAGGCATACGCAATCCTAGAGTCTTTTAACTTGACCTTTTGACAAGTCAAGCACTCAAATCATACTTGTCAATATCCTTTCTCATGTTACGCCAATAGAAGTACTATTCCAATGCATGTGTAGTAGAAGAAATACCTCTATGCCCTATATAAGGTGGTGCGTTTGACGACTCAATCACTTTTTGCCTCAAATCCTTGGTTATGCATAACGGTATATCCATCATCAAATATCCCTCTTTCAAGAAATAGTGATTAACTATCTAACCATCCTCTAGCTTTCGCATAACTCCACCAAAGTCCTTATCACACACATAGTAATCTCTCATGAAATCTGTTGTTGGCCCTCTTGGATGCTAGTGTTAGGGTATGGATAGCAACGAAGCATACACACACTCAAAGGAAGCAACATAACTAGAAGCAAGAGTGGGAAAAGTACTTGCACGTATATTTAGTGATGAAGTACAAGATATAAAGTGTAGTGTCCTTTCACACTAGATGTCCAAGGGAAAAAACCCAGTGAGAAAAAGTGCCCCTAGTAAGCCCATGTTCACACATAGCACTACTAATCTAAGATCTTTAAGACACCTTCGAATCCCCCCTTGAAGTGATGTTGTGAACTTGTACAAGGTAGCAGATCACTCCCTGTAGAAAAATAAGCTGAAAGCTTTGCGGAAAGCTTCAAACTTCTATGGAGGCAACGCCTTGGTAAACAAATCTGCAACATTGTCCAATGTAGAGCAGTAGGTCAAAGTGATCTCCCCTCCATGAAGCCTCTCCCTGACATAGTGATAATGTATCTCTATGTAAACTGGAATCCGTGCCACAGCCATAGCACTTTGACTGTCAGTGAGTATGGTGGTGGGTGTCAACTGACACTACCTTCTTAGCCATACACAATCTATCATAGTAGTAAAGGCTGCCCTATACTCAGCTTCACAAGTAGATGTGGCAACAATGGGTTGCTTAAAGCTTTTTACTTAACCATGATTTGCATGAACTGCCCATAAAAATACAATTCCCACTGGAAGATTGCTGAGTGTCATAATCACCAGCCCAGTCTGAATCACTGTATGCATGGTGTATGCATAGAGCTGCAAACTGTCCCCTCGAGATAGAACAATCCAAGATCCAAGGTGCCATGAAGATAGCAAACAATGTGTTTCACAGCTTGCCAATGCTTTGTCCCTAGGCTCTGCATGATTTTGCTCGATTGGGACACACATAATTTGGCGTGTATTACACAAGTATATGAGGCAGCCCACTGCCTGGCTCTATAGGGTCATGTCATAAGGATCTCCTGCATCATACATGCTCAATTTGAGCGCGGGTTCTACAGGTATAGAAATAGGCTTACAATCTTGGAAGCCAAACTTATGCAAGAGTTTCTGTATGTATTTGGATTGAAGCATAAAAATGCCTTCATCCAGCTGCACAAATTGTATGCCCAAGTAATAGTGCAATAAACCCAAATCTAACATTTCAAATGAGGTCTTTAATGTAGCTTTGAAAGCTGAAATTGCATCCTCATTATTCCCAATCAAAAGCATGTCATCCACGTAGAGTATCAACATAATCAAAATACCATGATCCTCTTTGACATAGAGAGTGCTCTCAGTTGGACTATTATTGAATCCCTGGATGGTCAAGTCTAAATGAATTTTCGCATACCAAGCTCTTGGAGCTTGTTTGAGACCATAGAGTGCTTTGTGTAGCTTGCACACTTTGCCTTCTTGACCATGCATGATGCATCACAAATCCAATAGGCTAACTTACATAAACTTCTTCTTGCAAGTCCCCATTAAGAAAAGTTGTTTTTATATCCAATTGATGCTCTTCCATCCATGATGGAAAGCCAATGCAACAACACATCTAATAGTCGTAAGACGAGAACGAGCGTGCTCGTTTCTGACCCCGGCTCGAAAAACAAAAAAATCGTAAGCCGAGAAGTAGGTGCAAAAGTCTCATCATAGTCTATGCCGTAGTTCTGAGATAGTCAACCGTAGGCTCAATAGGAGTCATGGTCTTCAAAGCTTTCGTAGGACACATGTTCAAAACATGTGTAGCACACATAATTGCCTTTATCCAGAATTCAAGAGGCAGATTCTTGCCCTTAACCATACATCTTGCCATCTCCATCAAGGACATGTTCTTCCTTTCTACTACACCATTTTGTTGTGAAGTGTAAGGCAAAGTACATTGATGCTTTATGCATCTTTCTGCCAAATATGCCTTAAATGTATCTGACATGTATTCCCCCCCTCGATCTAAGCGGAGAGTTTGTACTTTGCAACCTATCTCATTTTCAGCTTTAGCAACCAAATGCTGAAAACACATGAAGACTTCAGACTTTGCCCTCAAGAGGTAAACCCAAGAAAATTTGGAATAGTCATCAATGAATGTTACAAAGTATAGATGCTTCCCAAACGATGGTGTCCCCATGGGCATAGTCACAAGGGACAGGGGACGGTGACGGGGGACGGAGGACGGCCATAAGTAGGGAACGGGGACGGGGGAGGGAACGGCACTCAAAAAATACTTTTTTTTTATTTTTCTACTCCACACTTATTCTACTTTGGAAGTACATCAAAATAAGCACAAATTTACACTAAAATGGTAAGCTTTTGAGTCATATTAATAATTAAGTAGATACAAAATGAGTCATGACTCAAGAGTCAGGACTAAGCCTTAAGGAGGCAGAATACATGGACGGACTCAAATGAGTCAATGACAAAAAAGTGATGAAGACTAGAGGCTAGAGACTAGAGTTAAGTAGTAAGGCCCAAGAATCATGATCCATGAATGATCATCCACGTGAAGTGCTCGCCTCATGGTCATAGGTAGCTTGTGCCAAAGAAGCATCAAGCTCATCCTCAGTCTCATCCTCACTGGCATGCTGCTCCTGCACCTCATCCTCTTGTTGCTCTTCTTGTTGACTCATCTCCCACTCGGTGAAGGAATCTGCCTTCTTGGTCACGCTCTTGCAAAGCATTCGCAAGTTCGCACTGACGAAGACAAGGTCATTGGCACACTCTACCCCGAGTCGGTTCCTCTTCCTAGAGGCAATGTGGCTGTAGGTACTCCAAAGTTGCTCCAAGAAAGAGGAGCTGACGGCCTGGCTAAGTATGCGGATGGCAAGCTGCTGCAGCTCCGGTCCATCCGAACCAAAGTCCTCCCACCATAGAGCAGCACCAACTTTGGAGCGGTCAACCTGTGCATCATGACAGCCATAGAAGCCATGAAATGACCTCTACATCGAAAGCTGGATGAATATAGAGGTGCAGCCATTGCTACTTGTGAGGCAATATGGTTAAAGGGTCTCTTGGCACATTTATGTGAGCCTATTGATGGCAAAGTTGTCATTCATTGTGACAACATGAGCAGTATATAGTTGGCCAAGAATCGAGTGTTTCATGCGAGGACCAAACACATAGAGGTTCATTATCACTTTGTCAGAGAAAAGGTGCTGGATGGTACAGTTGATCTACAATATGTGAAGACTGATGAGCAGGTGGCAGACATCTTTACGAAGCCACTTAGCAGAGAGAAGTTTGAGTACTTCCGGACTATGTTGGGAGTACATGGGATGAGCTTGAGGGGGAGTGTTGAGAGTCTTGATATCCCAAGCTCATCTACATCTTCATCGGCAGTACATCATGAGCTTGAGAGGGGCTGTTGAGATTCAAGCTTGATGTCAGTGTGAGCCAGCTATGCTATGTGCTGGCAGATTAGGTAGGAACATGTGTGAGACAGCAGGCACGAAGTCTTTCAACTTCTCTATCATGCGATCCATGGCCTCGTAGACCTTGCCTATGCATGGTTGCATAGCGTCTACAATCCTCAATAGGTGGACTATGGGCCTCACCATAGCATCTGTGGTCTTCACACGCTCCCAACAAGAGGCGTCATCCGCCCGTAGCCTACACTCTTGGCCAGTGTTTGTATGGAACTCTTGCATGGCGACAAACTCGTCGCTAAGGAAAAGCCCCCTCAAAGCAACGCTACAATCCTTCAACCGGCCCAACATGAGAAAGTTGTAGGCAAACCGGGTGTCGGAATATTTGAGGAGGGAGAGACAAGACCTCTTGTCGAACTCATGCCGAAGTCTTTGGTGGTTGAGGGCAAAGGAGACCATGGTGTTGGCCTCCTCAATGAGCGGGCTGATCCATGGTAATGCCCCGATGTCCTTGAGGAGGTTGTTTAGGCAATGAGCCATACAAAAGGACACCCTGAGGTGTCCATACATACCTTGGAGAATAGCTGTCATGACCCTGTGAAAATGGAACAGCACAAGTGTGGGCATGGTGGTTGCTGAGCAAAAATATTAAATGATTCACATTTGGGGTGCCCGGACAAAGAGAATGATGTGTGGACATCTCCAGGTGTGAAGGGGGACCAAGAACATAACTATAATTAATGTTTGAATCATGGGTGGCCCCTAGGCCTAAGTAGCCCCTAGGGAACTTTAATAAATATTAAAGTTGGGGGCCTAGGATAATTTTGAAGAGAGGCCACTCCACTTTTGGAGTTACACGCCTCTCTCATCTCTCATCTCTCTCTCTCTCTTGCTTTTTGGGGATACATGCAAGCTGCAAGCGTGGAGAAGGAGAAGAGTCGACTGCTGCATAGGGTGTGGTTGCTGTTTTTGCTGTGAGTCTTTGAAGAGCACGCCGTACAGCCAGGCCGTACAGCGCTGTACGGGCAACGGGTATAGTGTACGGTTGCTGCAGGAACAGGCGGTGCTGGTTCAGGTGACTGCTGCTCTGTGGTGGCTGGCTGGTGCAGGTCAAGCCGTCAGGGAACCGTACAGCAAGTACGGGTGGCAGCTGACACAGGCGGCTGGTTGCAGGTGCAAAACTGTACCAGCTCGTACAGTCGGGTACAGCAGGTGAACAGGCAGACTCAGGCGACGGCAGCACAGTCCGTACAGCTCTATACGGGCAGATTCAGTCAGGTGTTGTAAACCTGTATGGACAGGAGCAGGCTATCAAGGACTGTTCTGTCCGGTAGGTACAGGTGGTAGCAGCTGCAGGCGTAGAGACTGTACAGACAGTTGCACGCAGTGCTTTACCAGAGCTTAGTTGGTGCATCAGTCAAGTGGCTGCAGGAAGGCAAGTACAGACTGGTACGATTGGCCTCAAGAGTGCAGAACCACGTGCTGATTTGGTAAGCTCTCAACTTGTCCTTCATTCTTTCTTTCCATTGGCTTATGTCTGCTGTAGAGTTGTGTTATCTAGCCCCTTGTGAGAGGAGGGGTATGGCAGATTGAAAGAGTGGAAACAGAGATTGGACAGTGGATGTATGTTTGTGTTGAGTTGTGGAACCATGTTCATGGGATATGCCAGATGTGTGCTCAAGGTTGCCTTGCTGAATGGTCTTGGCTGATCAGAGGGAAACACAGTGTTGCTTTTGTGGGACACAGATCTGTGTGTGAATCCTCTGTGCTAAGAGGTCTTGTGGGCTGCCAGATTGGACATACAAGTATTCTCCTGGCTGGTTGTGTTGTACTCAGTTTTACATCACTTTGAATTTGAATAAAGAAATACCGAAAGGGGCGCCAAGTTTTGGGGCCAACAGGTGTCGTTCTCATTTCAGTTTTGGAGCACTCTAGCTCCAATTAAATTTGTTTTTATATTTGGACTACACGTGGAAGGGTGACTGCTAGTCTACCGCACTTTGGTTTCTACCAGAGGCCGGTTTCAATAGCTCCCGCCGCCCTATTGAAAGGCTCCCCATCCGCAACAAAGCCCACTACATGCTCGGGGCCAACGATCTCCATGGTGGTAGCCTACTCCGCCGCAAGCACATCCGCGCTCTTCCCAGTGCCGGATGCATCATGAGATGAGATGAAGTACATCTCTCCGCGGGAATATGCAACCACACCATGAATACTCCTCTTGCAGGTGTCACTCTATCCATCCACAATGAGGTAGACTCCGTTCCTCTCCCATTGCCGCTTTGTGTTGTCAGCCGCTTGCTCTACAATGCGCTTCTCCTTCTCGAGCAATGTAGTGCGCAAGCTCTCGGATGAGGGGGGCGTATAGGTTGAGCCATACTCCCCAATCTTCTTAACCATGACCTTGAAGTATTCCGACCTATTCAAGAAAGTAATTTACTAATGAGAAAGGGACTAGGATGATGAAAACATGAATGATGAATTGGCAATGATCGATTGCACTTACCTAGCCGCTTGAAAGGCAATGGGGTCGTGGAAGAAGAAGCGGGCCACCGCCATATCCACCTCCTCCTTCAACTTGGGGTTCCAATTCTCCCCAAGTGTAGATTGTCATCGTGGGCCACGTAATGCTTGAGAGGCCGTGGAGATGGAGCGTGCCGACGTCATGCATGCAGTAACATTCCAACTTGATGGTGAAGGTGATGGTGTGCATGATCCCCATCCACCACATGACTCCATTGTAGAGGCTTGAGTTCCTCTCCCCATCGTCGCGGGATCCACGGCCACTCATGGTGTCCTTCTTGTCACTTCGACCGCCTCATAGACGCTAAGCTTGTCAAGAAGTTCCCGTCTCTTCTCGGGTGTGACATTAGTGCAAAACCTCACCTCATGCCCACTCTCCTGCAAGAGGTGGGCTCACACTTTGTCGGCGCCACCCGTTCACTGGTACGGGCAAAGCTTGCATACCCATGGCCGAGAACCGCCTCCATGAGCGGATGGGGTGTAGTTAACCTCCTCCCACCATGTCCATCCCGTTGTCCTTCTACGGGAAGCCCCGGCACGTGAGGAGGATGCCATGGTTGAAAGATGGCTTGACTCTTGAGCCTTGCCGAATGAGAGAGAGAGAGAGAGAGAGAGAGGCCTAGAGCCTAGAGGCTTGGAAGTTGGAAGACTCAAGACTCAAGAGGCTTGAGGGAGAGGTGAGAGAGAGAGAGAGAGAGAGAGAGAGAGAGAGATGAAATGAAATGATATATTAACGTCTTCAAAAGGCCAAAATGACCTATGAGACCAAAAAGGTTACAACAATTGGTGGATCTGATACAATATCTGTGTAAGAAAAGCTAAAAACAACTAACTGAAACTGAAATAACTATGAGGAAAAGTACGGTACTAGGAGCTCCTAATGGATAACATCTGGGAGGAAAACTCCAGCAACAAAGGTAAGCATCATACACATCACTATCCAAAGAAGTCTCTCATCGGTCGATGGCGGATATCCTCAATGTCCTCCATGGTGAGTACTAGAGAGAGAGAGAGAAAGAGAGAGAGTCTAGATAGTAGGGCGGCGGCCTGCGGGCCTTGTGTGAGGCTTGGAACTTGGAAGTTGGAAGCTAGAACTAAGAAGAATCTTGAAAGCTTGAAAGTTATGTGTGCTTGTAGCCTTGTAGAGGCTTGTTCTTATATAGATAGGCAAGAGAGAGAGGCAAGCCTCAAGGGCAAGAGAGAGAGAGAGGGCCAAGCCTCCAAGGCTCAAGGGCCAAGACCCAAGGCCAAGTGGCAAGGCCCAAGCCATAAACGGCCAAGCGGCAACTGCAACGGCTGGAAACGGCAACTGCAACGGCTGGAAACGGCAACTGCAACCGCAAAAAAACGCGCAAACAGCTCCCTGCTGTCCCCTCACAGAACTGTCCCCCACCAGCGTCCCCGTTCGTGAGGCGTCCCCGTCCCCTGTGAGTGACGCTTCTTAGGGGACGTCCGTCCGTCCCCTGCCGTTCCCGTCGCCGGTCCGTCCCGTTTCGGCGTCCCTCCGTTCCAAGCACTCGTCCCTTCCGTCCCCTGTGACTATGCCCATGGGACCACACACATCTGTTTATGAGCTGTAATTTCCAGACAGCCTTTATAGATCCATCCTTTGGGAAGGCATTTTTGTGCATCTTGCCCAAAATGCACCCTTCATATACATGTTTAGGTGGCAACTCAACATGTGGCATACTTTGCGCAACATCAAACTCCCAAATTTTACATGCCCAAACCTAGCATGCCATAAATCTGCCTCTTGCATGGCAGAAGTATTAAGTGGTGGCCAAGCATGCATCCTGTCCATTCTTCTCATGTGTGTCCAAATGATACAAGCCTTGGTACAATGTGCCATAAGTGACTATAGCAAAGTCTTCCTCTCTATCCCTCACTATCCATCTGTCATCCTCAAAGTTCACGGCATAGCCTCTTTGAGCAAAAGAGGAGACTGACAACAAATTCTTCTTGATTCCAAGCACATACAACACATCTGAAATGCATAGGTCGGAACCATATACAACTGTGAGCATAATCTCACCAATGTCTTGTACTGGATATGAAGAATTGTTTGCACGTGTGACCTTCTTCCCTTCTGGGACAGCCCTCAAAGACATGAACAAATCCTTCATTAATGTAATGTGTCCAGAAGCCCCACTGTCAAAGTACCAAATGACTTGTTTCTCATTCACATTGAGAGACAAGTGCTCCTGTGATGCATCATAACTACATACCAAGAATATTCTGCACAAAGTGAGCTGAATCCTCAGCCTTTGAGGCAAGCATACTAGAAGAGTCCACTAGAAAACCTCATTCCTTTTTCTTCTCTTTGGCCTGTCTCTTCCTACACTCACTAATGTAGTGCCCTGGTTTCTTGCAGTAGTGACACTTGCCCTTCTTCTTGGGCTGATCTGCATCACTTTTGCCTTTGTTTAATGGGCTGATCTGCATCACTTTTGCCTTTGTTTAATGGCTGTCCAAAATCAGCCTTGGCCTAATAGCCACTCTTTGCTTTTCCCTTGCCCTTTTCATGGGCAACTAAAGCTTGTCACTGCCATGTGCCATGGAAGACTTATTCTTCCGTGTTTGTTCCTCCTGTAATAGCAAACCAAGCAACTCCTCAAACAATAGGGGTTGCGGGTTGCCCCTCAATGACAAGGTGAGAGAAGTATGGAAGTTAAGGTATGACTCCGGCAAATAAATTCAATGTCTTGGATACAAGTTCTTTTTCCAGTACGACTTCATCTATATTGAGCAATTGCTCTCTAAGATCCTGGATCTTAGTTAGATGATCAACCACACTATGATGTTCTTGCATGTCCAAGTTTTCAAGCTCTTTCTTCAAAAAGGTAACTCTAGCCTCATTCTTGGCCTGACGCATGGTCTCCAAGACTTCCCATGCACGTTGTGATGTTTTACATGACCGAATGTGTGGGATAATTGATCTCTTCACTGATAAAGAGATCATTGCCATGGCCTAGGCATCACGTGCATCCCACCTTTTCTACTCCGGAGTGGGAAACTATAGGCTGTGCAGCCTGCTCAGCACTTCGCCGCCCTGGAGTGACACGTGCAATGTCTACAAGACGAGGTTCATCTCCTCTCACATAACCCCACTGGCTTTTAGCCACAAGAAGATTTTTAACCATAAAGCTCCAAAGCGAATAGTTGGTGCCATTCAACTTATCCTCCTATGTGAGTACACCAAATACATCAGTTGCATTTTGTGCCATAATGACTGAATGCACAAACTGACAACCTACAAAATACTTCTCCTGAAAGAGCAAACACTTCTATAGGCAAATCCAAAAGGCACCAATGTGTTGTGCTAGGCAACTCAATTGATCCTGTGCAAATGAATTATCCACAAAATGCGTGTAATGGTGCTCCTAAACAAAAAAAAAAAGCCCCAAATTTCTGTATGCAATTGGGCTGTAATATGCGCTAATTGCACGAAAATCCAAAAACCCCCCAAATTTTTGCGTATCTTGCAGCTTCAATTTTCCAATTAAGCAAAAATTGTCAAAAAGCCCCAAATCTTACAAATTACCTATGCACAGCAGGTACAAATGATATATATTCTGGTACAACAGGTACAACAAGTATAGCACAGACTATACGAACTGGTCCAAACCAGTTCAAAGTTGAACAGACAGATGCGACAGAGCGAGGCAAACACACATTTGAAGTCGGATCTAATTTTAGGGTTGGTCATACAACTGTACAGTCTGTTCATACAACTGAAAAATTAGGGTTTTTTGAAAATGCCTGCAAAATCAGATTCGGGATGGTCTGATGAGTCCCCTATGTGAAGGGTTTGGTCAGATTCAGAGAAAAAAACCCTAAGTAGTAAGCTTCTACTTCAATAGATTGAAGGCATGTCTCTGACGCTCACCCCATCTGAACACTACTTTCTTCTTGGTTAGGTCATGCAATGGAATGACAATGGTGCCAAAGTTTCTAATGAACCTCTTGTAATAGGAGCATAACCCCAAGAAGCTACACTCCTCATGTACGGATTTCAATTCTGGCCAATTCTTGATGACCTTAAGCTTTGCTAGGTCCATCCGCACTCCTTTCTTAGATACTATATGTCCAAGGTAATGTATCTCTTCTAAGAAAAACTCACTCTTCTTTTCCATTGATGAACAACTTGTGCTCCCGCAACTCCTCGAATACCTTACCTAAATGCTCTCTATGTTCCTCTTCAATCTTGGAAAACACAATGATGCCATCAAAGATAGTCCCTACATACTTCTGATGTGGTCTAAAGACCTGACCCATCATGCGGTTGAAGGTAGCCATAGCATTTGTGAGTCCAAAAGGCATCACCAAATACTCATACAATCCAAAAGTCATATGGAAGGTAGTCTTGTGAATATCTTGTCGTTGGATCCAAATCCCATGATAGCCACTCTTCAAGTCAATCCGACTAAAGAATGTCACGCCTTCCAACCTATCCAATATATCATCAACCCTTGGTATAGGAAACCGATTCTTGATCGTAATCTTGTTCAAGACTTTGTAATCCACGCACATGCGGAATGAGTCATCCTTCTACACTAGAAGCACTAGAGAACAAAAGGGTGAAGAACTACGCCATATCAACCCCTTTGATAGCAAGTCATGTACTTGTGAATAATCTCTTTTTGTTGTACCGCACTCACGCCATAAGGGGCTCGACTCAGGGATAAACTCTCCGGAATCAACTGTTATCACATGATCCTCTGGTCGCTCATGAGGCAACTCTCCTAGAATAACATCCGTGAAGCAATTCTTGTATCCCTCTAGAAATTGTGTTCTTTCGGTTCAAATCTTTCACTTTGTCTTCACTCTTATCCTTCACAAAGATCATATACGCAAAGATGAAAGACTTTATTGCTTTGGAAATAGATACATGGGATACAATAGGGATGGTATCTCCATTCTTCTTTGCTACAATAGTGATATCCTTATTCTTATGCTTGAAAGAAAAAGTCCTCTCAAGAATCTAGATAATAGCACTCTTCCTATGGAACCATGGCATCCCCAATATGACATCCAAGTGCTTCAAAGGTAAAATATAGAAATCCTCATAGTCCGCATAACCCTAGACCTGGATCCTCAACTTTCCAATGATAGGCGTTACTGCCACTGAATCATAATGCAAATTCAAAAACTTGCTCCGACCATACTCATTAGCCTCATGCTTGATATTTTGGAGAGTGGTATACCATCTATTGGAGGCTAATGCTGCTCTCATGTTCCATGTTCTTGGTTTTCCATGATGAGATTCCATGGACAGTTTTGTATCACCCCAACGAGACAACTTTATTTTGCTTCTATTTTATTTTTCCATGCCATGGACATGATTGTACCACTTTGGTCTTATAGGCCCATTGGGTCTTTAGTAGACGCTCTCTCTCTCTCTCTCTCTCTCTCTCTCTCTCTCTCTCTCTTGTTTCCATGTTTATAATCTTGAATTTACATAGAGAACCTATGTGACACATTTTGGTTTCCTAGACCAATTGTGTCTTTAGCAAACGTTAATAAAATCTTTTCTTTCTTTCTAAGGTGT
Source organism: Cibotium barometz (assembly GCF_041138505.1). Taxonomy (NCBI): domain Eukaryota; kingdom Viridiplantae; phylum Streptophyta; class Polypodiopsida; order Cyatheales; family Cibotiaceae; genus Cibotium; species Cibotium barometz. The sequence continues at coordinate 4,968,025 of NC_141098.1, read as the reverse complement.
TAACAGGCACGCATATGCATGCATCATCAAAGATGAACACAACTTCAACTCTTGTGATGCACTTTGAAAACCCGAGCTTCCCATAACATTCATGTCTTGACAAACAAGCCTACAACATTTCTTGGAACAACCAGCAGGCCAGCCAACTACAGAGCCATGTTTCTTTGGTCAATCTCGTTAAAAATACTCACAAGCATGGGAAAAAGAATAACTTGACTTTTTGTAAAATTTATCAGCTTACAATACATAATGATAAGAACAAAATAACAAATATTATGAAGCATGAACATATAAAATCAGATGTCGCTAGTACAACCTAATAATAGTGAAGCAAAGCACAAAAAAGCTAAGATAGCAGGAACGAAACAATCTAAATAAGTTCTTGAACCAACCAGACAAAGTCACCAAGTTGCCTTACGAAACCCCTTTTGAAAGGAAGCACTTCACAATTTGCAAGCATGGGACACAATCGCTTCACTGCTTAAAACTGAGTTCCTACAATAGCATACCTCTTACACTTGACTTGAACCCGCAGCTTGACAAATGTTTTGCAAGAGCTTCTCCAACATCACGTTTAGTGTTTCCTGGAATGAGCTCGGGACCAAGCGATACCTTCACTACCGCCGACTCTGTGGCTAGATTAACAGAAGCATGAATGACATGTGGCTGCAAAATGGCAACATAGGTCACCTAAATTGTATAGTCATAAAGCATTAAATCATGACAACAACAGGGTAGTTATTATGCTTTGGAATGATTTGGAACAGAAATAACAGTTCTCCATGACTTCTAGACATGAGTAAGTAAAACATTATTCAACAAAAAAGTAAAGAATTGCCTGCAACACCTGTAATATCATTACAACGATGCTTTGATAGAGTGAAGTTGTACATTGTAAACTTTTGTGCAGGTTCTTGTGACAAACAGCATGGGGAAATGCTTTACAAGTCACAATTATTTACAATGTTCCAACTGAACATTGTTCTTGTCTGTTCTACTGTGTGGGAAGCATTCAAGCGGTCTTGCTGAAGGCCCTAGGCTCTGGTGGTATTTGGGACACTAGGGCTGACTAGCTTGGCCTTTGAGAGTGGAACCTTAGCCCCTGGCTCATGGGTGCATGCAGTTCCCGATATGCAGGGTAGTGTTGATCATACTGGCAAAGAGGGAGATTCCATCCCTATTGTATCACACATCCATATTAATAAAGCAATAAAGAAGAGTCTTTCTGCATACTTGCTTTTTTTTTTGTTCGTGAAAAGATAGAACATAATGATGTGAATGTGGATGTATTGACATAAGCTTGGAAAGAAGAATTTGGTAGCAGATGCATTGTCCAGGAGGCCATATGTGGCTGCAATTTCAGTAGCCTCACATGGGGAATTGACTATTATGCGTGATTTGTATCATTTGGATGCTGATTTTTGTCATATTTGGGCTGATTTGATGGCTGGTCACACTCATGCCTCTTATGTGATCAAAGAGGGCTATCTCATGAACGAAAATTGCCTGTGTGTGGTGAAGGACATGCGTCCCAAGGTTTTAAAGGAATGTCATGCCGCACCCTATGCTGATCGTCGTGGTATCATGCCTACAACTCGCATGATTGAGAGAAACTTCTTTTGGCCAAGTATACGAAAGGACATTGAGGCTTATGTGCGTGCATGTGTCACCTGCCAAAAGGGAGTCTTTGGTGGTCTTTTCAGTGATCCACCAATGAGCGGCTGTCCCCTTCAACAACATGCTAGCATGGCGTACTTTAGACTTCTCAGTGAAGTCCTCATGACTAAAAGCAATATCAAACTGTGCCACAAATGCTAACACCTTGGAAGCATCATGCTCTCCATAAGAAACATCAAACTTAACGGACTTGTCACGTGCTTTGAATTCCTTGAGCTTTCTCGCATGAGGCTCATGGTCTTCTCTTTTTCTTTTCCCCTTATCCAACGGGGCAGCCCTATTTGCATGGGCTCCATGGGCCATCATGGAGGTTTCATGAAGCACGGTGGCATGTGCTCCACAAACCTGAAAATCAGATGCATGTGACCTTCTTGCATAAGGCAATGTCTCTCCATGAGACAACTCAGTAGGCAAAGCTCTTCTATTTGCAGACCTGTCACCCCCTCCATGGGATATATGCCTTGAATCCATGTGACCATCATGCCCTCCACGAGGACTAGCATACATATACCTGTCACCCTTTGTGCCTTGTGGAGAAGATGCATGACGAGAGATGGCTGTCACCTCTTCCCTTTGCATAAATGACCTCAACCTTTGAGATGCGGGATCTCCATGCTTCGGGCGAGGTGGATTTCTGAATTTCAGCTCTCCATCTTCCCCCTCTTTGATATCACCTTTGCGGAGGAGGTAGGAAAGTGCCAACTCCCTTGCCTTCTTGCCCACTTCTCGTGCCATAGACTCAAAAGTCATGTCCACCATTGCATCGGCTTTCCTTGCTTCAATGGCACTTTGTACATGGGGATCTTCATGCAAGAATTTCAGCTCTTGCTCTTTTGCCTGCAAAAGCTTTCTCATATGCTCCAATTCAGCCGTCAATGCATTTGGCTCCTCTTCTTGCATAGCTGTCTTTCCACCATGAGACGGTTGTCCCCTCAAATCACTATCATTCACCCTCTCAAGGGACTTGTGCCTTCCCTGCAAAGCATCAGAACCACGCGAGGCACTTGATGGGCCCCTCGAATTAGGCACTTCCAAAGGGTTGCCTTGGCTGTCCATTGTGTTATGTGTGCTAGAAGCGGGGTGTCCAAAACACAAGTTCGTTTCCCCACTAAGAAGAGGGAAATGACCGTGCTCTGATACCAATGAAACCGATCCCGTCAAGTGGGAGTAGACTCCGTTGGACACCCACACGCGTAATAGCACAACTTAAATATCAAGGTATGAATGAACAACTCAATAACAACTGAAAAACTGAAATGAAATAAAGATCAATGGACACCAGCACTGGGGCCGGAACGGGCCGCCCCCCCCCGCCCTCAATATATATAATATATTATTGGGAGTATTTAAGGGGTACAATGTTCCATGGGTTCGATGAACCAGATGATGTCCATGTACAACTGAAATGAATACAGTTACCAAACAATAGTCTTGAAGTAGACGTTTGAAGTAGAGCGAACCGCTTGAAGAAGTCTAGTCTCTACGGTCCCGTGCCTTCACTCGAATCCGCAGAGAGCGCCCCACTGGTGTTCCAGGACCACGCACAAGCAGGCGCTCCCGTACTAACCCCTAGCTCTCCCGATCTCGGCACCCACATACCGTGGTCTCAAGCTTGGACTACCCGGCACCGAACGGGTGTTAGCAGCAGTGAATCTCAATCAATGTACCTTGTAAAACAATGAATATGGCCTCTAATAGAGCTGGGCACCCACGCATGAGAGGAGATGGCCCAATTGCTGCTGTTGCTGGCCGCCCGCAAGAGAGAGAGAGAGAGAGAGAGAGAGAGAGAGAGAGAGAACCAGCTACAGTCACTTGCGTGGTAGAGAGAGACGCATCTAGTTGCCCGCTTGTGGGAGAGGAAGACGCCTATGTGCAGCTCGCTTGTGGGCAAGAGAAGGAGGCGCCTGGCTGTAGCCCGCTTGTGGGCAAGAGGAGGAGGTCGCCTGCAGCTGCCCGATAGCATGAAATGCAAGCGAGTCACCTATAGCTGCCCGCTTGTGGGAAAGAAGGCGTCGCCTGCATAGTCACAAGGGACGGGGGACAGGAATGGGGATGGGACGGGGGACGGCCATATGTAGGGAACGCGGACGGGGGTAGAAACGGCACTTAAAAATTACTTTGTCAGTACCACCCACTCGCCTATACAGGCAAAGCTTGCATGTCCACGGCTGTGCACCACCTCCATGAGGGGGTGGGGTGTGATTGACCTCATCCCACCATGTCCATGAGGGGGTGGGGTGTGATTGACCTCATCCCACCATGTCCATCCCGTCGTCCTTCTACGGGTAGTTGGAACTTAAAGAGCAACTGCCACGAGGAGGATGCAATGGATGATGGATGCCTCCTCGTCACTTGATAGCTTAAGAGAGAGAGAGACAGAGAGAGAAAGAGAGAGAGAGAGAGAGTGAGACTTGAGCCTTGAAAGTAGAGGGAGAACTTGAGTGTGAGGATGGGTGGGGGGGGGGGGGTGTGTGTGTGTGTGTGAAGCTTGAGAGAGAGTGTGTGAGGGAGAGTGTGTGAGTCTTGAGAGGCTACAGCTTGCTTGTGTGAGAGCTTGAAACTTGAGACCTTGGCCCTTGAGGCTTGCCGCTTGAGGGAGACAGAGTGTGAGTGTGTGTGAAGCTAAAGCTTGAAGTGTGAGAGGGAGTGTGTGTGTGTCTTCTTATAGGGAGGGAGGCAAGAGAGAGGCCAAGGCCCAAAGCCTCAAAGGCTCGAGGCCTATGGGCCAAGGCTAAAGGCCCATGAAAAGCCCCTCCCAAACGGCCAAAAAAAAAGGTCAAAAATGTGACCATTGCCCAAACAGTAACCTACAGGCGTTCCCATGCAACCGTCCCTCACAACCGTCCCCTCCAGGATCCGTACCCCGAACGCCATCCCTTGTGAGGAACGCCCAACTGGGGACGTCCGTCCGTCCCCATCCCACAGTGTTCCCGGGACGGCGTACCCCCGTTCCAAGGGTCCGTCCCCTCCGTCCCCTGTGACTATGGTCGCCTGTGTGTAGCCTACTTGTGTGAGAGGCGCCGAGCGATGGTGGGGGCACCCCTCGAACAGCTGGCCGGCCCACCCTTTGCATGGGGGCGGCCAATTCCAAGGTTCCCAAGGGGAGGTGGGTAGGTGGCCATGCACCCACCCCCACACACACGATTAAGGGAGGGCTTTCCTCCCCGCTTGTGGGCAAGAGAAGGAGGTCGCATGCAACTGCCCGCTTGTGGGCAAGAGAAGGTGGTCGCCTGCAGCTAACCATTTGTGTGCAAGAGAGAAGGTCGCCTGCAGCTCCCCGATAGCATGAAATGCAAGCGAGTCACCTATAGCTGCCCGCTTGTGGGAAAGGTGTCGCATGTGTGTAGCCTGCTTGTGTGCAAGCAAGAGGGAGGCACCAAGCGATGGTGGGGGCACCCCTCAAACAGCTGGTCGGCCCACCCTTTGCATGGGGGCGGCGGCCAGTTCCAAGGTTCCCAAGGGGGGGTGGGTAGGTGGCCATGCACCCACCCCCACACACACGACTAAGGGAGGGCTTCCCTCCCCACCATGGCCCACGTGTGGGTGCCCATAATGGGTGCCCACCCTACAAAGGGCACCATAAAATATTGAGGAAGCTGTCCACTCATTAATGAGTGTGAAACTGCAACCTTATAAAAAAACAAAAGTTAGAAATAATGCTATAAAAAAAACAAATGCAATACACTTACCACTTGTTCACACGCAAGAAAACTCGTCAGAAGACAGAGCAAACTTCACGACTCACTGGCAGGCATCCCTGCTCAATAAGTGGCACGTCACGCAGGCAAACACAAGAATACAAGTCACGCGAAAACAGTTCCAGGCATGCAAACATGAATGCATGTGCAAACAGTATCATGGACATATCTCCCGTTCATGGAACAAGTACTAAACATTCCTGTCGGGCACAGTGATGGCACGACAAAAAGTATAAATCCCGGTCTTCCTATGGAGTGACAGTCCCATAGGTAAGACACAGATCCAGGCACGAGCCTCCCTATGGAGTGACAGTCCCATAGGCAAGACACGGCACAAATACTGGCTCTTCCATGGCGTGACAATCCCATGGATAGAACACAGTCCAGGTCATACACGAGTGGCACCAGTCTGGCTCCCGTCCATGTTATGCAAAATACTGGCCCCTTCACATGAGACACCGGCCTGGCCTCAAGTGAACAAGACACAAATCTGGAGATGGGTGCCTTCTCTATGGAATGCTTTGTTGTAATAACCAAAGTTCTTATTTGGAAGTCCTGGGTGAAAGCTTCGAGGGATCCTATTAGTAGAGGATTCTACGAGTTGTACTTTGTACTCAAATTTTGATCAAGTAAAGAAATACCGCAAGGGGCGCCACTGCGTTTTGGGGCTATCGGTGTCCTCGTACTATTTGCAAGAGCACTCTAGCTCCCCCCTGTTTGTTTCCTTTTCCACGTCCCCATGGGTGATGAAGTGTTTTGTGTACGAGTGTTTGTTTCACCGCCTGTCAGATCTCTGAAGGCCGGTTTCATGGTCCCATTGCCGGGATATCGTCGACTTTCTCAAGGAGGCAAGCCCGTGTTTGTCACATCAAAAGCTTCAACTTGTGGAAAGTGAAAAGGAATTACAGGAGACAGCACATGAGGTGAAGAGCAAAAGCTAAAGATGAAGCTCAGGAGAAAAGACACCAAGGACAGGAAATAGTGGCCAGGAACAAGAAGCAGTTGAAGTGTTATGGTGCAAAAGATGGGTTAAAGGCTATGGCTTTCGACATTTTGTTACCAGTGGTATCTTCACGGAGGCTTCATGGGGTTCGGAAGGCAACTTCTTTCTATGTTTAGTAGTGGTGGTCTACTATGCTTCATTAGGGACTTGTGCTTAACACTTGGGTGAAGTGCAAGCAGGTTTTGGGTGCCTAAGGATGTATCAGATGAGGCTCAGACGGAAGCGGAGGAACTTGATGAGGTTCTTATTCCCGAGCAGATACTGGCACATAAGGAAAGAAAGGTACGAGGTAAAGTTTCCCGTCGCTATCTTGTGAAGTTTAAAGAACTATTCACCGATGGATGCGAAGTGGATGGAGGAGGGTGACTTAGCAGATTCACCTCAAGTATTGCAGCTTTATCTTGATGCCTTTGAGTTGGAGCCGACTCTTGCGACGGCTCATTCAAGTTCAGCAGAACATGGGTCTGGAGCATTGCCTGATGCTCAAGAGGGGGGTAGCACCTCCGCTCCCTTGTTATAGACAAGCTCAGTTTTTCATCTAGGAGTCGCTTGGTGACATCTTTGTATTCACCCAAGGTACTGAGGCTGACAGTACATCTGCTTTTGGGACTTCTATGATATTGTGTACTAGTCACATGAGATGGTAAAGTTAGGTATGGTTCACAGTCGGCCACACCTTGAACTATAACTGCAACTATGGAAAACTCTGTCTAAACTTATGGTTAACAGAAATGGTTTTTTTTTCCTTTGGAACTAATGTATGACTGCGGAAGATTGATCTTTGTCATATGGTTCTGGCTATTCCTGACAATTGGATTTTGAGATGACGCTATTTGTGGAGTTGGTCTCCTTTGGAATGGTGTGGTTTGGTTGAGCTCAAAGTTTGCAGTGACCTGAGCTAACACTTCGAGACTCTATGAAGGGCATAAGTCTTGCGAGAAATCCTAGAGTTAGTTTGGTTCATTGATATATGGATTGAACTCTATTTGTGCATGTATTGATACACTTTCCGAGGTATTATTTTTATTCTGGTGCCATTGAATCTTGGTACCCTTAAGAATACATTGGGTAATACTCTGGATGTGTTAGGATGAGATGCATGTATGTTGATATGATACATCAGGTACTTTACCATGTTCATGGTGTATCACTGAATGTGGCTCTTGCAGGATGGCCATAAGTAGAGTGTGTAAAGCATCAAGAGGGACATATGTGGGAAGTACTTCGTGGATGTATAGTTTGGCTAACACAAGTTACGTGTTTCCACTTGGATTTATACTTTTGTTGCAGGTTCTGAAGGAACAAGCAAGAGTTGTTCGTCACTTCGATGTGACAAGTGTGACCTTATTGTTCAGGATGATTGTTTCAACACCCAGATGCACTGGAGGGGCATTGCTTTGGTCATATGGGGACTCTTTCTTCATTGGATGCTTACTGTGTTATTGAGTGCAATCGAGGACGCTTGCTATTTTTCAAGAGGGGGGTATAATACGACCCTGTGCTTTTCTCTGGATAAACAAGCAGGTGGGCACAGGCACAGACATGGGATGGACAGTGTGATCGGCATCAGTTTGGATATGAAAAGGAAACCCTTTTTGGAGAAAAGCAAGAGGAGGCGCCTCTTTATAAAGGGAAGGGTGGCGGATTCTTAAGCGTGGTGTCGTGTGGTGGCGCATCATCTTGGCGATCGCAACTTGAATGTACTCTCTCACACGTGGGCTGGCTACAGGAGCATGGTGGTGTCGTGTGGTGGCGCATCATCTTCTCAGGCGACTTGCAAGACTGCAGGTTAAGAAGCGTAGTAGCCAGGCGCTGTTCGACAGTGCTACTGTTTCAAACCATGGGGGGAGGGGGGCGGTGGTGGTGGCCTTATTCCCCAAACCTTTTTGGTACAGGAGAATAGAGATAGGCTTTTTCTCTCTCTCTTTCTCTCTCATCATGAATTGCAGGCTCTGATTGGGATACAGAAGATCAAGCTAAGATGCACAGGATGATGTTCTTGGAAGAGTTGTGTTGTTACTCTTCGTCTTGAACTTATGTTTATTCAGGGATTGCTTGACATGTCCTCTATCTTTCTCTCTCTAGGTTTTGGCAACCGTGATTTGATGGTATATCTATCATGGAAAACAGGACATTGGTTTTTTCCAGAGGAAACAGGACTTTGGTATTGAGGAAACAGGACTATGGTTTATGGATGCAGGTCTATGGTTTATCGGATACAGGTCTTTGGTTTCATGTGGAAAGCATGTCTTTGGATTCACGTGAACAGATTCTAATTTTCTCGAGGTTACATGCAAGCTGTGACTATAGGGAAGGACATATGGTTTGGTATAGCCCTACTGCTGTTTGGAAAAGGGTTTGAGGGATCCATGGTAACGATGGAGAAGACCTTTTCAAGCAAGGAGGTGTTGTACAGGTGTGCCTTCTCTATGGAATGCTTTGTTGTAATAACCAGAGTTCTTATTTGGAAGTCCTGGGTGAAAGCTTCGAGGGATCCTATTGGTAGAGGATTCTACAAGTTGTACTTTGTACTCAAATTTTGATCAAGAAAAGAAATACCGCAAGGGGCGCCCCTGCGTTTTGGGGCCAATCGGTGTCCTTGTACTATTTGCAAGAGCACTCTAGCTCCCCCTTGTTTGTTTCCTTTTCCAGGTCCCCATAGGTGATGAAGTGTTTTGTGTGCGAGTGTTTGTTTCATCGCCCGTCAAAATTCTGAAGGCCGGTTTCAACCAGACCATTTTGGAGTTCTCTCAGTATATTATGTTTTGTACATCTATAATTGGTTTTTTTTTTTTACAGAATTGAATATATGACGTGGCATTCTCCGGTTCCCCCCATCCCCCGAAACGTTTCCATTTCCAAGGGTCGAAACGTTCCATCGTTCCCATTCCTTCGTAGCTATGACTCAATCCCTTGATTCCAGAGATCACAAGGATATCCAACTGTCTTATGGGGTGCACCATCATGGACACAAGTTGGAGGTAAACCTCTGGCCGAGGATGTTGTGTTTCTGTCTCCAGGGACTTGTGAGGACCATGGATTGCACACATAGTGGACTAAGTGAATACTTGCCCCAAGGTTAGACTAGACGTAAAACTATTGGTCAATCAAATTTCTTGGTTTTGTAAGAAAGATCTTGTGTAGTCCCAAGATTCAAGCAGTTGCATCCTCATGACGCCTGAGAGAGTGGGTTGATAGGATCTGTTTGATTTCGAGACTTGTTTTATTGTCTTCGGGAATGTCTTAAGCATTTGTTGAGATTCAAGTAGCCAATGACTTGAGGAACCTATTAAGAAAAGCTTGCCACTCGAGAAGTCCAAACTTTTAGGCTAGGATTTGAACGTTACTTCGGAGAATGTTCATTCTCAAAAGACAAGTTGCTGCACGCCAACCGGCTTGTCTCGTGACCAAATCCTCTGTGCTGCCGCTATTGAACAAGACGCCGCTGCTTTGGCCGCCTATGTAGGCAAAGGTCTTGAGCAATTCATACTCCTAGTCATATCCTGGTCATCGGCGCCCTTCTGCTTATCTTTGAGTTCCTAAGCTAATAATTGTTCCAACCGAAGCACTGGGATCCCAAGAACTAGAAACAGCCGCGGGGATATATGTGGGAGCTAGGCTCACCACGGAAGCCGTGGACGTTGGAGTGGTTGTCTGTGGAATGGTAGTCTTCTTAGGGCACTCCCTAGAAGTGTGTCCTTTTGTGTGACAAAAGAAGCACCTACCCTCCTCCTTGTATTGAGCTATCCCCTCAGCACTGAATTTACCACCCGTCTTACCTACCTGAGCTTTCTGGTCTGGAGTAAGCTTGGACACATTGGTTGAGTTGTTGGAGCCAGAGACTCTCATGCTCTGTCCTGGGAAGATGTTACGACCCTGTGTTTTTTCCTCTGGACAACAAGCAAGTGGGCACGGGCACGAACACGCGATGAAAGTGTGAACAGGCATCAGTTTGGATGTGAAAAGGAAACTCTTATGTGTGGCCAACCCAAGTGTGAAAGGGGACAAAAAGGATTTTTAAAATTTACAAGGTTTAATAAACCTTTGAAGGCTAAAAATTATTATTAAAGGCATGCGTTTTTCTATTATTGCTTTTGGCGTTTTTGAAAAGCGATCGCCTCTTTATAAAAGTGGATGGAGCAGCGGGCGCATCCCCTTGAGAGGTCTCCGTGTGGAGCTGGCACTGCTGCGAGTACGCTTGGTACAGGTGCTACTGCGCATGGACTAAAAACAGGCCTATGGTTTAGCGCATGGGCTACCAGGCGGGTGACCAGGCTGCTGCGCGCATAGGCTACACATAGGCTACAGGGCTGTGTAGGGCTGTGGGCGCCAGGTGGGCTTCAGCCAGGGCTGCTGCGCGCATAGGCTACAAGGCTATTGCACACACAGACTACAGGGCTGCGTAGGGCTGTGGACGCCAGGTGGACTTCAGCGAGGTGCTGCTGTGCATGGGCTTCAGCCAGGTGCTGCTGCGCATGGGCTGCACCCAGCAAGGAGGCACCAGGCGGCTGGGCTACAGCCAGCAACAACGGGCAACCAGAAGGCGGCGCCAAGGGGGAGGCAAAGCAGGGGGGGAGGCGCTGCTGGACAGAGACAGCCGACCACTGTATAACCTCTCTCTCTCTCATCATAAGGACCCGGTGTGTTTTTCTCTTGTGTGCGCCGTGGTAATACGAGACTTTGACACAGGAGAACAAGCTACGGATACACAGGACTGTGTATCTACCGTGTGCTACACCCACGCAAGACTAGCTTCAAGGTTTGGGGAAGCTTGGAGCTAGGCAAGCTGATTGGCAAGCTGAGTTAGGGATAGACTAACGGGCGGGCACCCAAGTATGGACGGGCGAGCGCCCAAGTGTGGACGCCCGATGACCAGCCACGAGCCTATAAAAGGGTGGCCAAGGTTAGTCATAAGTCATATAGAGTCTCGCATGTTTTGTGAGAGCTCTATGGTCTGGAGCCTGGATCTAGTGCAGACGTGCACCTGCTTCATGCAACCGAGGCCGGCAGCAGTCTCGAGGCCCGCAAGGGTAGCTTCGTGGCGGTATGGGATGTCACAAGGTAGAGATTGGTCGGTACGTCCATCTAGTTAGCTCAACTCGTGGCTCGGTGGGGACAGCCAAGTCTGTGGGTTCGCCCATGGCTATTGTGGTTGGGAGGTGAGTCAGGCTTGCACCCCCTTCTTGTTTGTTTATTTGTTTGCAGGTTTCGAGTCTCGTACCAAGAGCGTTCTACGAGGAGATCCTATGGGGATTTGACACTGGTATCAGAGCTTGCCTCGTGAACGAGCAAATCGGTAGGTAGAGAAGATGAGGTCAAAGAAAGGTATGTGTTCAAGAAGCTTGCTGTTTTGTTTATACATACTGTTGTTTTTTCATATTAGTATGTTGTTTTTTCATCAAAGAAACCCGTGATGACGGAGAAAGTGGTCTAGTAGAGTTGTTTGCTTAGAAAGAAGCAGGGCTATATGTTCTTCAACTGTATGAACAGTTTGAAGAGAGAGAAATAAGAAAAAGCATATCGATTGTTTTTTTTCTTTTAGGAAGAGAAAGAGAGAGAGAGAGAGAGAGAGAGAAGTTCGCCGTTGTATGCGCAGTCGGGTGTGTTGCTGGTCACGTGCTACAAGCGCAGGCGTATAGACTGAAGGCGCAGGTGTATAGACTGGCGTAGGCAGGCGCCCATGCCTACGCAGGCAGGCGCCCAGGCCAGGCACGCAAGCGCCCACGCCATGCTGGCAGGCGCCCAGGCCTATGCCGGCACCAGGCCTACGCCGGGGCCACGCCTACGCAAGCAGGCTGGCGCAGGCGGCCATGCACACCCGGCAACAGAGCATGCAACGGCAATCAAGCAGACGACGGCAGCATGGCAGGCTGGATGCGCTAAATCCAAGAGGGGAGAGAAAAAGAAAAAGTAAATCGAACGCCGAATTGGGCTGCTTTTGCTTTTTTTTAGATTAAATTTTTTTTTAAAGAGTTTAACGACCCCCCTAAGGTTTAAAGGTGTTTTTTTTTAAGAAAACAGAATATATATATATATATATATAAACACAAAAGCCACTTGCCCTCTTCACAATGTCGACCCAAGAATCCGAGTTGGAGCCCCTTGTCGAACGCGAAGGCTTGCCGGCTACGGAAGATACCGATGCCGATCTTTTTGACGATTATGTGTCCAAATCTGATTTCCAAGAGTTAAAAGTAGCTCTCGAAGCTTCTTCTTCGGAACGTCAGACACAAATCACAGCCCAGATGCAAGCTTTGCAGAACTCCATCTCTCTCTTGACCACTACACTATCTACTCTTTCGGGTATGGATACCTTGGCCTCTGCTTTAGGCCCCAACATTACTCCGAAACAGTTCGGGGGCGAGCAAAAGCAGCGTACGAAGGAGATCGTGGACACTTGGCTACATAAGTGGCAAGTCCATTTTCAATTTCATCCATATGATGATGGAAAAAGCAACAGGTTTCCTCTCAGGCAAAGCTTTGCTTTGGTGGAAGGAACTCAACCCTAAGCCAACAACTTGGGCACAATTTGAAGACGTCTTCAAGAAGGAATTACTCAAGAAAGAGGATGATTATGATGATGTTGCCAGGTTTACAGCTTTGACCATGACCTCGCAGCACCTCACTTATGAGGTCTACCTCGAGAAGTTTAGGGACTTGCAGATGAAAGCTACAAAGATGGATCCCACTACTCTTTTGGGGTTCTTCGTAGCCGGTTTACCAGACTCATACCGTTTACAGGTTAAGAATAACAAATGCAAAACTTTGGACGAAGCCATTCATTCAGCTCGTATCTATGATGATACAATGGTCTCTTCCAAGTCTAAACCCGTTACCGAGCAGGGAAACAAGCACAAAAAGAAGTTCTCCGCACCAATGGCTAACACGACTGAAGGAAAGTCTTCGGACTAACCTTCGAAGAACTCCGTCCAAGTAAATCACCTTGGGGTGCACCTGTGTTGCTTAGAAGAAAGAAGCACAACACCTAGAGAATGTGTATAGATTACAAGAGATTGAACAAGCTAACAATTAAGAACCGTTATCCTCTCCCTAGATCAGATGACCTGATTGACCGGTTAGCAGGAGCGAAATATTTCACGAAGATAGATTTACGCACTGGCTATCACCAGATACGTATTCATGAAAGGCATGTCGAAAGAACCGCCTTTCGGACTAGGTATGGCCATTACAAGTTTCTCGTATTACCTTTGGGTTAACCAATGCTCCAACCACTTTCCAGCAAATGATGAACGATCTTTTTCGTGAACATTTGGAAAAATTTGTGGTTGTGTTCCTAGATGATATTTTGATATATAGTCGTAGTCTTGAGGATCATGTTAGACACCTCATGATTGTCTGATCTATTTTAAGACAGAATCGACTATATGTTAAGTTAAGTAAATGTGAGTTTTTTATAACGAACATCATTTACTCGGGACACAAGATCACTAGAGATGGATTGAGCATTGACTATGACCGAGTTCAGAAGGTTCTGGACTCGCCTATACCACGAACACTGAAACAACTTCGTTCTTTTCTCGGTTTTGTTGTTTTTCTTCGAGAATCTATGCGGGAGTACTCTCAGCTCACACTACCGATGACCGACTTGTTGAAAGTCGTGGACGTAAGTCAAATCAACCTATCACTTGGAATAACGATCTGGATACGACCTTCTGACTTTTGAAAGATAAAGTCAAGGAAGCACCTATCTTGGCATTACCTAATCCTAGTCGGCCTTATGTTCTTGAAACTGATGCCAGTGAATATGCCATCGGGGCTGCTCTATTTCAAGATGGTAGACCTGTTGCTTTTGAAAGTAAAAAGCTAGACGACACTCAATCTCGTTGGCCAATCCTTGAGAAGGAGCTTTATGTTGTGATTCACGCTCTCAAGGTTCGGAGACATTATTTATATGGCTCCAAGTTTGTGGTATTGGCTGATCATCAGTCAATCAAGTATGTGTGATGCGGATGATTTGAGAGGAAGGAAAGCTCGTTGGACTGAGATAATGCAAGATTTTGATTTTGAGATCCGTTATCGAAAAGGGTCCATGAATAGTGTTGCAGATGCGCTTAGTCGAATTAGAGAGGTGAATACTTTGTCGTTCACCGAGATTTCTACTGATTTATTTCAGTCATTGAGGGCTTTACAAGACTAATAGTTATTTTGGTCCATTTTGGCAGAAGATCCAGGACGGGAGCTCATTGATTGACCAAGACTCGATGACTGAACAGCCTACCATTCAGGCTGCAGGAGGCCAATGGATGATTCGAAATGGTTTACTATTCTGTAATGACAAAATTTATGTACCACAGATCCCGAACATTCGGTCCAAGATTCTTAAGGAGTGTCACGACGCTCCTTCTGCTAGACACCCTGGGGTACACAGGACATTATCGTTAGTGAAACACACTTTTTATTGGCCAAAGATGAAAGGGTATGTAGAGGATTATGTTCTCAAGTGTCAAGTTTGTCAAGCAAATAAAGCTGAATGCTTTAGATAGGCTGGGTTGTTGCATCCTTTGCAAATCCCAGGTAATAAACGGGAAAGTATTTCCATGGATTTTATTACCGGATTGCCAAGAACACATCAAGGCAACGATTGTATTTGGGTTGTGGTAGATCGCTTGACAAAAATGGCTAGATTTTTACCAACCCGGAAGACTATTACAGCTACGCAATTAGCAAGGCACTTTATCGAGCAATTGATTAGACTATACGGGTTACCGCAGGACATAATCAGTGATAGGGACTCTAAGTTGACGAGTGATTTTTGGAAACTTGTTTTTGACAAGTTGGAAACAACTTTGAATTTGAGTTCCTCAGATTATCCTCAATCTGATAGTCAAACTGAAAGAGTGAATCAGATTTTGGAGGATATGCTTCGAGCATATGTATCCAAAAAACAGAGTTCATGGGAGAATTATCTTCCTATGTTAGAATTTGTATATAACAGTACTAAGCATACGAGTACAAGTTTTAGTCCTTTTATGCTTATGTATGGTTTTCAACCTAGATCACCTGTTACAGTACAATTCTCAGGACTTCAGCATGATGTAACACGTAATTTTTTGCAAGATATACAAGAAATG
Organism: Cibotium barometz; assembly: GCF_041138505.1. Classification (NCBI taxonomy): domain Eukaryota; kingdom Viridiplantae; phylum Streptophyta; class Polypodiopsida; order Cyatheales; family Cibotiaceae; genus Cibotium; species Cibotium barometz. The sequence goes on along the minus strand of NC_141098.1, from coordinate 4,952,555 downwards.
TTACAAGTTGCGAAGGAATCTATTAGAAGTGCTCAAGACCGAGACAGATTTTATTCTAATAGACATCGTCTACCCAGAGAGTTCTATGAAGGAACGATGGTGTATTTGCGAGTTCCGAAAGATTCCAAGACTTTACGGACAAGTCGATCTCCGAAATTATCCCGTAGATACAGTGGACCATTTCGTATTACACGACGGATTGGTTCAATTGCATATGAATTGGATTTGCCTTCTCATGTTAAAGTTGATCTTGTATTTCATGTCGATAGACTTAAGGAAGTACTGGGTGGAACAGACCAGTTAGTTACTCCTCAAGAAATCATAGATGTCAAGGACATGGCATTTGTTCCACACGAACCTGAAAAGATTCTTGGATTTCGTGAAAGAAGATTGCGTAATACGCTTATCACGGAATACAAGATCAAGTGGAAGGATCGTCTTGAGGAGGACGCTACATGGGAGACATTGACTACTCTTCAGAGAGATTACCCTGGCTTTTTAGTGAGCTCAGGAGTGAGCTCTTAGAGGAAGGAGAGTATGTCATGTGCACAGTGTGTATCTACCGTGTGCTACACGCACGCAAGACTAGCTTCGAGGTTTGGGGAAGCTTGGAGCTAGGTAGGCTAATTGGCGAGCTGAGTTAGGGATAGACTAACGGGCGGGCACCCAAGTGTGGACGCCCGACGACCGGCCAAGAGCCTATAAAAGGGTGGCCAAGGTTAGTCATTAGTCATATACAGTCTCGCATGTTTTGTGAGAGCTCTATGGTCTGGAGCCTGGATCTAGTGCAAATGTGCACCTGCTTCATGCAGCCGAGGCCGACAGCAGTCTCGAGGCTCGCGAGGGTAGCTTCGTGGCGGTATGGGATGTCACGAGGTAGAGATTGGTCGGTACGTCCATCTAGTTAGCTGAGCTCGTGGCTCGGTGGAGACAGCCTAGTCTGAATATTTCTTTTAGATGCAAAAATGGTGGCAATTACTCTTTTGGAATAACATAAAAACAAACCTTCTTTATCACAAAATTTTGAAAAATTTTGCCATAACCTCCCTTGTATGGCTGACCATTTCTCATTTTTATCTTCTTTATTTAACTTAAATTAACCCAAATTAGATTTATAGAACTCTAATCTACACAGTTTTCTAAATTCAAGAGAGTAAACAATAAGAAGAGTTTAATTAATCCCTTAGTTAATCTTTCTAGGATTGAGAAAGGTTGGAATATAAAGAAGAGAAGGGGGTGGCCTTTTTATCAAAGGCATAGCATTTGAATTTAATTCAAACATTTGCATTGGCAAAATTTCTTGGGTTGCAAAAGTGCTAAACCAAGCAACTCAAGTTATCACATTTGTCACAAGTCCACAGTGTTGGCATTGTTTAGAAAACTCAACAAGAAGGACTTGGTGAAGCCTTCTGCAACTCGGTTTGCCTACTTTTTTTATTATGTTGGTTACACTCTTGGATAAGAGATGTATGCAGGGTGTGCGCAAGCTGATGATTGATGATAAATTTGTAAAAATGAAGACATCAAAGACCCCTCAAGCAATTGAGGTGTCAGACATTGTGTTCTCTGCATCTTTTTGGCAAGAGGCAAGAACCATTGTCAAGATATGTGCTCCCATTTTGAAGATTCTCCCCTTGGCTGACAGGGAAGGAGCCACCATGGACCTCATGTATGAGCTTATAGATCGTATGGTAGAGCAAGTGCAAAACATGCAAGACATTGAGGCCAATAAGATAAAAGAGATCAAAGATCTATGCATTGGTAGATTGAAAATGATGCACACACCATTGCATGCTGTGGGCTATATCTTGCACCCTGTATGGAAAGGAAAAGAGCAAGATAGTGACTCAGAGGTGCATGATGGATGGATGACATTGTTGGAAAAATACACTAAGGGTGATTTGGCCTTGCAAGGAGATCTCATTGATGAGCTGGACAAGTATAAGCGAGAAAGCGGCACATTTACTCGTCCCATTGCAAAAGATGAGAAAAGAATGCAAGAGGGTGTGAAATGGTGGGAGACATTTGGGACTTGTACACCCAAATTACAAGCTCTTGCACTTAGGGTGCTTTCTCAAGACACATGTGCCTCCCCATGTGAAAGAAATTGGAGCACATTTTCTCTCATTCATACTAAGAGAAGAAACAGGCTTCTTCCTTCTCATACGGAGAAGCTTGTTTTCATACACACAAACTTGAGGCTCATCTCCAAGATCAAAGAAAGAGGCTATGAGAGAATGGAGACCACATTAGATATGCTTAACAAAGAAAAAGATCAGGAGCGCTTGATTGCCTTGCAAGATTTGCAAGAGGCTATTGCAAAGGACGATGAGGCTTTGGAGCCTCTTTCGATTGCTCCACCCTCTATAGATGGCCAGCCATCCTCTAGCCATGTTGGGACATCATGCTCAGTTGCTACTGAGGCTTATGAGTTTGATGATGATGATGAGGAGGAGGAGGAGGAGGAGGAGGAGGAGGAGGAGTTTGCAGATGAGGATGACGAGCCCATTGATCATGCTGAGGATGAGGGGAGCTTTGATGAGGCTTAAGCCTTAGGGTTACTTAGTATTCTTCCACTCTCTACTTATGTTTTGTTTTTCCTCACTGCTCAGGAATCAGTCTACAAGTTTTGCGGCTTGCCCACTGTGCAGTGAGCACTCCATCATCCATCTTTTTGCTCGCTTCCACTCATGTTTTATTTAGTTTCTTGAGGCTTGGACCTCCTCATGTTTGTCCACATGGCACAGCCTACATGTGACAGGTTTTGGCATTTTCCCACTCCACACTACCTAGTCCCTAGTATCTACTTATGTAACATGTTACATGATACATGATACATATTGATCATACATGTATGATGTAAACAAGTTAGAGTAATATAAAGTCCGGACTCCGAAGTTTGGATTTTGGCTCTACATCATTTTTGTTTTTTCTAATCCCAAAATCTTTGCAGTTTCAAGTTTCTTTGGTTTTTTGTGTAATATGTATTACGTAGCATGTTTTTCCTTAAATTTAGGGTGCCGTATGGTATCCAACGTATGGAATTTCTTGGGGGTGTGAACCGTACTTTTTCCATACTTCCATACCCGTATGCGTTTGCTGTATGGTTGCCGTATGGAAAAACTATGGCCATGAGCAGAGTGGGTAAAGCATCAAGAGGGACATATGTGGAAAGTACTTGGTGGATGTACTGTTTGGATGCATTGAGTGCTTTCAAGTCTCATATGCTCATGTTGTACCTCCAGTCATGGATATCCATGGGTGTAAGGCTTGCGAGCAACCCTAAGACTGTTATTTTGGAGTGGGTAGAGCATCTTCAGGAGCATATTGTACGCGAATGCATATGTGTCATGCATATGTTTGTCATATGTAGAATGATGCATGGCTGTTTTTGGCTAACACAGGTTACGTGTTTCCACTTGGTTTTAGACTTTTGCTGCAGGTTCTCAAGGAACAAGCAAGAGTTGTTTGTCACTTTGACGTGACAATATGGCCTTATTGTCCAAGATGATTGTTTCATCACCCAGATGCACTGGAGGGGCATTGCTTTGGTCATATGGGGAATCTTTCTTCATTGGATGCTTACTGTGTTATTGAGTGCAATCGAGGACGCTTGCTATTTTTCAAGAGGGAGGTATGTTACGACCCTGTGTTTTTCTCTCTGAACAAGAAGCAAGTGGGCATGGGCACGGACAGTGTGAACAAGCATCAGTTTGGATGTGAAAAGGAAACTCTTATGTGTGGCCAGCCCAAGTGTGAAAGGGGACAAAAAGGATTTTTAAAGTTTATAAGGTTTAATAAACCTTTGAAGGCTAAAAATTATTATTGAAGGCATGCGCTTTTCTATTATTGCATTTGGCGTTTTTGAAAAGCGATCGCCTCTTTATAAAAGTGGGGGGTGGCGCATGGAGCAGCGGGCACATCCCCTTGAGAGGTCGCCGTGTGGAGTTGGCACTGCTGCGAGTACGCTAGGTACAGGTGCTGCTGCGCATGGACTACAAACAGACCTATGGTTTAGCGCATGGGCTACCAAGCGGGTGACCAGGCTGCTGCGCGCATAGGCTACAGGGCTACTGCGCACGTAGGCTACAGGGCTGCGTAGGGCTGTGGGCACCAGGTGGACTTCAGCCAGGTGCTGCTGCGCATGGGCTTCAGCCAGGTGCTGCTGCGCGCATAGGCTACAGGGCTGCGTAGGGCTGTGGACGCCAGGTGGACTTCAGTCAGGTGCTGCTGCATGGGCTTCAGCCTGGTTTATCAAATACAGGCCTTTGGTTTCATGTAGAAAGCATGTCTTTGGAATTCACGTGAACAGGTTCTAGTTTTCTCGAGGTTACATGCAAGCTGTGATTATAGGAAGGACATGTGGTTTGGTACAGTCCTACTGCTCTTTGGGAAAAGGGTTGTGGGATCCATGATAGAGATGGAGAAGACCTTTTCAAGCAGGGAGGTGTCGTACAGGTGTGCCTTCTCTATGGATTCAAGTAAAGAAATACCGCAAGGGGGCAATCGGTGTCCTTGTACTATTTGCAGGAGCACTCAAGATCCCCCTGTTTGTTTCCTTTTCCAGGTCCCCATGGGTGATGAAGTGTTTTGTGTGTGAGTGTTTGTTTCACCGCCCGTCAGATTTTTGAAGGCCGGTTACAAAAGCCCCGTCTGATTTTGGCCTTTTCCCTCAAGGCAGTTGCCTTGGGAGAGGCAGGCTGGAAAGTCTTGGGCTTTCCGCCATTGTGCTTCATTTCAGCACTCCGCGCAAGCGAGAGTGCGTCTTTGAAGGTAGCTGGCCTAAACATACACACCTCCTACTGGATTTGCATATCAAGGCCATAAAGAAACTTGTCCTTGTCAGATAAGCCCAACTACAAACATAAGTTTGACATTTTATTGGCAAACTAAAGGACTGGTTGCGCGTTTTGACGCGCTCCCCTAAACTCGTCTTCGAGTCATTCAAGGTAATGGGACTGTAGAAACCACCACTTAAGGTCGAGAACAAACTCGTCCCAAACATTAGCCGCCATACCTAATCTAGTGTGGGCATGAGCCCACTGGGTCCATCAAGGAATGACGTCCCCTTCCAAGTACCAACTAGCCAAGATCACTCTGTCAGTATCACTTTTTCTAATTGCGGCAAAATAAGCTTCAAACTGATGTAGCCAGGAATAAAGAGTTGTGGGGTCGAGTTTACCATTATACTTACTGAAGTTCATTTTCTCGGAAAAATGACTCGAGGAAGCCGTTGCTGTCATTCTTGCGTCCAAAGCCGCAAGGTATCTTTCATGTTCCACGGCTCACCTAATGTCATCTTGTGCAACAACACAAGCTACTGCCGCACAGTCTTCCATCTGTCGAAACACCATTACTCGCATCAAACTCGGCTGCGGTCGTACCTCTTCAAAAGAGTCATGTTGTAGAGGATCTGGAATCTGGGAAACGGAAGGAGTGGGAGGAGGAGACAGAAAAAGAGGAGTTGGAGAACGGATGCGCTCTTCCAACCAAAATCTGCACCTTCTGCTCTTCCAATTTGGTACCCTGTTCTGCAATTGCTCGCATCTATTGGAACATCTCCTGTACACTCATGCCTGCCGCCCTCGAAGGACTGCCTGGTGCACTTTGTTCCCAAGGTCGTCGTTCTCTCTCGTCGTCGTGGCTCGCCATAGCAGAAAAATGCACTTCCTTTCCGGAGCGCAATCTAACCATCCACTATGCGTGTGGGAGACTTCCGGAGGCTGAAAACCAACCATCCTTCGAGGGACAGGAGTCACACCGAAAGGGGTGGTCCACCGGAGTCTAGAAACCAACCACAAGCGAGAGAAAAAAAATCTTTCTTTTTTTCTGGTTTTTTTCTAGCTGAAACTTCACACTTTAAGAAGGCTCTGATTCCAACATCATGCAGAAGTTTCGTGGTCGAATCGGTAACTTCAATGCTCAGAATTTTGCAATCTTTCACGACGAATATAATGCACAAGACTGAAGTAGATGTGCAAAATATATATATATATATATATAGATATATATATATATAGATATAGATATATATAAATATAGATATAGATATAGATATAGATATAGATATAGATATAGATATAGATATATATATATATATATATATATATATAGAGAGAGAGAGAGAGAGAGAGAAAGAAAGAAGAAAGAAAGCTGTATTAACCTCTACTAGAGGCCGAACTCGACCTATGAGATAAATCAATGTACAACTGTCAATGTCTTCTGGATGTCCAGAAAAAAAAAAGGACAAAATGAACATGAAATAAACTATGAAAGTACTGAGCTAGTGGGGGGGTGTGATGGATGGAGCACTACTGCTAGAGGCTCAGTATGCAACCTATATGCGCACGGTATACAAGAATGCAATGCAGATCTGTCTAGCTCCAACCAGTACCATAACGGGGGTGTAATATGTGATACATAGGTGATGGCGAGGCAAAAATACCTCAGAGCATGATCTCTGGGTGTGAGTGTTAGTGAGCTAGCCGCTCCTAGATATGGTGCTGATGTCGAGCCCGTATCTCCGTGATCTCCCTCTGATGTAGTCTGGGAGTCTGGTAGCCTGGTGCTCTCGGTCTCCATCTGGCTCGGAGGTCCGCAGCGCGCTGAAGTGTAACCCCCTCCTGTGTCAGGATAGGCACTGGGATAGATCTCTGGAAGAAATCAGTGAGCTGGAGCTGGAGCTGGAGCTGGAGTTGTCGCCCACCTTTCCCTGTGATATGAGTCCGTAGCAGTCTCTCTCTGTAGCGCTGGTGTCTCTAGCAAGAACTGGCCAAATCTGCGGACTCCATGATCTGGCGGAGTGAGGGATGTCCACTGAAGACGGTGGTGTATCTCTAATGACACTATATGCTCTGCATCTGCATACATAATGTTCCTCACTCTCAACCTCCTCCTGGCATAGACTGCATATCCTCTCTGCTCTGGGGATCCGTGTTGCCCTACCTGCCTCAATCTCAAGCTGGTGTGATGACACTCTGAGCTGGCCAATCACCACTCCGGCACTGTGAGGCATGTACACATCCGTGTATCCAGGTCTCTGTATGAATCCATCCGCTGAGATACACATAAACTGATCTCTGTAGTATAGCATCTTCGGCGGTAGAGGCTAACCAGGTGTAATCCAAGTCTCTTGAGTGTATCGCTGCCATAAATCCTGCCGAAGGACTTTGTTCCTCTCACTGTGAGAGAGCTGGATGTGTGGTGCATGTATATCATACTGGAAAGGTGGCAAGTGATCTATGTCAAGACCATGCTAAGTGAGCCACTGTATCATCTGTGAATACCTGATCTCCTATCTCCACTCTTTGCGAGCTGCCTCGACGCCTCAAAAGCTCTATGTGAGAGTCGATCTGATGGCATATCTTTGATCCTCTGTATGAAGAGGATCATCTGGAAGAGGGCCTCTACTAGCATAGGAGGTGCAGCAAACTCCATCCGGACAATGTCATGTGGGACGAAGGGTTTGTTGCGGATCATCCGTGGGAGCATGAGAATCTGAGGCCTCTCTATCTGAGACCATGTGGAGGTGGCGAGCCCAAGTGCCCATACTGCTGCAGCATACATCAAAGCAGGGGTGACTAGTGTGTCAAACAACCACCCCTTCGTGCGGGGCTCCTGGAAGTGTGCCTGGTGACACAGTATTGGGTCCCAAATACCCTCTGTAGGGCCCCCATCACGAATGGTGTATTTGCTTTATTAGAATGAAACAAATCAGAAAAATAAAGACTGAATCTTGACCTGCAATGTTCACCTTGGTTGGAGCACTGCCCTTGGCTAACCTCGCCCTTGGAACGCGTCAACCCGTTTTGAAATATGAGATAAATTATCAATTTTTTGGTTGGGCTTTTTATACCCTCTCATGCTTCAAGTTAGCCAACATAAACAAGTCGGCCTGCTGAAGAAAAGCTCACGACCAGTAAAAAATAGCATTTAATGCTATAATAACCATCGTTTCACACCATGAGAAGGGCTGGCCACCAAAACACACATGCTGGGCTGTAAGACAGCCCATGTGCTGCCTATGTGGGCGGCCCACACCTGGCTGACAAGCTGTCCAAGGCCTAGGGCCCTGTCGGCTGCTTGTCCAAAGGCCCTGGAGGTGGTTCTACACCTCCCCCATGCCCACAACAAGAACTCTAGGCTTTGCCCTGGGATAGCCTTATCAACTGGCCCCTTCTCCACATGCAAACCTACATGCATCTACAGATGTCTGGCACTCGATTGCATACCAGATACACAGATCACCTAACATCATTCTAGAGGGAGACTGACAGTATGGACTGGCACTGCTTCATGTGCAGGACAATGCACCCACGACCTCGGACGCATAGAGTGGAACCCTGGCTGACTCCTCTTGGATTGGACTCACATGGGACCAGTTTCCACTCCAGGTCCTGCACCTTCCTGTTCAGATATGTCTATGAGGCATCCCAGTGCGGGATGCATGTGACAACACAGTACACAGATCACACAAAGATTGTGATGGATAGAGATGCAAAGATGTGGATTGCAATGGAACGTGTGTGGAGCTGAGAAGTCAATCCACATATAATATGAAAATACAACAATAATGAAAAGGTGTCCTTTCACACCATATGTGCTAGGGGGAAAACCCAAAGAGAAAAAAGTGCCTGTAGTTATGCCATGTTCAAATGTGGCACCTACATCCATGTAATATGCCAATAATGTTGAAATATGCAAGTGAATGGGTGTGTGCGGGAACAAGCCCTTAGCTAGAGATTGTAAAAGAAAGTCTGTAATTGAGTGGGTAGCAGTGAAAAGGTAAGAAGAATCTACTGGATGAGAGAATCAAGGATAGCATGAGTGAATATAGGGTGTGGAAAGATTCCAGGAAAAGGTGCCCCCAGATGTAGGGGAGGTGGCACAAATCAAGGAGAAATCAGTGGGAAGTGGATGCTTGGCACCTTGTGGATGTAAAAGCTATAAATTGAGGCATTGGCCTAATGAGAATTTGCTAGTTTTTTAGTATCCATGCCTACATTATGCTATTAGATTAATTGTGCACTAATCTTGCTTTAATCACTTTCTAATTGCTTGCTAATCATGTTGATTCTTGCATTTGATCCACCATAGCCCATCACATTGCTACAAATTCAACTTGGTATCACAGCCTAGCTTAGCATTCAACTGTTCTTTTAAGCCTAATCACCTTCTTAATTACTAATTAGATGCTCATAGCCTTATAAGCCATTTTTCACTTTTTGCAGTACCCACACTCGGTGAAGCTTAGATCTCTCCCTCCACACAGCTCCATTGCCTACAAAATTCACACACTCTCTTGCCAACATCTTAGTACCTAGGCATGGCACCTCAATACCTCAAACCGCCGACGAATGCAACTGAAAAGCGTCGATTTACTGGCACTTTTTTTCTTGAGAAAAATTGCAAAATCGCCATCACGCCTTTGAATGGGAACCATTGGAGCTAGCCCAAGGGGTTTTTGGGTGTGCTGAACACGCTGGTGGCCTCAGAATTTTTAAACCGTCAAGTAGAAGCTACATCAAGCTCTGGATCAAATCTGCTAGTGACTTTGGTAAAACAAAGATTAAGCATTCATTATTTGATCAAATCTTATATTTTTGGGCTTGATCCTCTACTAAACTAACAGCTATTGATGCCCTTGAAAGAATTTGAGCTCATATGAACTCTAAGGCATCAGATCTGGCCTCCTCGTACAGTCTATTCTTTGCACACAAAACAACGGATTAAGCTCACTAATTAGTGATTAATTAGCACTAATCACTGAAGTTTGGTGCAATTGATGGTTCAAACTTACCATTGGGTATCTGATATAGACCTTTATCACTTCATATTGCAATTTGAAGTTGGTTTAATGTCCCAACCATCCAGTACAAAACCAACTATCCTTGGCTTTATGCAATTTTTTGGTACATTCATGCTTGTAAACTTGTTGTAATCATCATTAAACACCAAATTGGAGTTGTAAAAGGGTAGACACTGCCAAGGTTGTTAGAGGCGTCAGAGGCGTTTGGTACGAGGCGGGTATGGTACGCGCCTTGAAAGACTCGTATTTTTTAGAGACGTTAGAGGTGTGTTAGAGGCGTCTGTTTTATATATATATATATAGTGATAGATAGATATAATATATATAGTGAAAGTTGAGAGAGAGAGAGAGAGAGAGAGAGAGAGAGAGAGAGAGAGAGACTAGAGTGTGTATGTATGAGCCTTGAGGGAGGGAGAAAGAAAGACAGAAAGAAAGAAAGAAAGATTTTATTAACGTCTTCCAAAAGACCGAACTCGGCCTATGAGACAAATCGGTGTACCGGTACGGAGTATCCTCTGTCATCCCAACAAAATGAAAAAGTACTGAACTAAAAAGCTGAATCTGGGTGTGCAATAATGAGTGGTGGAGGGGATGGAGCTCTACTACTAGGAGAATGCAAAGCTATATGCATGGAGTATACAATCATGATATGCAACCTAGCTAGCTCCATCCTGTACCATACTGGGGGTATAAAATGGTATACATCAATGAAGGGGGTGTCCACAGCTCCCTGAAGAACATGCCTGGGTGTGCTCTGAAGCGAGCCAGTCGCTCCGCACCCTCTCTGTGAAACTGAGCTCTGATCTCTGTCATCTCTCTCTGGTAAAGGCATGGTGTCCAAAAGCCAGGTGTCCTCTGTCTCTTGCGGGCTCTGAGTGTCTCTGCTCTTTGGAGAGTAATTCCCTGCTGTGTAGGGGCTGGGAGTGGGATGGATCTCTGAAAAAATGTAGTAATCTGTGTCTGTCGTCCCCCCTCTAGAGCTGTCTGAGCCTGTAGTGATGTCTCTCTGTGGCGCTGTATGTCTAGAATGAATCTCCCCCGTATGCGCTGGTCTGCTGCCTCAAAGATATGGCGTAGGGAATGTGGCTCTCTGAATAAAATGGGATATCTCTCTCTAATGGCTGTATATGTTCTGCATCTGCATACATAATGCTCCTCAGTCTCCACCTCCTCTCTGCACAATCTGCATACCCTCTCCTCTCGGGGGATCCGTGCTGCTCAGCCTGTCTCAATCTCCAATCGGTGTGATGAAACTCTAAGCTGACCAATAGCCACTCAGGAGCCGTGTGGTAAAAAGCCCTCCATGTATCTAGGCCTCTCTATAAATCCATCATCAGTGATACTCGTGAAGTGATCTCTGTAGTATAGCATCTTCGGTGGAAGAGGCTGTGTAGGCGATATCCATGTCTCTCATGTATAAAGCTGCCATAGATCCTGTCTCAATACTCTGTTCCTCTCACTATGAGAGAGACGGATATGTGGTGCATCCCTGTCATACTGGAATGGTGGTAGATGATCCATGTCTAGGTCATGCTGTCAGAACCAATGTGTGACCTTTGCATATCATGATCCTCTGTCTCCTGCCTCAGCCAGCTGTCTAGATACCTCAAAAGCTTCGTATGACAATCTGTCCTGTGGCATCTCTATGAATCTCTCTAGAAGGCATATAGTCTGCAATATGGCCTCTACCATCATAGGAGGCGCAACAAACTCTGCTCGGATAATGTCATGGGGTACTGACGGTTTGCTGCGTATCATGCGTGCCATCATGAGGGCCTGTGGTCTCTCTATCTGTGTCCACCAATGGGTAGCAAGGCCTGGCGCCCATACCGCTGCTCCATACATCAATGCCGGTGTGACTAATGTGTCAAATAGCCACCCCTTCGTCCGGGGCTCCTGAAAATACGCCTGGTGGCACTGTCTCTCTAGCATAGCCAATGCTGCATATCCCCGTGTCAATCTAGCTCTGGCTGCTGAACCCATGGTGAAGCTAACCCCTAGGTACACATATGATGTCACCACCTCCACCTGGCGTCCTGCGAGAGTGAATGTCAGCTGACTCCTGCCCTGTCTCGATGTATGAAAGACCATAACCTTGGTTTTCCCAAGGTTCACAGTCAGACCCCTCTGTGTGCAGAAATCATCGAGTGCATGTAGATGCTGCTGTAGACCACCTAGAGACTCAGACACTAATACAATATCATCAGCATAAAGCATAATATGTACTGAGGTACCTGCTAAATCAACTCCATCTCCGCCTCCCCGTGTAATGAAGTCAGCCACCTCATCAATGTATAACCCAAATAGCGTGGGGGAAAGTGGGCATCCTTGCTTCACACTAATGGTGCTAGCAATAGTCTCGGACATACCTCCTGGACATCTGACTCGCCCAAAAACCTGCTCATATAATGCATAGATGCCCCATGTCATATCTGCTGGTATGCCAAGAGACTGCAGGCGCTGAAAGAGGCTCTCTCGTGGTACTGTGTCAAATGCCTTGCGGAAATCCACAAAGCAACAATAGAGCTTTCTCTTCCTCACTCTGACCTGATCAATCATACATCTCAAAGTGAATACATGGTCAATGGTAGAGAAAGCTCTCCTGAAGCCTGCCTGCCCTGATGAGCGTAAACTTGCTTGCTTAAGATATAAGCTAAGCTCTTGCTCCAACACTGCACCATAGAGTTTGGCCAGCAGGTGGCCAACCATAACCATCCTGCTCGGATCGAGCATATCCCCTGTTTTGTGAATCGGCACAATGGTGTGCATCGTCCACTCCGCAGGTAAACCCTCTGCTAGTGCCCTGTTAAACAGGTATGCAAGAAAAGGAGCCAAAGAATCTACTGCATATATGAGATGCTCACCCTGCAGGCCCATATGGTCGGCGGCCCGTCCATGCTGTAGGCGGCGGATAGCTTCCTGTACCATCGAGTGGGTGAAGAAGCTAGCTGTGGTAGGTCGAGGCTCCTCTAGCTGAGGTATAGGTGGCTGTTGTGGGGCATGGTATAGGCCCTCTGCATATGTGTGCCATGTCTGTGGGTCTGCAATAGGTGTCGGTGTCCGGGCTCTCTGAAGTGCCGCCATGAGACAGGGCTATCTCTACTCATGAAGAAATGAAAGATCTCTAGCTCCTGTATCTCTGCGAAGGCCCGCCTTTTGCGGCGAGTAAGTCTCCTCATCTCTCTCCTCGACTCCTGCTCTATGATGGCTCCCAAGCTCTCTGTATGCGGAGCCGTGAGTATAGGGCTCTGCACTCGTCATCATACCATCTGTTCTGGGGCATAGTCCCAGATCTCGCAGGCTCTCCTAAGTGGACACGATGTGGGAAGCTCTGTAATGCAGCCGTGTGTAGGAGTGATGCCAGCTGGGCTGTAATGGTATGCATAGGTGCCAGGGGATCCATGAGTAGGAGCCCATCCTCTACTCTGCCAGTGTATATGTCTGCAATGTCATGTGTGAAGTAGATGGTAGTGTGTGGCGTCGGTATGTGGGGGGCTGGTGATATTGGTGATCCGGCTAGTGAAAATGCCAAGTATGTATGATCTGCCCCAATAGGACGAGGTGGAATGGAGAATGAGGTGACAAGTTGTGATGCCTCCAAAGACCCCATAATGTAGTCTACCACCGTGCCTCCGGTCCGTGTATGACCCCCATGTGGGAAGCATGTCTGACAGAGAGAGAGGGTGTGTATGAGAGAGAGAGAGAGAGAGAGAGAGAGAGAGTGTGTGTGTATGTGTGTGAAAGAAAGAAAGCTGTATTAAACGTCTACAAAAGGCCAAAATGACCTATGAGACCAAAATAGTCCATCATCATCATCTCGATACATCATCAAGATTCAAGGGTACAAAGTAAAATGAAATGAACCGGTAAAGGTATAGAGAGAGCTCCAAAAGTGGGTATAAAAAACATCATCATCCTAGTGTGTTTGAACTTTGAACTTTGAACTTTGGGTCTTGAGAAAGGCTTAAGGAAGGGAGGGAGAGAATGAGGGAGAGAGAGAGTGTGTGAGAAGGGCTGCCTTGGGCCCTTAAAGCCCCCATCTAAAGACTCCAACCAACACAAAAAATAATAATAATTTTTTATTATTTTTTTATTTTTTTTTGTGGTCGCCTCGATCAGGCAGTTGTACGTCTCGAAGGCCTCTAACCGCGCGCCTTGTAACAACTATGGACATTGCCCTTGAATCTTGAATTGGATCAAGAGGTAAGACTCCCTTCACATCATCATGAGCATTATACAAGAAGTAGCTAAATTCAACGCGGAGCAATTCCATACATGGCAAACAAAAACCATGTATTTGCTCATGAGGAAGAATCTATGGGAGCTAGTTGAGGGAAGAGATGAATGTCCAGAGGAGCTTGGAAAAGATGAGTGGAAAAATAGAAATGAGAAAGCATTAGGACTCATTGCAGTTAGCTTAAATGATAAATTCATTCACCACATTTTACAACAAGCTAAAGATGCATGGAATGAACTTAACAAATTATTTGGCAGTCAAGCAAAAAATTCAAAGATAAATCTGCTAATGCAATTCTACAAACTTGACATGAAGGAAAGTGAACCTCTAACCACACACTTGAACAAATACAAAAGCATCAAACAACAACTTGCAGCCATTGGGAAGAAAGTAGAAGATGACGAGACACTAGCAGTGCTTCTAAAGAGTGTGGAGAACAAGGTCAAAGAGAAGAAAGGATTGGACCCAACAACTGGGGAGGAGAAAGCACTCTACACCCGAGGAGGCCTCGCACGAGAACAAAGACGAGGAAGAGGCAGGGGAGGAGGAAGGACCTTCACTTCCCACAACTGTGGGAAGCCAGGACACATGGCTAGAGACTGCTACAGCAAACCAAATGAAGAAGGACCGGCATCGGCAAACTTCATGGAGACTCCTAAGGTAGAGGAGTCAGAACATCTTCTCTGAGAGAGAAAGAAACCCCACAACCCAATGCAACCTGTCCCAATAGAGTAAAACTACCTCTGAGCCATCGATGATGTAGGCCATGTGGTAGATGTATGTGTGAGCAATTTAGTCAAAGTTATGGGCACTTGTAGTAGCCTTGGACAAATAGAGAGAAAGTGTCAAGGACTATGAGTTACGAACTTGAGGCACTGGTCGCGGGCTACCAAGTAAGAGGGAAACTTGGTATAGGGTCCAAGCGTGCTAGAATTATTCTTGTGGGTCATCTCCGTGGTGTGCTTGGCATCAGAGATCTCATGCCTCGACATGGACATCGACTTAGATTTCTACATCAACATATTTGTTTGCTTTGTATTCATTGTTGTATTGATCCTGGCTTGTGAGACCGTGGATTGTTCCTAAATAAAGTCCTAAAAGGGGACGGAACCTGTTCCCCGCTCAGTGTGTGTACTGTGGAAAGCTCCCTAAACCCTTCTCTCTCTTCTTCCCCTCTCTATCTTTATCTCTTGAATACATGGTTGAATCTATCACGGCACGCCCCGCTGGGCTTACAACTTCCTTGTTGCCAACACAAGGATCCTCTCCCATTTGTGGATATCAATCTCCCCCATAAAATAGTTCTTCCACTCGAGCACATATTGAGTATCAGGTACGGCTAATGACATCTAGAATTACAAAGGACGACATCAGTATTAATGAACAACAAGTACACGACACGACCAAACAGATACAAGCTAGTACAAATGTACCCAACATAGTCACACGGGACGGAAGGGACGAGTGCTTGGAACGGAGGGACGTCGAAACAGGACCGACCGGCGACGGGAACGGCACAGGACGGACGGACGTCCCCTAAGAAGCGTCACTCACAGGGGACGGGGACGGGGACGCCGGTGGGGGATGGTTCTGTGAGGGGACGGCAGGGAGCCGTTTGCGCATTTTTCTGCCGTTGTGCTCGCCGTTTATAGTCGTTGCAGTTGCCGTTTCCAGCCGTTGCAGTCGCTACTTGGCCGTTTATGGCTTGGGCCTTGCCACTTGGCCTTGGCCCTTGGCCCTTGAGCTTTTGAGGCTTGGCCCTCTCTCTCTCTCTTGCCCTTGAGGCTTGCCTCTCTCTCTTGCCTATCTATATAAGAACAAGCCTCTACAAGGCTACAAGCACACACAACTTTCAAGCTTTCAAGATTCTTCTTAGTTCTAGCTTCCAACTTCCAAGTTCCAAGCCTCTCACACAAGACCCGCGGGCCGCCGCCCTACTATCTAGACTCTCTCTCTCTCTCTCTCTCTCAAAACTAGCCCACTATCCTTCGTTGCAGGAACATCTCCAAAAGAAGTATCCATAAGATCACTGGCTCCATAGCACCCAGAAGTAGAAACCATCTGTCGATCACTGGCATCACCATACAGGTCACAAAGCAACTACCACACATAGAAAGTAGAAGCATCATCAAGAGCATAGATGAAGTGTCGAAGAACCGAATCCTTACAATTCAGGAGGAGAGCCATAGATCGAACATACAACACCTGGGAGGAACGCTTCCCCCCTCTACCATCGGGAACTATCTCCATCCTGTCCTCACTGTGAACTGGGATAGTGGATGTATCCCCAGTAAGAATGTGACCAGAAAGCTTGCGGAGATCCTGTAAACCGGAACGGGAAGGAGTCATGTGCCTGGAAGCACCACTATCTAGAATCCACTCCCGAGTATCCGTGGCGGAGAATCCTCCAATCTCCTCCCTACCTGAAGAAAATGAAACATCAGTGTCCACCACCTCCAGGTGCACAAAAGCCGGATTCTTCATGATTGCTGCTGAGGAATCTTCACCCTTCTCGGTCTTCCGCTTGGGACACTGCCTCCAATAGTGGCCTTTCTCGCCACAATCATTACAGGTCCTCTCTGCCTTTAGTTTCTCGCGGTCAGTAACGGACTTCTTCTCTGAAGACTTCTCCGACGAAGCCTTCCCTTTGCCCGTGTTACGGCCTTTCGACTGTTGGCCAGTTAAGGCCTCCGAACCTCCACCCTGAGGAGGGTTCGTGAATCGTTCCTCCTGGTCCAGGCTGCTCTAGAGGCTCTCCACGACTGCATAAAGCAATCGGCCAGCAGTAAATGCCTCCACGACTGCATGAAGCAGTCGGCCAGTAGAGAAAACTCCACGACTACTAATTAGGCAGTCGGCCAGCCACACGACTGCTGAATGGGCAGTCGGCCAGCCACCAGAGCCTCCTGCCAACATCTGGTATCCATCCACACCACGGAAAAATGAAAAAAAATAGGAGAAAAATGCGGGGAGTGAGGAAAAATGATAAAACACCTCATAAGGGCGGGCACATCCACAACAAAGGCCCTGGTGTATAAAAATAGACAGGAGATGACTTCTAACACACAACCTTGAGGCCACCAAAAGAGGAAAGCAAAAAAATGCAGATTTGATGTAGAGAGAAAAGGCAGCCACACAGGGCCTGGGAATATGTTGTAAGACGATGCAAGAGGGAAAGGCATCAACAAGGACAGGAGCTTGGGCTCTCCTCAAGAAAAAAAAAACGCACAATCTCAGAAGAAGAAATGTCCTCCACAAGGTACCAAGAGTGCCACCAAAGCCCGAAACACCACAAACCCCCTTTGCAAAGGGGAAGGACCACTGGAGAGGAAAACGCAGCACAAGAAGGACTGCTGTCCTAAAAAACAGGCCGCCTATGTCCAAACTCCATGTGGAAAGAAAACGCTGATCAGAAAATACCTCATGGCTGCAATCGGTGAAGCCAATCTGAAGGAGAAGTGACCAACAGGTGCTGTCCAAAAAACGCAGCAACAAAGAGGCTGCAAATCTGAGAAAAACGCAGAGGAGAGGGTGCTGAAAATAGGGCTGAATCTGGGGCAGCAGGGAAGTCGCTGAACCGGGAGCGATGATACCATGAAAGAGTGCACAGAGCGGAAGCAAAAGGGCACTAGAGTGTGCTGAATAGAGAGTGCAAGAGAGAGAGATATGGAGCAATCTATGCTGAATATACTGAAGCAAAACAGTCCCAAGCAAGAGACACAAGTAGTCTCATAAGTTAGGGAGCAAAAGATAGACTAGGCAAGATACAAAAGTGAGAGGCCAACCCACCTATTTATAGGTGGGTAGTGCTGGCCGACTGGGAAAATACCATACAGGCTTGGAAAAATCCCAAAAAAATTTGTAACATAGGGGTGGCCAGCCCACAATCAAGGGCCATGCAAAAGGGACCAAAAGGACACCAGAAATGGGCAGAAACTGGGAATGAATGTGCTAACATGGGCGCCACTCCAAAAGGTGGCGCTGATAAATAAATTCAGTCCCCCCCCACCCAACCTTAGAAAAACTGTAAAATGTATCCACATAAGGAGTTTACGTGGGTGCCTTGGTGTGGGGCAGCAGCCACGCATGGTCCCCTTCCATAAACATGCCCAAATGCCATAAACGTCCACCCTTCGGAGTAATTGGGCTTACATATATCGAAAACGCCGTGTCCACTTGATGAGCTATCCACACCACATTAAAAATATGGTTCCGATATTATTAATTGTCCAACTTTCCATAAACATGCCCAAATGCCATAAATGTCCACCCTTCGGAGTAATTGGGCTTACATATATCGAAAACGCTGTGTCCACTTGATGAGCTATCCACACCACATTAAAAATACGGTTCCGATATTATTAATTGTCTAACCTTAATAATAAATTGTCTACCAATTTATTAAAATGGTGTGAACCATCCATTATAAACACACAACATAAATGCTCTCATTTAGCCCTTGTTCACATGAGACAAACATCATAGACCAGAGTTTGCCTCTACAGTTGCTGCCATCTCCCCAGAAGACCACAGAATTGAATGGTAGCATATGCTCAGCCTCTATGTGAGTTTCCTTACCAGTTTCCTTAGCACCTGAACTATTAGCCCACAACTGCTGGCTGACCAGGAGAAGAGAACAGCGAAAATAGGCCCCCTAAATCCCTCATTCATCCCATTATACTCCAGCATTGACAACCAAAAATGCAGCCCACGAGCAATTTCTAGTAGCCCAAATTCAGCCTAGAAGACAGGAATAAGTGAGGCCTTCAAAGCAACCCACAGCAATACTAGTGTGGGACCAAGCGGGAAGAACAAAACATTTCTAGGTTTTTTCTTTTAAAAAGAGACACATGGTCCAATCACCCATATGTACGTGGGTAGATTCTAATCACCTTAAAGTTATTTGAGCATGAGAGATGCAGTTAAAAGGAGAACTACCTGTGACTCCAAAATCTTCTTTACAGATGAGGCACAACCACCACAAGACATACCCTGAAAAAAATTTACTGCTAAAAGTCAGATCATAAGTTGATTAATCACCACACAAAGGTAGATGAGAAAGACACTTCAGTTGATGATACACAAGCATTGACACGACAGAGGATTCTTTAAGAATAACATGAGTTATTCGAAGTTAGCTTTATCAAAGCAACTTAAACTCAAACCAATCATTACCAATAGAATCTGCACAGTCACCTCTAACCCTAGCTAGTAGCTCAAGCACAACACATATATCCAAATGTTAAAGATGATGCATCATGCCACACTAGCAACTATGCATGCAATACTCTAGCCAGTTTACGTCTTACAAGCTGTTCCCTTCATCTATATGTTAAACCAACTCCCCCTCAAAAGAACAGCGCCAAAATTCACGACTTTCAGTAATACTCATAATGATAAGGCTAATTGTGCCGATGTTCACTATGTGAGTCTACTAACAAAGCTTCAAATTCCATTGGTATATTCCCCTCGATTAGAACAGAAGCAAATTTGTGACTCTTAACATACTCATGATGATAAGTATTCAATGACCTTACTCTTTCCCCGTTCAATGAAGGTTTTGAAGGAAGTAACAACAGAAGACTTGATTCTCTTAGCCTAATCTATTGTGTATTGCTGAACTAAATAAAGCTTACAAAGTTACAAAGAATCCTTCTAGATATGCTAACAAACTTAAAGAGCATGGGTTCTTCATTGCTTTTCTCTCGCTTGGTTGGGAGCTCCAAATACTTGTAGAAGTTGTTAGAATGGGGAGACAAGGGCTCTATTTACAGACCTCCAAAAAAGTAGGACTGTTTGCATTGATTTGGAATTTACATTGAATGCATTCACACCTATGTTAGCTTGGTGGGCACCCTATTTGTCCTGATTTAGGCATTGTGCCTCAATTAGGGCTCACAACCAAGATGAGAAGAAGCTCGTAGGCTAAATAACCTACTTTCTTTGTAATTGAAACCTAAGTAAGGACTAGACCTGGCATGACATATGCATCTGAGCATTGACGTTGATGCATGTAACATCACCTCCTAGAGCGCGGATCTCGGAGCACTTAACCATTAATTTAATTAATCACTTAAACTGCACAACAAGGTTTAACCACACAAACATATGTTCAAAACCATCTACATGGCACTAAATTGAGCACAACAAAGGCCGAAGATGCCCCCCACCCCCCCCACCCCCCGGCGCAAAAAAAAAAGGTATTTTAGTACCAAAAGAAGTATTTCTAGTATAAGCTTGTGGCTGATCTTCCATCATCAAGATGCCAAGTACAATACACAAGTCGCTAATGAAGAACCTTCCAAATCTTGCCGTAAGAGATTGTTTGTGGCATAGTTTTACCCATCTGCTGCCCACATGTGCTCTGCACACAGGCTGAGCCAGAGGCTGCATATTCAGGGCTCTACGACTCATGCCCTTGCCCATATGCTTTCTGAACATGTCAAGGGTGTCATATCTACTGAAACGCAGCCCTTCAGAGAGTTTAAACCAGAGAGAAATAAGGGTTTCATGACACTTTCTGCACATCTCCTACATGCACGAGTCTCCCTGTTTCCCCCTTTCAGAATCCACATGCAACCACCTAGCAATAACCCTAGAAAGCATACTTCTTACAAGACAAAGACCGGTGCTGAGAGAAATACCTGGGAATCTCGACGCAAAATAAACCATGAAAGACACGTAAACCCCGGTAGAGTCCGTGTTTAGGTCACTTTGATACCAAGGGTAAGAGGCCTCCCAAGCCTATCTAACCAAGATCTCCTAAACACAGTCCAACACAAGATTAGAGAAACCTACAAGCAAGCTCACTACCCAAACATAGGATCAGTAATTCGATCCACGGGCTAAGATTCCACTCCACAGATACATGCCAGTCAACGTTGGCATCCCATACCACCAATGCTGCCCACAGGGGCCCTCGGCAAGAGTAGAAACTCTCGTCCTGACACAAACCCATCAAAAGTGCACCACACAACTAACTACCAAGTAATGGCATCACTTATATAGTGATAATTGCCGCTATAAATAGCTAACCTTCTATAGATAGCCAGTAGCCTAGTTTTATTAATTCTACACCGAAACCCTCTATATTTGCTTGCTCTCTCCTAATCCCGGGTCCCCTAAACTGTCATGTGCATGACATGCTCATGTACCTTCACAGGACTAATCCAAAAGGGGCAACCAGAAAAAGGGCAATAGAACCAGAAGATGGAGCATAGGGTGCTGAAGTGGCCAGTGTGGGACAGTTTGCT
This sequence comes from Cibotium barometz, assembly GCF_041138505.1. Classification (NCBI taxonomy): domain Eukaryota; kingdom Viridiplantae; phylum Streptophyta; class Polypodiopsida; order Cyatheales; family Cibotiaceae; genus Cibotium; species Cibotium barometz. Next base: position 4,931,257 of record NC_141098.1, on the reverse strand, counting down.
GCACCCAGAAGCTGTCGGCTGAAGACGAGCCTATCGGCTGTACTAGATCATGGCGGCTGCAGCCAGCAGGCGCTTCAGGTCATGTAGAGGCGCAGCCCGACCAGGATTTATTGGGGCCCAAGCACCAGTCGGCCAGCTCCTCCATTATTCAAGAGCCTATAAATAACATAAGATGCTCATTGTGTTAGTCAGTCATTTCTTTGAGTTGGATCCTTAGGGTCCTTAGAGTAGGGCAGATTTTGGTGATGTTCACCCTTTTTACAAGGCAGCCTAGGGCTGTGGACTGAGTACCTTTTTGTACTATATGAATATACTGAATTTCCAGCATTTCTCTCTCTCTCTACTCTCTTCATGTCTGCGTTTTGCATCAGCATGTTTCCAGTAGTGCTGAAAGAAGACCCCCAGAGCTTCCGCGTGTTACATTGGTATCAAAGCATCAGGCTCAGCAAAGCTAAACACTGAATCAGTCCCATATGATGGTGTACAAGTCCAAGGTACAGGAAAGTACACGGATACGAAGCCCAAGGCAAGGAACACAGAATCGGGAAGAGCACCCAGGAGGTTTGTTGGTGGTGTTCATCAAAGCCAGAGGGGATGGCAGTCCTGTGAGCCAGATAGGTTCTCGGGCAACGGTCCCAAGGGAGGATTATCCTCCAAGGGGTGATCTGAGAGTGCCATACTCATTTCTCAGAAAAGAAGACCAAGACAGTGTTCAGAGTCAGGGCAAGGATGGATTGGGGACTGGAGGGAACAGATGCATAGATCTTATTCAAAGTCAGAGTGGTTTTGGAGACCGGGCCAAGATTTCAGAGAAAAGGGTTGCCAAGGATGGATAGATGACAGAGGGACTTCGGAAAAGGATTGGGATGATGACAGTCATCCAAGGAACAAGTTGGAATCCCGTCATCAAGTTTAGCAGAGGGGGATGTCATGTGCATGACATGCTCATGTACCTTCTCAAGCCTAATCCACAAGGGGCAACCAGAAAAAGAGCAATAGAACCAGAAGATGGAGCATAGGGTGCTGAAGTGGCCAGTGTGGGATAGTTTGCTGCACCCAGAAGATGTCGGCTGTACCAGATCATGGCGGCTGCAGCAGGCGCTTCAGGTCATGAAGAGGCGCAGCCCGACCAGGATTTATTGGGGCCCAAGCACCAGTCGGCCAGCTCCTCCATTATTCAAGAGCCTATAAATAACATAAGATGCTCATTGTGTTAGTCATTCAATTCTTTATGAGTTGGATCCTTAGGGTCCTTAGAGTAGGGCAGATTTTGGTGATGTTCACCCTTTTTACAAGGCAGCCTAGGGCTGTGGACTAAGTACCTTTTTGTACTATATGAATATAGTGAATTTCCAACATTTCTCTCTCTCTCTCTACTGTCTCTTCATGTCTACGTTTTGCATCAGCATGTTTCCAATAGTGTTTGGGGCTAAAAGAAGACCCCGAGAGCTTCCGCGTGTTACATAAACTTCTTGGATCAGGCTTGCTAATCCAAAGATTGGCTCCAGGTACATAACACCAAGTCCCTACCTATATCATTCCACAACCAAGTAGTGTGAAGTAAAATCCTTTTTGGCAGACTCGCGCAACAATAAGAAGGCAAAAATCAAGGGCAAACTCATGTAACCGTAGGAATTCATTTGGCACCCAAGCGAGTTCAGTGCGATCTTCATGATGGAGGAGAACGCAGGTTAAATGCGAGCAGCATTCAATCGTGTCCTTTGTACTCCTTCAATAATAAATCCAAATACACCATCCATGGTTGGGACAGGCCTTCAATGGGTGATTGGGACCCAATCTGGTGCACTATGCAATACATCTTTCTCTTCTCTCCTTATCTTGCATGAAAGTGAATGGATGTTCTATTAGCAAACTTACAAGAAGGTTGAAAGACTCCTACATGTGTAACATTGGTATCAAAGCTCTGTTTGATCTATGCAAAGAAGAATGATACCCTTTTTTTTCTTAGTAGATGGTTTCTTATATTCCAGGCAAAAGATGAGGAACTGCACATAGCTCTGATCTATGCCGAAAGAAGAATGGGAGTTTATTTTCTTGTTGGATGGTTTGTTAGATTCTAGGCAAAAGATTAGGAGCCGTCCACTATTCTATCTAGTGGATGGTTTACTTGTGCTTGAGAATGACCACAGAGCTTCCCACTATGAGTCAACAAGAGGAGATTGCTGATCACAAGCCCAGAAGGAGCTATCTTACTCCATGGAGACCATGCTGCCCAACCTGTTGGTAGAGAGTATACCTTTCCTCACTGCTCGTATGCAAGCAATGGCAGAACAAAATGCCCAATTTCAGGCTATCATGGAGCGGCTTACCCGATAATTTAGCCCGATGTTGATGATTCACTCATCCCAGTATGACCTTGCAATGGAGCACGTGCGACAACAGCAAGAACACAAGCAAGTCATGTAAGCAATGCAATAGAAGTTCCTAGTCGAAGCAACAAGCAAGCCATGGCAGCAATGCGATAGAAGTTCCAAGAAGTTGCACAATGCGGAAGCAAAACATACGAGAGAGGGAGAGCAAAGGAGAGAGAGAGAGAGAGAGAGAGAGAGAGAGAGAGAGAGAGAGATATCAAACAATGAACATCATGTTATGTAGCAAGAGGCTTTTACAAAGGCAATATCAAAGAGCAAATGGTGTAGAACATGTACCTGTGAATAGGTTAGATGATTGAACAAGTGAATACGGGAGGACCCCTTTCATAGTGATGCTAGGAAGTTTGCCAAACGCCCATAGGAACAGGCCGACAACCAACGACCTACTAAAAAGGAGATAAATGGATAAAACCTCATAAAAGGCATTCCCCAAATACACTGAGATGCACAATTTCTAGCACCCCCTCTAGAGCTCATAGTGTGCAAAGTTTGAAGAAGATAAGCTAATGAAGATGCAACCACGGACACTCCAGTATTGTGCAGTACCGGATACACCTCAAAAAGAGCACCTGCCAACCTGACCATAGTTGTCAGGTAGAATACTGTACAAAAAAATACGGTATAATATAAATTTTTTACTTATCGTACGATTTAAAAAAATGATGTTTTAAAAAAATACTTATAAACTTAGGTATTTCCAATACGAGATATGGAGTATTTTAAAAAGGAGGGAAGCATCATAGTATAAAGAAAGCTCAAGCAGCAATAAACAAGCAAAAAGAAAAAAAGACCATTACCTCCCAAAAAAAAAATTTAAAGAAAAAAAAATTTGAAAAAATCCGTACACGTCTTTACGGTATGGTGTCGTATGCCGTACGAAAACAACTATGAACCTCACTCCTCGAAAAAAAATGCCACCTTGAACAGCAAGAAACTTTGCTTGGCTCTGAATTTCCACACAAGTGTGCAATTAACTCCAAGAATAAAATGATGAGCTGCTGGACACACCGCGCCCATTATCCCCCAACAATGGATTGTGAACACATCACGTCCCAAAAACCTCAAGCAATGAAGTTGGAACTCATCTAGTCCATAATCTTTGCTACACCAAGCAATAGAGGTGGAACACATCCAATCCATAGCTCCAAAATGAACTTGTCTCGTCACATATTTTTAATGCTTGGAACTCCGACTCACAACTCCCATGCACC